>NW_005054315.1:6988460-6996299 GCF_000277835.1 Geospiza fortis
ATGAAATCATGAAAACCAGTAGGATTGTTCTGCCAGCAAGTTTCCTTGGTGATTAATGAGCTAAATAATAATGTTTCTATAGTCAAATTCTATCTCCAGCTTCACCAGTGAGAAGCCAGAAGTAGCTCCCTTGATGCCAATCACAGACTCATAGAATGGTTTGGAGCTATTCTAGATTCACTATGATAGATTTAGTTACTGTGGTATAAATGATCAGCGAATTTGATTTCACATGTGTCAATAGTTTAAGGCTTGTTTGTGGTTTGTGGGTCCTTCTTCAGAAAATTATATACTTGTATAGCCTTTAAAACCACACAGCCAAGAACTTTCCTAGCAGGAGCAAGAAAGTCTCCCTTTAACCATACAGCACACAAAGAGAAGAGCAAGCCAAGAGAGACTGACTGTGAAGCAGGCTTACACATGTGAGAAATGATGAGTGATAATGGTTTCAATCCACCATCCTCACTCTGGCTGCAGGGCTCCTCTCTGACTGATACACACGCAGACTCTGCAATGTTTTCCAATGTAAATCTTTACAGCTTGTACAGGGGCTGGAATGAGCATCTACTGAGCAAGGTGGAAAGAAATGGAATTTGTAAACCATTTCTCAGACTCAGTAATACAGAATACTTTTTTGGTCACTGGATGCAAAGAAAAAACCTAGAAAAAGTTATGGATGATATGTGTTTCAACATAGCAGCTCTTTCCTACATACATCAAGCAATTAAGTGTAGATTATCACATGCCATTTGCCTGAAGCTCTGTTTTAAGGTTGTCTATCAGGTAAGCTTGCCTAAGCTTACCTGAACAAGGTTCCCCTTGTTCCACCAAAAAAGCTGAAGGAGGAATGCACATCCATTCCATCTGCCCACTCAGTAAGGCTTTGCAGTGTAGAGAGTGGGTTGGTGCTAAGATGGGTGGGTAAGAAGGGAAGTAATTTCTAGTGCCCAAGAAAGAATGGTGAAATCAAGTAAACAGACTAAAGTGCTACAGACCTCAAAGACCCCAAAACAGCTCCCTGTGCAGTTCTTCAGCTTTTTCTATAGTGAGTATAGACTCACTATAGTGAGATTCAACAATATTTCAGCATCAGTTTCTTTCAGAGGCAGATAGATTCAAAAAAAGGTTAAACTCAAAAGTCTCTTCAGTCTTTTCATTGCAATTTTGCTTTAGAAATACAGACTTTTATTTTCTTTCTTAGAGACAGAAGGAGCAGAGGCTACCTCCCCTCTCTAAACCTAGCATAGTTTTGGACAATCAACCATGTAAGATCAAATTGTAAAAGTCTCTCTACTAGGTGATGGATTTTTTTTCTACACATATCTTTTGTTGCCATGTGTGGAAACAGAGGATTGACAGCATGCTTTTCTTCTCTTAAGCATACACTCTCAGTCAAGGACTTGATTAGCACCTTTTTGCCAATAAAATAGGCTGTAATTAGCTTTTAATAATCAGAGTGTTTTTGCTATATCAGCATGCGATTTAGACACTTGAGGTATTTTAAAAGCTCTATTCAGGAGCCCAGTACCACCTATTACATTTGGGGCAAATAAAGCTTTTAGAATAATGTTTGGAAAAGCAGCACCCTGTAAATATAAGGTGGTGTTGCACCATATGGAGACTGGCTTTATGACATATGGTTTGAATTAACAAGTTTAAAACTGTTAGGATCAGTTTTTCTTTCACTGAAGGGAAAAAAAAAAAAAGAAAAAACCCACAAGATACATACAGTTAAATAAGCTTCAGTAGCGGATACAGACCCAGCTTGTGCCAACATGTGCTAATTCAGTTAAAATACTACTTAGGCTATACGAGCTGGGTTTGGTTTTTTGTTGGTTTTGGGTTTTTTCTGGAGGTTTTTCTTTTAAGCAAACAGTACTGCCAGCTGTAAATGTGTTTTATTACTATTAGTACAAGGACCATCGTCACCACCACCATCATTATGATTGTGGTCCTCATTAAAATAAATGATTGGCCCTGGTTTTGTATTAGAGCTCTTTGAAAAGATAGGGCTGAACAACAGATGAAAACAGAGGATGGAAGCGGGTCTTCTGATCTCACCTAATTGAATCTTTGTTGGCTGAATTGATCTGAATAAAGTTCAAAGATCTGGGATCCATATTATAAAAACATTGTTTCATTTAATCAAAACACTCTTTGAAGTGCCATGCTTGCAGACCACCTGTAGCTTTGAAATCTGAAGTAGTGGGAAAGCTTCCCTGATGGTCCACAGATATGATATATCTGAGAAAAATAAAAACAGAAAAGGGAGAGGTCCTTGTAAATCTATTTTATATCCAGGTTTCTTTTAAGCACTTCTTTATCCCTGTCTTTGCTAGGTCACCTAGAGGAGCAAGCAAAGCACTCAGCATAACAAAATCCATATCATTTTCAGTCTTTTTTCACAATTTTAATTGTTGCTGCATTTACAGACAATTCCAAAGAGAAATAGTCCTGAGGTTGTCCTTGGTCTCCAATAAGTGTAGCAATACTGTGAGAACTTCCTTTCTCGAGACTCATACTGCATCTGAGAAAGTTCAACTCTATAATGAAACAAAAGCTAACCACAGCATATATTAAAATATTGGCAACAAAATAAGAAAAAAAAAATCAAAATGAAACATTGAGGGCCCGAAGCCCCTCCATGCATGAAGGTTACTGGCACAAAGGAGATGAAACATAGCACTCATGGATATCTCCTTAGGTTCAAAAATGTAACATTTCAGAACGTCCTGTCCTGTGGGTCAAACTGGATGAGCATTCTTCAATACTATTTTTCCTAGGAGCTTCTATCTGAAAAACATAGTAGGGACACAACTGATATGCTCTTCTTTCCAGCAGTCATCAGGCACTATGTTTTGCCTTTGGAATCACAGCCATACTTTTTAATTTAGAGAAATTTTGAAGTTACTAAGGATGAGCAGAAATCACCACAGGATCACAGAATTACTTGTGTTCACAGAGAACCTGGGTCAGTTTTTCTTCTCCATGATTCAAATCTCAGGGAAAAAGCAAACACTCTGAAAGTTATGTGACAAATATTACATTTCTCAGCTGTAGATTACACCTAATTTTGCTACTATTGAAACTGTGGGAATACAGTCCTGTAAAACTACCTGGAAATTGATAATCCATTTCTATACTTCTTCAGATAAGTCCTAATAACATCCAGATTCCCCACACCTTAAAATCCATTTCTCAATTTCACACATCCATTTCCAAATTCTCATGATCCAGTTAGGAAAAATAAAAGAAATTTTCTTAGCTACACATTGCCATTTAAAAGAATCTTCTAATCTAGTTTAGAAAATCCTATCCTAGTGCATCCTACTAGTGTACTGCAGCTCTCAGCTCCTTAACAAAAGGGACAAAAGCCCAGTATGCCAATCTACCTGAGATACTCACAGCACATGAATTCCTGGGCTGTTCAGAGCAAACAAAAAGTTCTACTCCTCTTTACAATGTAGATTATGTATTTATTGCAATGTAAATAGTCAAGTCTCTCAGTATTAAACATAAGTTTCTCTCTTTCTTCTTAAAACAAGGTGCCAATGGCAGAACTCTTATTTCAGAGTAATATGATAAAATAATAATTTTTTCCTTAATAAAAGAGAAGAAACCATACTACTCTTTGGGTGCTGCTTTAAGGAAAATGCATGTCAGAATTCTGTGTGAAAGCAAATGTTGAGAAACATCAGGGAACAATCTATACGTATGCCAACTGTAATGGGAACAGCATGTGGTCAACTGATTGTCTATCACAACACAGCAATTTTCAAGTAAACCATTGACACTTTTTCTCATTCTACAACATCCAGCATTATATGAGAGAACAGACTAAGGTGTATAAGGTAGAATAAGTGCAGGTGCTGGCCCATAATTAAATAAGTATTGTATATAGGCAATATTATAAACATGACTTATAATTTCACAAGATCATCGAGATTTCTGCCTTTCATATTCTCTTCTAATTGTCCAATAAAGCCCAATAGTTAAAATAAAGCAAACATAATAGTTCTACATGGAAACACATGTTGGATACCTGAAATATGGTGACCCAAGCAAGCAAGGATTTGTATTCTGCATCTATGCAATCACATGTGAAAAATTTGAGGTGGTTTATATACATACATACATACATATATATATATGTGTGTTTGTATATGTGTGTGTGTCCAGCATGTCCACAGTCAACACATGCATTTCAGAGTTGTTGAGCAATGCTAAAAAGTTCACATGCAACACACTTATTAAATATATAGAAATAGTATGTGAGTCTTTCTGTATGAATGTGTAGATAGACACGTAGATGGATAATTTTGGCAAATTAAGTCCTCTTCCCTTGCTGATAACACATCTGCCAGTAAGTGTGCAGTGTGACAGACATTTGCCCTTCTCTACATCAATATCTGATAGTTAGGCAGAAAAGAGGCAACATCATATTAGCATATCTATTTCTCTCTTTTTCCTCTACAGGTGCTAAATAATTAGTAGTGGTTGAATTATTCATTGCAAATAATATTCATTGTGAATTTAGCCGGTTTATTTTTTTATTTTGCTTACAAATCATTCCAGAGACAGTACTGAATTCTGCAAATATATTCGATACTTATAACTATTCAACAAATAGTTGGACAAAGCTCTTTTGACCTACAAAAACACTGGGTCATAAACCAATTTCTTCAGAAAATTGCAATGTATGACTTGTCATCATAAGCAGATGCCGTAGTTTCTCTGTTCTTGTTCATCGACTTAAAATTAAAAAAAAAAAATAAGAGCTAGTGAAAAGTGCTAAGTAGCAAATAATCCACACCTGGAGTAAGTTTTCTGGCTCATAACCATTTATGAGACTTTGGAGGTTAGCAAATAGAAATTACAGAGAAGGAAGAAACCTGTGAATATGCTAATGAGTCTATTCTTTTTGCAGTGCCAGTAGGTAATAGTTTAAGTCTAACCAAGCAGATTTGGAGAACAAGAATTACATCGTGACTGTATTTGTAGTAAATGAGTCCCAGTCTGGAAAGCAGCTGTATCACAAGCAGAAAATAGAATGATAATCTAATAGAATAGCAAAGGCAAAACTTCATAGTAGACCTGATAACTGGGGTAAGGATGGCTACTTAGAAAGGTACATTCTCATCAGCATTCTGGATTGGAGTTCTATATTCAGTGCCAAGGCTGAGAATTAGAGTTTCTTCAAAAGCAGTGCAAGTTTTCCCTGTGTATGTGTATACAGATATACATGTCACCTATCATTTTAACCTAGACAGAAATCTCAGAAGCTTTAAGCTGAGAGAAACTTTAGCAAAATAAAAGAAATCAAAATGTGCTTATAAGAGAACTTTGGAACAGATATTAGTGTTAGGCCTCTTACAAGGCAAGTGTCCTTAAAGTCTTCATCAAAAGGAAATTTTTCTCTGATCCAGAGTTCCTAAGCAGATAGGAATCAAGGGCTGTATACCAAGAAAGACCATTTACAATGTCTTCTAATAAAAAAAAAAAAGAAAGAATTGGATCTTAAAATATCAACCAGCACTATATTCATCCAGCACAGGAGGACAAATTATGACAAAGTGTATTGCACTCCAGCTCTCTGTCCTTATGCATTTTTTGAAGACTTCTCACTCTCTCTTACATATGAAAAGAAGAAAATTCTGCTGATTTTTTTTATCACTATGGATGAGGAGAAATTCTGCTCAGTTATGGACATCCTGCAGGTTAACCCCTGCTGAGTTTATTTGCTGAGACTTGAGAAGGTTACTGGAGCAGAAATATCACCTACTCTTCCATACAGAGTGACTACATGGCTTGAAAAAGTTAACATTTCAAGATTACACAATACTGAGTTCAATGCGCAAGCTTCCAACTATGTAAATTCCCTGTATTTTATGAAATGAATGTAATCAAGTGGTCTAATGTCAGCCAGGATCCAAAGATAATTGCTTTTCTAAAAAAAAAAATTGCAATACTCAGCATTATGTTATTTATCATTTTCAGCTAGATCTGTTTTATTTTGAGTCCCTCTCTATTTAAATTAGAAACATTGTTAAATTACCTTTTCTTTAAAGCAGCCTTAACTTTTGGGTGTGTTTTGGTCTTTCTGCTTATGAAGAGCAACAGGGCAACAGAAACACGACAGATCCTTTGGGCCCGGAGACATTATTAATTACCATATTGATAACATGGAATTAGCCTGGCACCTGTTTCCAGCTGCAATGGAGATTGATACAAAAATCCCCATGAATGATTGAATGGAATCCAATGAACAAAAGGGTCTGAACATCAAAGTAAAAATGTAACACTTCGGCCAACATACTTACAGCAAAGTCAAGTTCAACAACACAAGCTTTAATGATCCACATAATTTCACTGGCACCACCAAGAACTCAAATGGTAAGGCAACACTTCAAAAATTCCTTTAGACAGCAGAGGAAGCTTCCCTTACTACACATGGGAAAAGAATAAGATGAGACCAGTCTTTGCTTGTGGCCCTTGCTAGTCTTGGACAGCACAAATCCTGCACTGTCACTCAAGTTAATTGCTAGTTCTTGCTATGGGGTTGAAGATGACTTCATCCCTGATGTTTGTACAAAAGAGCTTGCACAATTCCTCATTTTTTAAAGGAAGCAGGTGAGTAATCAAGATGCAGTATTGCACTCTATTAAACTTGACCTCACTTAGGCCAAGATGGATTTTTCTGCTCCTCTAATTATCTTCTCTTTGGGCCAGGCATTTCCTCTATTTTCCACATGGTGATAATGAAAATGGCTGGATCAGCCAGTTTTATTTCGGACTTAGCTTTCTACAGTTTCAGAGAATGAGAATCTAAATGAAGGGAGGCTGTGAGGTTGGGGCTGCCATTTTCCACAGCAATTGCACTAGCCAAAACAGAATGTGTGACTACACCCTTGGGTTTGGGGCACTTATAGATGCCAAAATAGACTGAAAGACATATCAAGAATTTATTCAGTCCAGAAACTAGTTTCCAAAGGCTCGGGTTTTATAACTTCTAGCTCACTCTTAATGAAAGGATATAATTGTGTATAGGATGACTGTTTTGGGTAGAAATTAAGGAACCAGACACAGGCAGCTGCAGGTTGAGGTTTTCAGACAAGAAGCGGGTTGAGACCAGAAGCCCACGCCAGCAGCAGCATGACATTGGTTAATTAATTTCTCACTTTGGGACACTTCCATGGGCTTCATCCTGACACACAGCATGTTGTCAGGCCTACAGGGTTGAACCTCAAGAGCCTCTGTCTCTGGTTCAAAACATCTTGTTGGTGTTTCTCCTAAAGTAAGGAGCAGCAATGCCATCTCCAGCTGTGCTTAAGCTGTGTTAAGTTTAGGGACTGTCCAGCTTGTAATTGGAGCTCATTCCTATGTATTCAATGTAGTTTTTCTTTCCAGTTCTTTGATCTCACCAGGTCCCATCAAATGTTCAACCTCAGATGGCACATTATGCCACTAGTCTCAAAAGCCTGGAATAATTTTTCTTTCAAAACCTCCAAAAATTTCTGCCATAAAAATTGCTTTACTTTTGACTAGTTAATTACTGCAAAACTGGAGACAAGACTTATGTTTATAGCACCGAGACAGGTTTTTGAATCAATTTCTGTTGAGTTGAAGCCAGATTTTATTTTTTTTAATCTATCCCTTGTGATTGCTTTACACAGCGAAGCTGTACGTAGTCTTGATTTTATTTGCATGAGCTCAGCAATATTCTATTTTTCTGACTGTACAGTATACTGTTGCATTCAGTCCCGTCCTGCACAGGGGGAGTTTCTTGTGTTCCACTCCTCTGCCAGTAGCCCATTCTTTACACAGAAGAGCTTTTTGACA
>NW_005054315.1:6996335-7004257 GCF_000277835.1 Geospiza fortis
TTTATCATTTAGTCAGTTAATAACTTCATGGCTGAATTATTGCTCAATTGTCCTCAATGCTTTTCTTTAATTTTTATTTGGTTATCCCTTACATACTTGCTACCTACATGTGAAATTACAGGGAAATAACCATCTAGTTATTCTACAGAATGGCCTGACCCAGGCCAGTAGTGTTTCATTACGACCAAAAGTCTTTTGAAAATAGATCTACCTACTTATTTTAGACACCTTAAAAGGCAGATTATCCTAAATTCATTGAGTTCATTAAATTCATATATAAATGTTGAGAGTGACACATCTCTAAAGCTTCCCAAATGTCTAAAATATCCAATCATTTGTATATCTGAGAAACAATGAAAAGAAAGATAGTAGGAGTGGGAGCTATTCAATACTTTATTTGGGAGAACACAAATATTATGGGTCTTCTATGACAGGAAATGCATATTTTAAAATGTCTACAAAATATTTACAAAATCAGTCCCAGCTTGAATTTCTTTTTTACTCACCTGAATCATTTGAGACAAGTCCAGGATCTTGGCTGTTGATACTGAAAACACAAACCTTAGTAGATTTTTAAATATACATTGTGGTCTGCTCGCTGACTTTTGTTTGTGATTTCAAGTCCTGTAAAATAAACATGAAAATTACTCTTTAGTAGAAAGCAATGATCTACTATATTTTATTTCACACAGAACCACCGGAGACTCCACACATAGACTGCAGCAGTGCACAGTAACACAATGAGCTTCCCAGAATCTTACACACAGGATATGTGTGCTTTCATACACAATAAAAATACAGATGTGAAAGCCATGGCAGCAATTCATCATGTATTGTTTCTTAGTATGCCTTATCACATGTACAGGTAAATTTAGTAAATAAAAAACTGCAGATGCTAGCAAAATCCAACTGCCAATACCCAGATACTGAAAAATGTCACTTACGCACTTATTGCAATTTTTTATTAAAAAGGTTTTACAAAAATGATTATATAAAAAAGGAAAATTGAATAAAAAATAACGAGCACAAAAAAAAAAAAGATTGATTCCTTCAGATAGATAAGAGCTGAAAAAATATTTCTTATAATGAGAAGTCAAGCAGCTCAACGTACTCAATTTGTCAAAAAGGCTGATAAGAAAGAATTGAACACTGTTTATAGAAAAGCATTAACAATATTGAGGCTGGTGAGGGTCTTTTCAGTTTAACTAACAGAGATATTAAAAGATATATTAGTGAGAAGATGATATTAGCTTCAGGCTTGAAATAAGACTCAGCATACTACTGGAGAAGGTAAACAGTGGAATGGCTTAGTAGATGTAAGTAGAGCAGCCATTGCCTGGTAACTTTCAAATTAAATCCTTCAAAATGCTGGTGTTGAATAATTTTTCCACAAGAAAACCTGCCAGAGTTTTCTGATGACACGGCTGTGTTTTCACTCTTCTCACCTTTGGCACCTGTCAACAGACACCTGTGATGCTTTCTTCATTCCCTTTTTATACAGAAGACTGGGAAACTTTGCATTGTCATCAGGGTATATTTGACTTCACCTTATGACACAAGCTACAATGAAATCTCCTGCTGGTAGGCACAAATAGTTATCCCCAAATGCTTGGAAGGAATTGTCAATTGACCAGACATATTCCTATTTTTATGTTCGCTAGGATTGCTATCCTTGGTGTGCGGAAAGTGTTTCTCTAAAAATGTGTATTAGCTGAGTTTATTTCTCTCTGCAGCACAGAATATGGAATTCCCAGGAAACTTTCTTCAGATTGGTATGGAGTTTTGGATTTTAAATATATGTCTACACGTAAGCTAGTAGTTTCCTCTATGGCCTATGCCAATCCAGACAGCTCAGGAAGGCCAGGATGTAGCTGAGCGGGTAAGTGCTGGTAGATGCCTCCTTTAGAGAGAACTAAATAGCTCCTGGACACCTTCAACTGTATGGACTAAATCCAGTTTGCTGTAGAAAACTTTACTTAGCTCACATGGAGAGAACAGCATTTAGTGGTGAAGAGACTGGTTTGTCCCCACTTTTGTTCCCACTTTTGGTAGGAATACACAAGGGTAATGAATTTTATCATCATGGCAGAGCTCTGGACACCATAAATATCCTGTTATCAGCTGTTCTCTTCTGGAGACACTACTTCAGTGAAACTCAAGCTGTTGGCCTCAGTGAAGGAACAGTTCATTTCTGTGAAACTTAATGGTGTGAAATACATAACTGAGAAGACTAAATTATCTCTTCCAGCTTTAGGTGTTAATATGGTTGTTCAACCCTGAAATGCAGGTTGGTGATACCCTCTTTTTGTCAGAGGATATTGTGCCTTGAAAAGAAAGTGGAATTAAAATTTAAAAAGTGTTTCTTTTTACATTTGTTTATTTAGAGATGGTATTATGGTCCTATCCAGAATATATCTAGACATACCCTTTTCCTCTTCTAGAAACAAAAAGCTCCTTTTTGGTGTAGGTTTCTCTAGAGGATTTATCAGCTCTGAAGCTTAGATTTAGATTTTTATTTGAGAAAGCTGTCCTAAAAGGTGCTTTTTGAAAATGTGCCCCAAGAAATTAATTGCCAGAGACAACCCCAGGGAGAGCAAATGTTTCCAAAAGTACTTGATGATACTTACCATCTATATAACTTTTTATGTTTTCTAGCACAGCCCAAATACTCACAATTAACATTAATTATATAACCACTTGTAAAGTGACACCATTTCAGGGTGAAAAAGCTCATACAACCGATTTTCCATTAAACTCTGAAGAATGAGATTTGCAAAACAATAATGGAAGTGGGTTTTTTGATTCCCCAGGTAACACAGCCATGATCTCAAAATCAGTACATGAGTCAGCTCTCAACTTGAGTGTTTCTGTAGAGGCTGTTAGCTTGGTTGGCACATTTTCTCACTCACAAGAACAGTCTGACCAAAACCTCCTGAACACAGACATGTGCAGTCATCATGTCAGAATTGCACTCCTGAGTGTTTCCCACTAAATTCTGTGCCCTTTTCACCTGACCTACCTGATGGCTAGGTATAAAATTAATTCAAAAATACCTATTTCTTCAGTGGTGAATAACCTGAATAACATGATATCATGACAGAATATCCTTAAAAGGAAGAAAATAGTATAGAACTAAAAGAGAGGAAGTAGTAAGATAGGAATGAAAGAAAAGGAAGGGGAGACTGTGGGGCTGTATCTTTGGATAACTAAGTGAAATTTTATTTGATATAAAAACAAGGTTGAGGTCATCTTTAGGTACAAGATATGCAACATAGTGCCAGGCAAGGACAGCTGACATGCTCAGTTGGTAATTTCAAATAAATGTTAAATTTTACCAAAGCACAATTAAGAGTCTTCTTTTTTTCTTTTTTTTTTTTCCTCTAAGGTATTTGCTTTGCTAAATATCCTTAGTTACAGAATAGAGGAAGCAAATGAATCAGTGATGTCAAACAGCTTCTTAGTGCTAAAAGTGGAATGAAGTCTGGAGCAAGAATAAGAGTTTTTCTGTGACTTCAATCCCAAATGTTCAGATGTTAGTCAGGCCTCTTGATCGCAAAGAACAGAGGAGGGAATTTAAATAGTAAAGTTTTATTACAGACTTCTTGCAATACTGTCTTTGTTCTGGATGAAACTAAGCTTCTAAAAAAGATTAAATTGAATATTGTTTAAAAAATTTAATTTGACAGATCTTTTGAGGTTTGGATTTGGTTTGAGGTAAAAGTTAGTTTGAATAACAGAAAATCATTTCAGGTAGGTCTACGCCTTCCCTGCTGTTTCTGTCAACGTGCTTCTGTATTATTTTTTTAAATAAGTCTGCTCTTGGTGGTTGCTAAGCAAAGGACATATACTATCAAGGAAAAGGGTGACCCTATCTATATAGAAGGAGCTATCAAACACACATGTTGAACAACCAAGAAAATTATCTGTGTCATTTGTGGTTGTCACAGGACTGCTCGTCACAAAAGCAGGTAGAGCAGTTTCAAAGAGAAGTGCAGTTTCAGAGTTACACTGTCCCTTTTATTTCTGTAGGGGGTTCATTCAAAAGACATACTCTGCAGGACCAAGTAGAAAGAGCTTCGATTAGGGCTGTACAGTATGTGACTAAAGGATTTGTTAACCTTAGCGCTTCAAAGCACACTTGAAAATAAGATTCAAATGGGCTCTTTCTTTTGTGGTTCTGTAGTGATAAACGAGTTCTCCATGCACCAATGCTCATGATTACTACTTCTCCAACATTGTGACTCTGGATGAACGTTAGATCAGTCTAAGTAATGTCCAGAACATTTCATCCATACTAAATAACGTATGTCATGGCAAGCTACTCCATTTTGCTTAGGAAAGAGCTGCAAGTGTAGTCATAGCTTTCCTGGGGTTATATCATCAAACTTCAGGTGCCCCACAGAACTTTCAGATTTTTTCCAGTAAAGAAAGGAATGGAATGGAAAATCCAGTGGGTAACTGGGTTTCTTCGTTGGGTCATTTTTTTCCCCTCTGTGTTTTTCTGTGGGTTTTTGCCCTTTTTTTTAAAATCTAAATTTAGAAAATTGTTTCCTTTAAGGTTCACTCATAAACTACATTTGAAAACCTGTATGCTTGAATCTGTGCAAGAAAGTTACTTCCTAATGGTCAGTTCATGAATTAGTGGAAAAATTCATGACATGCCCTGTGGGTAACAGCACTCACATGATTCATCCTAATATAGCAAGTAGAACTATTCAGATACTAAAAGATTTTTGGTGTGTAACTGATTAACAAACTCTTTATTATTCACAGGAAAGTGAAATTTCCATTTTGCTCCTGGAGATCAGTAACTAAGTCATATTTAGGGTTCTTCTGTCTCTGACAACACTGCATCATGACCAATGTAGTTATTCCTGTTTCTATCTCAGTATGAGGAAGGTGACCTAAATTTCATTCTTCCTCAATGGTGAACACATTCCAAAAATCATACCAGATCATCTCTCTCCTTCAAGGTTTAACTGATATCTGCTAGTCCTGCTGACTTACTGCCTGATTCAGAGTTTTGTATCCTGATGACTTGTTTTCCTCTTTGAGACCTGATTAAGTCTAATAATAAAAAGCTTGAAAAATTAAAGCTCTGCCTTCACTACTTGTTAGTGATACTGCTTTATCTATATCCCTTCGATAGCTTAGTTTAGTCAGTCTGGCTGTCTGTCTGGCTGTCTGCCTATCCTATTCTACTCTCTTCTACAGACAAAGCTTTGTTCATGTCTTTTAAGCCTTAGCACAGCTCTACCAGTAATTCTTCCCAGGAAAAGAATCTTTAACTTTGTAGTAAACATATTGGCAACATCTACAAAACATTTGCATTATTTTATATAAATATTAAACAAATCTTGCATGTATCTGAATAACATGAATTTATTTCGCTTTATGCAAATTACATCAGTCTTCCTGCATTTGCAGAGGAAGACGTAAAGCAGAAAATTATAAGGACTTAAGATAACAGCGGCTGAGCAATGAGCAAGGCTCTATCTAGACCAAAATAGTTTACTTAGTTTTCCAAAAGCTACAGCCTATAAGAAAGGGACTGGAATTTCTACTGAGGTAATTCAGGTGAATTAGGTTTGAGCACACTGGATTTTTACCTAGTCTTAATCAACAGACATGAGAAAAAGAGTAGAAACAGGGAAGATAGATGTGATCAGAACACACTTCTCCCTTTTAGGATGGATGAATTGAGAAGAGATTTTGGAACTATTTACAAAGGTATTACTAAAGCTCATTGTTCTGGGTCATTTGTGGTTTTATCCTTATCAGCTTGGAAACCTGAAACAAATACACTGTGTTTTGTTTTGCTTGTGTGTAGGTGGGTGTGTTTTAAACATTCCTTCAGCACTGCTGCAAATTTATACTGTCCCAGAGGAAGCTGTGACAGGCACCAAAATTGAGGGTGTCCTGCTGTAACCAGTGGTGCTGCTAAACAGAAGCCTGAAAAAGAAAATAAAGATCCCAGGAGATGAACTGGATCTGCCAGTTTACAATACAAGTCACATCATTTTTGGGGGATAGAACCAGAGGCTTCTGGTAGCCACCTTGTTCATTAAACCATTCCATTCAGCAAACTGGAAAACTGTTGGTACTCCCTGTTTCCCTCAGAACTTCCCTTTGATTCTCTGGGATAGTGTTGTATGGGAATATAATATATAAGCTTTCTCACTCTCTAAGAGTGCAATAGTTTGCCCCTCACACCAAATCAGTTATGCCAAAAGAAGGATAGCAAAAATTCTCTAACTCCTCAGCAGGCAGAAAAATCCATGTTTTGATTCAGTTTTGCTTTCAGTGATCTTTGCTCCCACCTGGTGTCTCTAATTGACAGCTTCTTTGCAGAAGATGAAGACAGAAATATGATTCTAGGCTTTAGCTTTAAATTATATTTTTAAGACTTCATGAGGAGTGATTTACTCAGAAGAGAACTCTGATAAACCCTTTCAGCAGAAATGAGGGAAAGCATTGCAATAGAAACAAGCTCAGTTAGGCTCAGTCAGAAGATCAATGCAAATAGGAGGATCACTCACAGGGGACTGCATGCAGCCACCGACAGGGCAGAGCACAGCAGGCTTGCTCATCCTCCACGCTGCACAGCCTGTATTTAAAACACAGGCAATTTTTGCCCCTCAGAAATGCCTGGCAGGACAATTTTGCTGTCAGAGCTGTAAAGTGCTAGGGCCAAGCACTGGGAGCAGGTCTAGGTCAAGCTAGATGAACCCTACTTGTAGACCAGCACTATCTTGGCCTTGGAATAAAGGTGGCTGAAAGAACCCACAAGCTGGTGCTACACTGGTCTCCATCCCCACCAGGATTCTGAAAACTTTGTTTCATAGGAAATTATTATCTTGCTACCAGTTTGTATTTGGTTCTTATGTAAGTTGTTACTTCAGTGAGATTTTGTCTGGATAAAGAGGAAAACATAGAGGCAGAATTCTAAGGGAGGGATCTGTGTGCAGGAGAGGAGGTCACCCAGGTCATTTATATGAGCAGAGAGCATGGGGCAGCCATTCTGGTCACACACATGGTGAATAAAGAGCAGAACAGCATGGACACACTCTGGGGTGCTCATGGAGAATAGGAGGAATAATGCAAAATGTAAAGAAATGGGCTCTTTTTCAGCCAAAGTTCAAAGGTAGCATGAATATCTGTTTTTTATATCCACCCACTGTGTCCTCTGTGGGTTAAGCAAGAAGATGGAGATCAAGCCTTAAAACAAGAGCAGCTAATCATATTATTGTTCTCCAGTGTTTCATGCAAGGCTAAAAACATTGTCTTGCACCTGTTTTACTTCCCCTTCAGTGCAACATTGTAGAGAAAAATGATTAAGAATTTGGCTGTTCCTGTCAGGAATCTTTGGATAAAAATTACCCTGTAAGTCTCCATTCCAAGCATGAATATATATTCCTTTTAAACAACAAGATCCTGATTTCAGAGCATGATTTTCTAATAGGTTGGGTTTGGTTTGGTCTCTTCCACTGGATTCTTTTAAATTTGATAATTAAAGACGTGAGAACTCATTTTGACTATGTAAGCATTAAAAAACACATATACTTTACATAAAATAGGGATTGATGAGGCTTATTTACAAAGTTTTCCCTCCTTCCTCTGCCTTGCTCCCATTGCTATCAAATCTGCAGGACTCTATGTAGGGTTTTTATGAAGCATTTTGGGATACTTCAAAAGTAAATTCTTAATAAAAATGTAAATTATTATTATTGTAAAAACATGTTGGCACTTTGTGCCATGTAGCATTCTCAGGAGCAGCATTCTTTCACACTGGGATTTGAAAAACAGCACAGAATTTAGCTTGAATCAAATGACATTATGTATTTAGTCATTTATCAAAGCCACTTGGTAGAAATTGGGGAAAACATTAGTTAATCTTATTCATGTGGGAATTCCTGGTTATG
>NW_005054315.1:7004267-7007264 GCF_000277835.1 Geospiza fortis
CTCCTACTGAGCTTGAAGTCAGACTATTTTAATGCTACAATATATGAACCAGCAAACAGAGGATGCTAAAAGTTAGTGCAGGATATTCCAGGCACTGCAAGAAGCACCCAGGAAAAGTAAATAATAACCACAGCATGAGACATTTGCCTCAGTGGATCTGAATTTAGCTCCCCTCTGAGTCAGTGAATTAGCAAGGCTTTGGCCCATTAATTCAGCTGTTAAGTGATTTTGATTGAGTTTTTGAAGAGTATTTTTCACCTTTAAAGCAACAAAAACATTTGGACAGGTTGCTGAGGGAATTTGGGCCAAAATTTTGGGAATGTGTGGTGCACAGGCAGTGTGACAATTTGTCAGCTTGCAAAAGAGGAGTGTTCTGTTGATAAATTACCTAATGGCAGTGTAGGCTATCCATTATTAGGATAACCTGAAATATACAACAGCTGCCTAGCCTAGATCCCACAGGGGTCCATGGGACTCCTTTTTGTTTCAGCAAGGCGACAAATTAGAGCAATGGCTCACCCTTACAAAAAGTCTTTGTTTTATAGTGACATGCCCTTCTACTGGCACAGATGCTTTGCTCCATCTTCCTTCACCAGAAGGGTCTGGGTGAGACACAACTGATCTGTCTGTTCAGAGAACCCCACTTAAAGCAGCTATCTTTTTGTCTGTGGCAACTTTGCATTATTCCATCTTCACCAGTACCAAAGAAATTCCTCACACCTGAAAATAGATTCATAATATTTTTCACTTCACTAGACGCATGACACAACATACAGGGATTTATCATAGCAATGACACATTTTATTAGAGAGGTCGACCCTTGAACCAGCTCTCTTCCCATTTGTGATCACTTAGCATCTCACTGCAACTGCAGCAATTGCGATATTAAGCAAGTATTTTGAGTTTTCAGAGTGCTTTTAGTGACACTTGCTATCTAGAACAAGGTCAAGAGACATCATCATATGTTCTTTGGCCCATGACAATAACTGAAGAGGGATTTGTAGACCAGAACTGGTCCGTGTGCCACAGTTTTGAGAGTGCTCCTTTTGAGAGTTCTGACTAAAAACAAACAAACAAGCAAACCAAACAAAGCCAACATAACCAGACTAATTACAATTGTTATTATGTTAAACAGAAATCAGAAAACACCAAATAATTAAAAAGAAATAGCCAGGGTACTAGAAACATTTTAATGGGGGTGGTAGATATGGTAGAAAGAGGGGCACTGCACATTTCTTTACAGGCAACCAGAAGCCAAGCAAGATACTGTTGGCCTCTAAGGTTACTCTAAAAAATCATTGAGAATTGCACTGTATATGCAATTTTTCTACTGTTTACACCTCTATGACACAAAGACAATTTTCCCCTTAAAACCAGTCACAGTCGTCAGTAGAAAGAAGACACTTTGCTACCTGAAGATATCATTACTTTGAGGTTATTTGTTAGGATCACTAAGAGATGATAGTTTTAAAGCAAAGATGGCCTGCAAAGAAAGAACATGACTTGTGAACCTGTTGTTTCATGTGTTCATGTGTGTTTAGGGATAAAGTTAGATATAAAAACTACCAAGTGAACATGTTCTGCTGTCTCTGTTTCCATTCCTCAGAGAACCCACAAAAGACATAGAAATTTGATGTAAGGAATATAAGAACATCCATACCAGGTCAGAGCCAAGAACCCATAAATCCAATGCCATGTCTCCCAGAAGTGGACAGTATTATTCCAGAAGGAGGACAAATTTGTATTTCAGTTCCTGGGGTTTCAGTGTAGGGTTAAAGCTGGACTCTGGGCTCATTTTTGGCAGAGGAAGGTGAAGTTCAATGTGGCAAATGTGCAGCAGCTCCTGCAAGGAACGATGGACAAGTATTTTTGGAAATGCAAGGGGAGGCCAGTGAGTTCACTGAGCAACTGGAGCAGAAGAGCATCACCATGCATATGGATTGTTTCAAGGATGCCTGGAGCACATTTTCAGAGGCCTAGCACTCCAGAAAAGCACCAACAGGAGGCCAAATCCCAGCATCTTCTGGGAATTCTGCCTCTTTGCCAGAGTGGTTTACACTGGAAATAACAGGAAAGGACTTCCTTGGATGAAAAGAGGTGACCCATTTGAATAGTTGGGAATGAAATTTGGTGGAGGACATCTACATGATGTTCTAGTCTCTGAGGTAGCAGCTCAATACATTCTTGCTGAACCCTTATGGAGAGAAGGAGCAGACATTATCAGGGACAGAGGGAAGAGTGCCAGAACAGGGTGAGCATCACTACAGAGATCCAAATATTCTTAGAAACTGCAGCACTCAACTGTTAACCCATTTCCTAAGCTAAAAATGATATTTTTATATCTGCTGGTCTTCAGTAGGTTTTTATTTTTGTCCATTAATTTAGAAACTTAGGTCTATGGAATGGAAGAAGTAGAAAGTTTTTAAAAGCAGAAATTTTACTCTGTTCCTGTAAAAAAGCTAGAGTTCAATGGGAACTAACAGGAGAAAGAGAAAAAGCACAGATTACTTGGAACAGTCAAATACAGTTATATGGCACTTTTTTTCCTAAAGATTTCAAAGCTCTGTTCAAAGGAAGCAGCTATTATTGTTCCCACTGCACACATAGGCAAAATTGAGCCCAGAAATACAGATACTGACCAGAAGTCATGTAGCTATTGCATAATAGACCTGGACATTTATTTCAAAACTCAGCAACTGGGACTTTTTAGCTTAATAATAAAGCTGCTAAACAAAAATCCCAATATTTCAAAACTTATGGTGATAGTGGGGAAGCCAGGAATGCTTCCCAGATCTGTCTGGGTCTACTTCAATGCAAAAGTCAAACAGACTCAATCATTGCTTCATGCTTTCCTGGTTTTCATGCAAAGTGAATCCAGACATGCAACATAGGAAGCAGCCACTGTGATCTCCAGCAGATCCCACCCTGGACTTGAAACCAGTGCTGAGGAGGTTTTACTGGTTTGCCATAGAGGCACAGCTACAGGGAAAAATTCTA
>NW_005054315.1:7007291-7008507 GCF_000277835.1 Geospiza fortis
GGAAATGGGTTGCAAAGATTTAATTGTGCTACATTTAAAAGGAATAGCTCTTTGAAAAGTGATAAAGTAGTTCAGAATAAAATCTTAAGCCTTCTCTATTTAAAATATTCAATTTCCAGTCTTCCAAGAAAAAGAATCCAAATTTTTTTAAAAATACATTGTGAAGTAAAGCATTTCTTTATTTAAATTTTTTCTTTGTTTTGGTTTTAACTACAAAACTGTTTGTAAAGATCTGCTTGAGATTTTCCTCGATGCTCGGGTTTGATCACTGAATCAAAAAAACCCCACCTTATTGTTTGCCTAGTTATGTTAATGAGTCCCAGCCCAATGAGCTAACCTTCAAATCACACAACCTCTTCATTAGTCTCTCAGAGTGCTGTAAAACCTTTAATTCTTTTGCCTCTGAAAGTTTCTCTTAGCAGATCTTGAAAGACTTTTTATCTCCGATACGAACAAAATTTTAATTATTTTCTCAAGTAGTTGCCCGTGTCATATACGTAACGGGAAATATCAGCAGTCAATTTGACAGACACTAATGTTGCATGTTCACCAGTTCACCAAATTACACCAGCCATGTCATCACAATGGGCATGAATGGCTCTGGCCCTGCAGTAAACCAAGGACACCTAATGTGGTCTAATTAGGACAGCAGTACACAGAAGTAATACAGTCTTAAATGAGGGTTAGAGTGTCTTTCAGCAAGTCAGTTAAGAATTTTCCTTTGTCAATGGGCTTTCACACACTTTTCTATGTATTTATGTATATTTCTACATATTTCTAATATTTCTAAGAGCTAAGACATAAACATATCTGGTTATCTAAAACAACATCATGGATAAAAATTCTGTTGTTGTTTTGTGATTTTGTCTTTTTTATCTAGCCGCTTGCAGGTGGCATTTTTAAGCACTACATATAAATCTCATATTTAACTTTTGCCAAAAGATTTCTGGAGACTTGGCAATACTGTTTGCTTTTTGTGGTATAAGATGAAGGAAAATGTAAAACTTTCTGTTTAGTCACCCCTCACCCTTGAAGTGTTCTCCTGGAGGTAATCTATAAAAAATTCCATCAATGAGGACTACAGTGCACAGTAGTTGGTATTGGTGATAAAGATTACATCTTTAAAAAACAGAAGGTATAAGATACACCATTATTGCAGGAACTTTAGGAGCAAGGAAGCAGAAATGAGCTTTCAGAATAGGTGTTTCTGTATAGC
>NW_005054315.1:7008554-7018606 GCF_000277835.1 Geospiza fortis
TCTTTATTTTTTAATATTACTTTATAGACAAGGCTTTAGAAAGTTTTCTCAACTTTTGATTACTTTAGTCTAACATGCAGAAAACTGGCATCCCAGGCATTTCTGCAGAAACTCTTTCAGAATTCCATCCACACACATCCTTGCAATGACAAAACAGAAATTCTATAAAAGTATGAAGGGACAAAATTAAACCTTTAGTTTCATATGGGGTATTATTTCTTGTTGTTTTTGCTACAAAGCTGTAATTGGCCTAGTGAGATCTGATAAATGTCTTATTATAAACTTGAACATCAACTGATGGTGAAAAAAAAATATCATGGAACTTGTGACTGAGAGAAAAGTAAAAGGGTATAAATGACTGGCAGTTCCCATTTCTTTACAAGTGTTACATTTCAGTCCCCTGCCACTACCACATGTTTCCTGTTCACAGATAATTTGTACAACATATTTTATCATTCAGTTTTAGACATAGTTGAAAGGCTTTTGCCTAAGGCTTGGAACACTTTGAAAATTGTATACCATTTGCAAGGCTTTCTTCTGCTTCACTGTGCAATTAGGTGACTGCCTTTCTGCAGACACTGGATTTATCATATGTGGAATTGGGGTTTTTTTCAGCAAGGTGAACTGGGAACAAAAATGCAAGAAGGTTTTCAGTAACCCACAGACAAGGGATTAGTGTGCTGGCACAAAGATTGTAGCCTGCCTGTCAGTCCCAAACTGGACGCCATTCCCTCACAGAAGGAGTATTGTAAGCCACAAAGTTTCATACAAAAATACTCCCAGTCTCCCTGCTCTTACATACCAGTTCTATACGTGATTCAAACTTCTATGGTGCAACAAGGGCACCTGATAAAATTTTTTTTCCTCTAGTTTTCAGGTACTACTGTGTATGAAACTATTGATTTTTTATTCCTTTGCCCCCCTCCTCCTCCTGTGTTCTCTCCCCCTCCCTTTCCTCAGCTCTGTCTTGACTAAACTTTGCTCTCGCCTAAAGTATGAAGATACTGATGTGCTAAGAGCTTCCCCTGCTGGAAGTTCCTAGCAAGAGGTGTTGTAGTCAAGTAGGGATGGATCTGGGACTAGCTCCCAGTTCAGCTAATTTATGTGCTCAGTTCCTGTCGAGCAGAGAGTACATAATGTGACTTGAGATGCTGATTAAATTTCATGTGTATTTCTATGTTCTAAATAAACCAAATTTTAAAGTCAGATTTGAGCAATGGTAGTTTAGAGCCCTCATTACAGCAGTTTGCTTTTTTTCCCAGTGAATTCTGCAAGGAAAAGGGAGACAAATTCAGCCCTTTTGTATAATGCATTCATGTGCTTTTGCAAGGTCATCTTCCAGTAGGAGATCTGGAGAATTTCTTAAGAAGTAAACCTTATCTATTAAAGTCGTGTTGTTGTTTAATGGTAATTGTGAATTCATTCCTTGCTTTTGGTTGCAGACATCCAGCTTGTGGGAAGTGTGTAAGTGCATAAGCGAGCTGCAAGGAACACCGGTATCCTGCAGCACAATCCCATCGGAAGCATGGCTCATCTCTTCAGACTGCGCCTCTGTCTCAGGCAGTAACCTAAATTTGCCTTTTCTGAAAGCTTTGAAAAAGCTGTATTTTTTAAATAAAAACTAAGAAACTTTCAATCTCAGTTTTTACATAATCATCTTCAAAATGCCTGGCTGTAAATTCCCCAGCTTTTTTTTTTTTTTTTTTTTTTTTGAGTACAAGGCAAAATATTACTACTTAAATAGTGCAAGCACAATAAAATGCTTCTGCTGCCCTGTGCTGGAAACATGGCCACTGTGTTTGCATACTGTGACCGAGTGGGCAGGATTGTCTTGGCCTCTCTGTCTCTGTAAGGTCTCTCTGCCTTTGCACAGACCAGTGATGGGACTTTGGAGTGAACTTGAACTCGCTTCATTGTCACTCCCAGCCCTGTTGATTTTGTCTGGCTAGACTGTAGGAGTCTTCTGGAGCACAGTTTGACTCTATTCTGAAACTAGTGGCACAATGGATGGCGTTGCACTGCCCCTGTGAAGGTATAACCCAACCTGCGAGGTTGCAGTGAGGTTGCAGCAGTCTGAGAGGTGACTTGGAAGCTTTCACTGTGCCAAAGAACCTCTTCTCCCACCTGAATTATCCAGCTCACCCGGGGATGTATTTTGCATCCTACTGAATTGTAGGCATTTGGGGCAAGAAGAAAACCTTGCTCTCTCCAGCTATAGCCTCATGAGGGCTGAGTCACAGCAGAGCTGTCTTAGTGTGTGTGAACCAGCAAATATTTGGAGAGCTCCTGAGCTCCCACCATCTGTACATATGCAGATACACAGGTAGGTGGAAAGCTTCCAAGGTAAGTTCCCTTTCAATCCCCATAAACTTCCCTAGACTCAGCTAGCACTTTGAGCTTGGTGCAAGAGGAACCAAGGATTTCCTTCAAATTCTCTGGGTTTATCTGAATCTGCTGCCTGGTAGAAGACTCAAAAGAGTTTACCAAAAAAAAAAAAACAAAAACAAAACCAAAAAAAAAAAACCACCAAAAATCCAGACTGAGTCATGGGCTTTCCCAGTCTAAATGTAATGGTAAACCCAGAGTGACTCCCTTCTTTCTGTGCTACCCATTGTGTTTTGTCCCAAGTGGGAAACAGTTTGCCAACAGAGAGGCAACATACACTGTAAACAATGACAAGAATAAAGCTAAATATTATGCATATTCATTGCATGCAATCCTAACACAAACATCCCTACTGAGTAGAACAGAAAAGATTTTTTTCCCGACAAGGGAGATGCTGGGTCTTTTTAACCCTTTATTTTCTCAGTTCTGCAATTTTCAATAACATGCAACAACAATATTTTACTTCATATGTTATAAGCAAGTACTTTTTCAGTGGAGTTTTTTCTTTACTACAACTTAGCTGCATTATAATTTAATTGACTAATTTCTCAGAGGCATTCACTCATTTCAAGTTTCCAGAAGGCAATGGTACAATTGCTCACTATTTTCACTTTAGCTTTTCTATAACTTCCAATTTTCTAATCAAGTTATCTGATATGGGTTTCATTTTCTTTTATTTATGGATGGGGTGAGGATAAGTTCATGTTCTACTTTAAAGTGCCAAGAATTCTGGGTTTTAATGTGAATCCTGAATAAACAGTGCAGGAAAAAAACACACTTTCTCCATGCAGAACACCTCTTACTTTATCCAAATTCTTAATGTAACATAGGACTCCTTTCCAAACTATTATGCTCTCATTTAAATGCCTACATGCGAAATGTAGCTAAGATAGAAATTGTTTTCTTGTAAAAATCAGCTCTCCATTCTGAGGAGGAAACCAAAAAGTCTTTGAAGATCCCACCTACCAGGCTAATTTTGAGAAAGGTAATAAACCTATGCACATAACCCTAAGGAAGTCAGCTCAACCTGACCCACAAATTTCTTGGAACAGCTACTTCCAGGTTGCAGGGTACCAAGATAAGCCATGATACTTCATTGCACAGCCAGAAAAAAAAATCACTTATTTCTGAAGCAGTGACTTGGGCTGTGACTTATAATGAAGGGTGCTCTGGGTTAGATTTTCTGGTACTGAAACGCAATTCTGTGGCAGGACTTTTTTTTTTCATTATGCCCTGTTTTCTTCTCATTTGAAAAGCAAAATATGACAGTTTTCATTTTTATCAAAGTATTGTTCTTGATTATTTTCTTTGTATGAAGCCTCTGTATTCAACAGTGTGAATTGTACTAAAATTCAGCAGTCAGCATCTGTTGTTCCTGCTCTTTTCTGGATACTAAGCAGCACAGAGTATATGAGGAAATCCTCATCAACTTATTTGTTAAAATTAGTGGGCATGCATACTCAGAATTCTGGTTATTTAAAATATTAAGTCTGTGAACAAAACAGGTTATATCCAAATTCTGCATGCACCACAGAGTACTCATGTTTTGCTGTTGTGTGCTTGTATAATTATTTACATTTGGTTCAAACATTCACATATTAATTAATAAATTTTTTTCTATCTTGTTGATGCATGAATATTTACAGATAAAACTATAATTTCAGCTATTAATTGATTATCATTAATGCATAGCTATTAACAATAGATTATCAGAAGGATACTCTTTGTTCACAACAGATACGACACAGCAACAGATTGTAAAATAAGTAGTAAGAGTGTAAAGCCGTGGAAAAACCCTAAATACTTCATTTAGAGAAGGACTATAAATACCCTGACAGAAACACCATTTCTTAATATGTGCATGGGTGATCTTCTGAGTCTGGGGCCTGCCTGCAGGTTAGAGAATAGCCTGGAACATATAAAATAAAAATGAAGGCCAAAATAGAAATTACATAAATAAGTGCTTTAGCAGAAGCAGAAAATGTTACTTGAACATGTGTTCTACCTGACCACAAATCATTAGCTGCAGCAAACAGGACATTTTACAATGGATAAGGATCAAGAACCACAGGTCTGTCTCAGAGCTATGAGCTTACATGTGATAGGTCTACTGCACCTCCAAAAAGCCAGCTTAGAGCTTGTATTTTATATAGGTTTTGTAGAGGCATATATAAACCCAGCAAAATGTAACCCATTATTAACTGCAGACTTTTTTTTTTTGTGCGCCTGTTCTACCACGATTAGTTTGGATCCTGGCCTGTACTGGTCACACTGAGAGGCATTAGGGGACTAAAAATTACTTGAATTCCAGTTTTCATTTACAGAAACACCAGAGCCGGCATGGGAACAGCTCCATGTCCAGAATGCAGCACTGGTTCAGCCCCACAAGCAGAAGCTCTGGAGCAGCCAAGCGCCCTACGGCCAGGAGTTGGACTGCAGGGAAGACGAGTCCTTTCTAACCAGACCTGATGCTCTGCAACCTCCCAAGCTCAGAGCTGCTCTCCTCTCTGACTTGTCTGGGATGGACTTCATCCTAATGAAAAACAGATAATGAAAAATCAACTAAACAATCAGTTATGGTTTTTCATTAAACTCAATTGTTCCTTTTTTGCCAACCCCACTCGAGTATGTTACAGTGCTTCTGTGTTGGCCAAAATTTTCCACTGCTGAGGTCAAAACAGGGTTTATGCTATTTCCCCATCCATATCCTTCAGAGTTCAAATGAGGTGGTTATAATTCACAGTAATTCTTTTGCTAATTACTCCAGGAGAAACTGGTTTAATGCTGTCGGGAGCAGCACTTATTCTGTCTCAACTGACAAAGGCAACACTTGAGTGAGGTAAGAAATTACTGCAGCTGCAGCCACCAGGGCAAGGCTCAGCTGCTCCTGGGCTAACATACCTGAGGAAATTCAGATTAATCCATGTCAATCAGAAAATGACAGCAGTCTCCCTTTCTGCAGTTTTAATTGAGTCAGGTAGGCACAGTTTGGCATTTAAAACATCTAACATGTGTTTTGTGCCATCTTTGAACATGAGGAAGCACAGTTTTCCCTCATATAAAACATTTTTTCTATCTTTAAAAGAATCCTATACCTTAAATGTTCCAGATTTGACATGGAAATCTAGCATGAAAATAGCCTTTTTGGAGAAGCAGGGCATAATCTTCCTCTGGACAAATTGATTTTGTGTGAGCAAGTTGGAGACTAAGAACATGCAGCAGATATTTTTTTTCTGACTGATGCATAGAGTAGTTCAACAACGTGCAGGCATAGAGTTGATTTGAATAAAATGAAAAAGATCCTTAAGTGTTTCAGAAGTTTTGCATTCTTTAAGCAAAATGTTTGCTCTTTTGTATGTAGAAAATAATTTTTATTCAGACTAAGCAGTGATTCATATTTAGGGTATACTTCTTTCTACATCTTCAATATGCACTCTGTCTAAAAATGAATTTTACAATTGTATAGAGGACTTTTCAGAATAGTTGAAGCTAACATGACACTTACCTGCATTGGAGGCTTGCCCTGCAAACATGCACAACAGGGCAGAACTTTAAAGCTGGTGGAAAGAAAGACATGTGTTTCTTGAGAAACACATATTTAAATACATAATCTAAGATGAAGCCACTTATGCTGCTTAATTGACATAATGAAATTAAGTAATGTACCAGAGGCTGATATGACCAACATAACCTGGTTGACCTCTGACAGACATCTCTAAAGTTTGGACTAGATCCTGTCTAAGACCAGTCAGGCTAATGAAATGGATTTTCCTATAGATTTGTGTGTTTTGCTTCTTTAAGGCTCTGCCTTGAATAACCCAGTTTTCCCTCACAGTCTCTCCAACAGCAGACAAGACACAGCAAAGCTGTTAGACAGTATATCATTGCTGATCAGCTGCAAGCTGCTGCTGCCAAATGGGATGCATGAACTGAACTCTACCTGTCTTACTCTTACAGGAGGTTAAAGATGCTCTTTTACTCAGCTACCAATATTTCTGAAAATATAAACAATTTAAATGGCTGTGAGACATCATCATTTTTTAAATCTGTTTGATTAAAAAACCTCACTGATCTCAACAGATCCAAAAACAGGCAAGTGGATGGTAGGTAGATAAAAAAGAGGAAGTACAGCTGCATAAAATGGGGAAGAATATAGAAAATATTTTATGGATATCTACACACAAAAAATCAGTAGCCGAGGCTGCTTGCCACCTCCTGAGTGGAGTCTGAGTTATTGTTTAAAAATCTGTGATTGTTTTGGAATCCAAATTACAGACAGACCACCTTTTTCTACATGTATCAATCTCAAATATCATGCTGATCCGGTTAGTATACTGGATCCTCCTAAAAGAGGAAAGCGGAAGTCAGTTTAATTCCACTTCCTTGTGTTGGAAATTGTCCATACCTAGAGATGGTCAGCATGAGACAAATGAGTCTGAATCATTCCTTGCTTTCATAATCCTGGTGTTTTTCCTACTGAGCCCTGGAGATGTGCCAAATATATGGAAGACAGGTCACAGCTTTGTGTCAAAGAGCAGTAAGCCACCTGCAAGCTGCCCATCACTCCACATGGCTCACAGCTGCTGCCTCTCTCCTACAAATCAGTGGTTGGGACCAGACCTATGATCAAACCATGCTGCTTCATTGCTAATACGTTCCTCAGCACTTTTGGGGCACATATTAGTCTTTCAGGTACTGTTCAAGGAACAGGCTGGAGCAAAGAAGTTTCCAGTGACAGCAGGGGCAAGGCAGGGAGAAGAGAATCCAGCCAAACAGACACAATTGTCTCAGAAAACAGCCCCCTGATTGTTTATTAATTAGTATGAGCTTTGGTCCTATAGCCATGCCTGGTACTAACTCTGACACTAAAAGCACACTAACCACGTGGTTAGGGTCAGGGTGGTCTTTATCCTTGGGCCAGATATGAATATCTGAATCTCAGCCACTCTCACATTGGCTGAGCTGTCCACTGCCATCAGCCAAAGCAGAGCCCCGATGGTGCCCATTTGTGCAGCCACTCTGCCCATGCTATGGGGCTGGAGCAGCTTTGAACAGTGTCTCTGCTTTCCTCAAGACAAAGAAAACGTTCGCCTGCTGGATTTACCACAGTTCCAGTGACTTTGTTCCAGAAAATGGGTACAAAGGCCAAAGAGTGAACATGAATGTAAGATTGTACTGTTAGGAAATACACAGCAGAATGAAATTAAGACTAAATGTGCAGTCTTAGTTTTAGCATTCAGAAAGTTCAAAAATTTTTAACTATGAAGCTTATAATTTTAAATAAGTAGGTTTCTAATACTATATCTCTGTATATATGTGTACATCTACTCTTGGGCTGCTGAAATTTTTTCTCTGAAGATATTTTTAACAAGACACAGATTTCCTACAGAATGTGCTGGTTATCGACAAGAAAACCAGAAAAAGATTATAGGAAAAAAAAAAGAGAGAGAGAGAAAGAAATTGTCTAGCTTTCAGTAAAAATGCTTATATTTGCTTCATTCTTTTGCTAATTCTCGTGTAGGACTTTATTTTTCCCAAAAGAAGGAGCACCCATCTTCTGTCTATCTTTTTTTATTGGTCTTGTTGTCATTGAAATATATGGCTTTGCACTCTTTTATTTGAGGGGGAAAAAAATCAGCACAGGGAACTTTGAAATGGAAAAAAACAATAACATTTTGGGGGTTTGGTGGTGTTTTTTCTTGTAGGTTTTTTTAGGGTTTGTTTTTTGTTTTTTGTATTTCCCATGTAAACTAAATTACCTCTTCACCCAGCCAAAATATGCACTCAGAAACATGCTGATGCTTTTCAAATTGTAGTAGATAGAGGCACTTAATCACCAGTTTAAGTAGAAAATGTGCACCAAGGGAATTTTCCATGGGGTGATTTAGCTGTATGCAAATCTAATGTGTACTGTAGTACTGAGGTGCTCAGGAGCTGAAACTGTAGAGCTTGTCAAGGGATTAGGTAACAATGAAGATTTAAGAGCCAGGACAAAGCTAGATGTAGGTTGGGAATAATATCCCGGTCAATATATCCTCTGGTGTAGACAGCTAGATAAACATGTAGATAAAACTTACTACAGCAATGTTCAAGCAAAATGCACCACAGGCAAAGAATTGAAGAAAAACTCCCACAAGGCACTGACAGCTTTTTCCCTTTTTCTTTCTCTTTACAGAATAATATTGTATTGGAAGCATCAGGGCAAAACCTCAGGACTGAGCCCATTGTGAACCCAAACCTTTGGGGGATACAATTGGTAATATTTCTTATTCACTAACATGAATCCCACTGATGGGGTGATGACTGTGGGTGCATGCTAGTCAGTAGATAATTTATATGTGTAGACTAAAAGCAGTACTGCTGTAAGGAATATGCATAAGGATTTTTATAAACAAACCAAAAGTGTAAATAAATTGGAGCCTCACATGTTTGTGGAGTCAGTGTTCTGCATCATTGAAAGGTCTACATTAAGACATGGTCTGTCATCCTCCAAGTATACACATCAATTTCTATCGTGCTCATAATGCCTCAGTTGCTACCTGCAAAGTAGCTACAGTAAAACTGCAACAAGCTTCCAGGACACGAAGAAACAATTCATGTTCCTACCCTTGGACTTCCCTGCCTGGGGATGGGGGGCTTTTGGGGCAGAGTGGTCCCTCTAAACCACCCTAGACAGATGAGAACTCCGTATGGAGACAGGTCAGCCAACACAGGAATCACAAAAGAGCAAAAGTAGATTATAAAAACATGACATTGCAGACATTTTGTTCAGTGGAAAGAGAGCGGTAAATACACTTTAAAAAATATTTCGTCTGGTATCACCTCCGTGCAAAGCTGAAACAATAAGAACTTCACATAGGACAGAAAAATCATTCTTCAACTATCTGTATTGAACAGTGAGAAATCTTGATCCTTAAGTGCAGATGAAAACAAACCAAACAACACTTGAGTTTTGTACCACACATTGAGCTCTGTGTGTATCACTGTGTGTGGAAACTGACTCTCCAAATCAATGGCTCAACTACAAGTATTTCAGTCCTCTGCCTCAGTTTGTCATCTTAAAATGAATGACATTCGATTTTTTTTCTTTCCTTTATCCTTCACATGTGTCTTTTGTGGATTGTGAGTCTCTGGCAGTGTCTTTACTATAAACACTCTCCTAATGATATGTCTCTGTTAGACAGGAATGATGGCAATTAATATCAGTATTGCAGTTCATTAGATTTCCTGAGTTCTGGCCCATTAGTCGATAGAAAAGAGCTTCTTTAAATATGTAAAGTCAAAGTTATTTTTAAATGTGTCTTTTGGTTGTTTCATTTGGGGCATTTCTGAAATGCCGGCTGAGGGAAGATGGATTTTTATGGCTCTTGCTCTAAAAGTGACTGTGATGGAACAGATTGGAGCCCAAGGTATAAGTATTATAAGAATACCCTGATACAGGCACAGTGTAGAATTTTAATGAGGCTGTGGCTTTTGGTAGTAGGAATGCTCAGTTTTCTGCCAGATACAAGGCCTGGCAATGAGGCTTTTCCTTTCCCAAAAGTCATCTTGTAAATTGTAGTTTTAGATAGGCCTGAAGCAGACTTGGATTGGCTGCAACAAAATCTGCCTCCACGAAATGAACTACACAACTATTCATGATGACAGAACTTCTAACCACCACTTCT
>NW_005054315.1:7018616-7044151 GCF_000277835.1 Geospiza fortis
GGTGGACTGCCAGGATAGAAAAGCAGAAGGCACAGCGGCGTTAGTGCCATGAAGTACAGGAGCACAAAAAATGGTACAGCACAGCTTGCACAGAGCAGCAAGGCAAACTTTGTGCTTGAGGAAGGATATGTCCCTGAGCAGTGTGACATGGTTACACCTCTCACCTGAATGTTACATCTCATGGGCATTAAAGATCCAGGGATGTCGATCAGCTGTGGAGTATTCTTCATGACTGGAGGACACATGATTACTTTTTATGTATTCTAATTATCCTGTAGGCATACATTTCAGGTTACAGAATTATTATTGAAAGCCATTTAATTTTCAGTGGCAGTCACTTGAGTGGACAAAGTAGAGTAGCACAGGAAAATTACTTAGCACAGATCCAGATTCTCCATCATTTGCATACACACAGATAATTTTTATTTTCTTCTTATATAGAATGGCAGTAAAATACTAATATGTACTGAATACAGTGTGTTGCTAGTATCAGACACTTAAGAGTATGAAAATAATTATAATTTTAAATTATGCCTGCAATAATTTTCTAGGTAAAATGAATAGCAAATTCTTATGTACAAATGTGTGATACATTATTGTTATACTGCACGTACCAAACTTCTATAGGCAATAACCAAAGTATCCACAATTACTGCAGTAAAGAGAAGAAACACAAACAAAAACATATTCTAAGACTTTTAGGAAAGGATCTAAATTTATATGCTTCAAGGCATAAAACAGTCTGTGGATTAAGAAATCTTCCCCGTGGACAAGTAGTCCTCCAACTTACTGCACAGTTCCTGCCATGCTCATCTGAAGCTAGCATTTTAGAATTTTATAAATGCTTTACTGAAGAAGGTGAACAACTTTTCTGATCCAGCATGTCCTCTGTGTACTCACATGAAAAATGAGAGCCTCATATTATGCCTACCATGAGCGGTTTTGTCTGCTATAACTCTGCTCTTGATACTTTTCCAAATGTAAATTAAACCAACTGGTGAATAAGGTTTCCTTTTCTGTCTATCTTCTTCTCTTCCTATTCCTATCCCCATTGCAGAAGACTGTAAAATGCCATCTCCTTACACTACAGACATACAGCATTTCTGGGAAATAACACCTGGAGCTCAGAGGAGCACTGGCAGTACCACAGGAAGAGGAAAAGAAGGAACAGCTGCATGGCCCTGCTGGGTTTCTGCCTTAGCATTGAGTGATTCACATGAGGCTTCGCTTCACCTGTTGGATGTTTGTGTTTTCAGTCCTTCGCCATGATAAGTTGCCTTTAATTAAACTCAATTATTTTTACCTAAAACTCACTCCATGGGCCCCATCAGAAAGGGACCACATTTCAGAGGGTTGAGGCCAAAGCTACAGGTACACTGACTCAGGAGAGGGTAAGCTGTCTCTTTCCAACGTCTGTGCAATTTAGGGCTTTTTATGGATGGGAGGCTAAAGTCCCCAGCAGTACTATCTGTGATGCGGTCTGCTTAGGCTGTGACACACACCTTGCACTTCTTCCCGCCACACAGGACGCAGGCAAGGAATTCAAAAGGAAGCCATACTCCACATTTAAAGAAAGGCTGACACTTACAGAGTGTGAGTATCCAATCTTCCTCCCAAGGGATCTCCACTGGGACAGCAGTTCTGGTCCTCAAAAGGGAAGAGAAAATGTGAGGGTTGGGGAACCAGCATTACTACAGTCATTTCATGCTGTATTTATTGCTTCGATTTGGGGCATCTCAGTGTAAAATCAGTAAAAGCTCCAGGAATTCAGCATGTTGGAAAATGAGACCCAGATTGCCTTAAATTGACTATCCAGGGCAGAAAGCTTGTCTGGGAAAATTTTACTCAGGTTCTGTAGATGCAGATGGTAAGGATCTGTCCTTACCAACTTTTTTTTATTTAAAGGTATCATACCCTTCAGATTGTTAAAGATGTATAAAAGCTTAAAACTTTCCCTTCACAATGATTTTGGTATTTTGATTGTTTTCTGTGAAAATTAAATACTATATTTTGTATTGCTGGTGAGTAAGCTTTATTACATTTCAAATTTCCTTTATTTATTTATATGGAGGTAGTATAAATCACCTGTTCTGAGATTTTCACGCTGTGTTCCACAGAAGCACAATCAGCAGGGCTGTGGTGAGGATGAGACTTGTCAGTGGGGGCTGGTGTCTGGACAGTCCCAACTCATCTGGTCCTAAACACACAGGAACCTTGATTACAACCCATTTCTGCAGCCCACAGTAAGCTATGGGCTCTGTCTCCCACCATGAAATCCAGCCAGCTGGAAGTACCTCTGGGTACAGGGCCATTTCTGCAATAGGATTAATTTTTGGAGCACTGACAGAAGCCTTCAGTGCCATTAGTTGAAAGAAGTTTGGAAACTACTGGATTATAGGACAACTCACAGTTTAGCAAGCTGTTGCCTGAGGATTTTTCAGGAAAAAAATTAGAACAAAAAAGGAGAGCAAAATAAGAGCATAGCAAAATGAAAGCTTATGCTAAAATGGTCTTCTGACTTGGGGCATTTCAGTTTTAACTCGGAGAGGAGATTGTGGGAACTCAGAATTTTCACAAAGCAAATCCAAACCCAAGTGTCTTAAATTGACCACCCAAAGTCAGAAAGTTCCTTCTGACACTCTGCTTCTTTTTTTGTGTGTGTATGAATTATTAAACTGCTATGAATTACCCATTCATCTTCAGGCTTCTAAACTGAGTCAGAAATCATGTACATTCTGTATAATACAGAAAATTAAGATTATGCAGATGGAAAATACTTCCCTGCTACAGTTTTCTCCTAAGATGTCTCACAAATACTGAGCACAGAGGCCCTGTGCAGAATGCAGCTGGGTGCCATTCAAGTGGTTCTTTCAGGGATGGTACAGGAAGATGTGCACGGAGACAGGAGTATCTGAGGCTTCCAGCAAGAGGCAGTAATTCCAGGAAGCAATGCTCACAGGAAGGTGTGGTGCTCCTTTCAGCAGCAAAATTAATGCTTGCTAATTTTCTTGAATGCTACTGCCTAAGCATTTTATGATTGCTTTCCCCATCCCTGAGAACTTCTGTGGAGACTGGCAAACATTTGTGCTAGGACTACTGTTGTAAACTTAGAGTTTTACAACAAATCACTAAGATCTCGAGAGGCCTTCCTCCAGAATACCTGCAGATATTCTGTTGATGACCAACATTTGCTGAATCTGTTATTAAGTAATAGCCATTAATTCAATAATCCACCAGAAATTAGGACTCTAAGATGCTTTCAGTACTGGCTTTTATGGATTTCTCTGAAATTTCATCACATGACAGTTTTCAATCTCAGCAAGCTCCTCCAGGTCAACAGGTAAAAGGCAGTAACAAAGCAAAGCAAAACATTTAACAAATTCAATGAGCATCTATTATCAGCCTGATTACACACTGCACCACATAGAGACCTAATGATTTCAGTGAGGCTCCATGCAGCATAAGGAGTCTCCCATGCAGATTAGTTTACAAGATCAGGGTCTCCATATGGAACATCTCCTCCATTCACCCCTTCCTGTTCTGAATAGAGCAGTATAAAACAAAGGTCTGCTTTTTTGCATACTTGCAAGGTTAGAATTCTTGATAGGCTTGTACAGTAATTCAAATGATAACAGCTACGAAAACATTTCTCAGTGCTATTTGGAGCCTGTGTTGGCTTTTCTCACCTCAGTCACTCACTGCAATCTTCTCTGTCCAATTACCTTTCTAATAATCATTTTGATGCATTTCAGCTGCCACAGCATTAGGTGTAAATGCCTAAAATCATACCATTCAGTTCCCGGGAACAATTTCATGGGAGGACTGTCATGGGTGTGTAATATTAAGGGGGAAAAAATCAAATGTCAGAAACTTCATATTGATACTTTGATCAGAAGCAACATGAGACTGAAAGTTTTTGAACAACAAACCATTTGAGAGTGTGTAACATGCTTGTGAAAATATTCATAGCATAATTAGATAAATAACAGATCCAGTGTCTATTTTTACTTTCCCTTGATGAGAAGCTTTGCAGGAGAGACTGCTGGTAGTTAATTCTCCCTAACAACAATCTGTGTAATCACAAACCCCAATTAGCTGTGCCTGTTCTATGCTATACAAACTATTTCCTTAGCGCTTCACATCACTACTTTGTAATTAGCTTTCATCTACACGAGCTTTGACTAAAAAAATATAAAAGAGTGTAAGTGATTGTACTGCCACTCAGTATTCTGCGAAATAATCGCTAGCGATTTCAATCAGATTAATTTTATCACCCGTATTAAGGAAAATTACCTCCCTCTTCACTCTCTACAGCTGAGGGCTATTTCATTTCCTGAGATGTTCATAAAAGCATAATATAAAGCAATCTGTAATTGTAAATATCCTTCCCTAATAACTTTGAGATATTTCCTTAATACATCTTTACATTTGGAGTTTCCGTTCCATAAAATACAGTAACAAGTGCTCTATTATGTTTTAAGTGTGTGCTGTTAAGCTGGACAACTTAGCGCTGTCCTTCCTGTTTTTACATAGGGTTATATTTAACTTGCAGATAATGGGAACAAGGTTTAAAAGTGATGGAGCGGAATAATGGCGTTACAGCAATAATATATCTTGCCTTTGTGAGGAATAGAACTTTACGGCCTATTTCAGGTCAGCCAACACCAATTCCATTTTTCACAGCCTGACAACTTTCACCTTCACCCACACTCCAGATGGGTATTAAAAATTACTTTCCAAACAAAACTGAGGTTTGGCTATGTCTGTGTTTTACACCTGGGGAGAGCCCTTTGATACTTAAAATCTACATAAATAATATAAAATAAAATAGAACAAAAACGGGCAGCCCTCAACACCCACATGCCACTCGCTTGTGTGGTAAACCTCCCAGCTATTCAAAGAGCAAAGCAAGCTGCTCAGGTCCTGAGGGAGGGGTCATAGCAGGGGAATTTCTGCAAATGAAACACTTGCCTGTTCAACTTCTGCAGCAAGGACATGGCATAAGTAAAAATTTAGCACCTGGTTTGTGGGAAAGGTGTGGTGTGTGCTAGGAGGACCATAGCACCACAAAGAAGATTCATTTAGCTGCTCAGGCCACCAGCACTTTTCACCAAACACAGATCCAGATGTGCACATGTGATGGCTTGTGTGGGAAGCTCTCCCCCTGAGTTGACTGCGCCCTGCATTGGCCTGAATGTGCTGTTCCTGAATATATCTATGTATTTTTAAAAAAAACTTATAACAAAGGAAAACAGAAAAAAGGCACTGGCTAACTCAAGTGCATTCCCACCCGTATGTGTGCACATTGTCTGCGTTGCAGGGCTTTCCCCCAACATCCTCACCTTCACCACAGAGGTACAAGGCCACTGATACAGAAAGTGCTCATATCAGGGCCAACACAGATTAAGGCTGTTTTAAACAGCCCCTTTTCTCCTCAGAAAGTAGTCTTCCAGCCTTTCAAAGGTAAAGGCATCTCATCATCTGAGCAGCTCAGTACCCTGCTTTATCTGGCCTATCCCTTGGACTGTCTCACTCACTCCTAATTATTGCAGCATGAGAGCTGCCAGTACACAGGAAGTCTGCCTGTCATATTGGAGAGATGAAAAAGACCAAGACAGGTAAGGGAGCATCCCCACTGGAGAGGGAAACTCTCCCTGCCTGCTGCAGTGGAGTCTGAAACATTCCCAAATGGTGAAGCTCCAGGGATAAATGAACAGAGCAAATCACACAGGTTGCCCCAGCACAATGTGAATAACTGCACATTTTGGTACATGCCTTGGCACTTTGACACTCTGCACTGCATGTGAAATGAATAACAGAGTGTATCTCTAAATTTTAGGAATAGGGTGGGGGTTGGAGATGTAATGCAGCTTCATCAATGTCATGGTGTCAGGATATGGCAGATGTTATAGATAACATCTCACAAGAATCAAACATATTGCACTCACCTTTCTTTCTACAGGATTTCCAACCTTTTAGTCAAACATGAGAAGAAGTTTGCTCTCATCTAGAGCAATACCTCAGTGAGGCATGCTTGCAAACATGCTTCTTTGCATGCATGGATGAGACACACCAGATAGATAGGCTGCAATGGGTTAATTTCCTTTGCTGTTCACTTAAGACACAGGAGAGACACTTATCTCCTCTCTTTACCCCTGTCCACACTTCCATGTCGGTAGAAGACACAGAAGACCAGCATATGTGCTTCACCTTAGAATGACAGAAATTCTAAAAACTTATCAGAAAGCAATTTTCAAATGGCCTGAGTCTCTGCAGGAATCCCTGTGCCTGAACCTTTTCCAAGGATGTTGTCAAAAAAGAGTTCTGCAGCTGGTATATCCCCACATGGCACAGATATTCCCAACAGAAATGTCATCTTCCACTCCCTTTTTTTCTGCTTAAGAGGCGTGCAGGGACAGGGATGCAGCAGACAGAAACACTGAATCCCCTGAGGAAAAGGAGACAAAATCATTGCAAGAAGAAAGGCTCAAGTTCATACATCTCCAGTAATACTCAAACATATGCTGAATTTCAATTTTCTCATGCTTAAATTTCCACTTCTGAGAAGTCCAGCTAATAAACAAAGTCACCTATTACAGTTGTACAAATGTTGCATCCCCACTGTTTTATATTGTCAGGAAATAAAGTGAAACTGGTAAAACTTCAGTATCCCTGGAAAATATCTGAAACTCTTTTATGTGGAACAAGGATACAGCTAGGGCTGAAAGAACATGTGTTTTCAGTCCCACTGAAAATTTCACTGTCTTCATATTTGCTTTTATCCCAATTTGGAACAGAAAGTTAAACATTGACTACTGAAACTTCTGAAAATCACAAAGTTCAGAAATGTCAAAACATGCCACTTTAGTATTTCTGATCTAAAGGAAATGCTGAATATAACAAAACTGCAACAGTGAATAACATTTTCTGAATGAAACCAAAGCATTTCATTTTAGCTCTGTTCAGTACCAATGTATGTCTCCCTGACATGATCTTGATACCTCGCAAAAGCTGGAGATTAGATGTTTTACATTATTAATTCTTTGCCATGGACAGATTTTGTGTGTGCCACAAGGTACATGTCACCCATCATATGAATCCCCAGGTAAGATATCCAGCTGCATCTTGTGAGAAGTGTAATCCACTGAAGAGATCTTTCCATATGGATCTTGGTCATCAGGCTGTAAGGCACAATACCTCTGCAGAGCAGCACAGAAAAATGTTGAATAGAGCTGATACCAAATATTTAGCTTAGTTGAACAAGACAAATGGTTTTGGATTATGTTGATCCAAGACACACTCCTCTAGACTTCTAAAGGCATTCATGTAGTTGTTAAATATTATACTGAATTACATGTGTCTGTACTGCGGTCATTCATAAAGATACTCTGACTCCATTGGGGGAAAATAATGTGCATTATTGAGCAGTTATACAGATGACTGGTGCCATTTTATTGTTAGTGATTCAAATACTGTCAGATTTCTGACTGAGATAAAGTTAGCTAAGATAATGACAAGTTTTCTGACCACTATAAATACATTTTGCTGTCACATTTAAAACAGTAGCTAATTAATGCAGAGCCAGCTGCAACTAATATATAGTACTAAAACTTGTTAATACAAGGCTATAATAAAGCTGTTAATACTGATAATATTATATAGCATTTTAAACTATGGCAAAATATTCCTTAGAATTGTTTCATTGCTATGAAAGGGTTTCATACATTTTGGGTTTATTTTCCTAATTAATCTCCAACAGCATATATCATGTTATCTGTCATAAATAAAGTCAGCCCTTGCCTCAAGGGTCCTGCAGTTTAAGAGGCAACAACAAGGAAGTCAAGATGTGTTAGAAACCTAAACCAAGTAGGATTCATTATTTGCCTTATAACAGAAGCTGGATACCCCATCAAGCACAGGACTTGATTGTTTGCATGTGCATTGCAGACAGATGAAGAAAGATAGTCTTTGTCCTGAAGAGCTTGAATTAAAATATAAATATAGAAGAAAGTACAGCTTAAAAAAAAAGTCTTTTTGCCTATAGGAGTCTCTTCTTTCTCCTTTTCACTTAATCCCTACAGAACCTGCAGTGGGGATGGGCATTCACCAAGAGGTGCAATCAAAACCTCTTGAAATCTGTGAAAGTTTTAGAGTATTCTTTTAAAAATTGAACTCCAAGTTATCCAGATGTCTGAGAAATATCCTACTGTAAATGGAAAGGAGGCATTCTCTACTAATTCTCTCACTCTTACAATAAAGCTAACCGAAAATGAGAATAGTTCTGATCACCAGAGTCCGAAATTGGTATTCCAAGAGTTTCATAACAGAAATTGGTTTGCCTCCATTTTACTAAATTATACTGTTCAGTAGTTACAAACTCATTTTATAAGCAAATACGTACTTACCTATTTTTTAAGGCTCTGACCCACTGATCATCTTAATGGCTTATAACTACGAGTGTTCCATCTGGTTGATGCCATCTGTCTAAATATGCTAGACAAAAAGGCAGTGGACTAGATCTGTGGCTTTAGCTCATTTAGTTTCTATTCAAGAAAATGTGACATTAGCCTTTGCTATGGAACCTTGTTGAAATATCACGAAAGCCAAATGATTGTTCTTCCTTAACAGAAAAAAAAAAAGCCAGTGACTAATTAAACAGCAATAAAAAAGAATGACACAGCAGCTGTAGACTGTGTTATTCTCTGGTCCCTAGACACAGATGGGCATTAAAATAGCCTTTCTTCTGGGAATTCAGAAAGAGACACAGAAGGGAAAAAGTAGGTTTCCAAGCGCCCAAAGTTAAAACTGTCTCACTAAAATAAAGGCAAGAAGTAAGAGGAGTAGATGGCTGCACTGAGTTGTGTCTGGGGACCAGATCTGTGGGCTTGTGTATCATGGCTGTGGATGGTCGCGTGGTTGGTTCCCATGTGAATTCAAGGAATACGATCACCTCCAATAAACAGAAAAGAATGTCAGTGATAGATGGAAAAATCCTCTCTGCCTCAGGAGGTGTCAGAAGAGTGCTCAGCACATGGATGTTAACTGCCTTCAGGCATAAGCAAAAGGCAAGTTTCTGTCAGTGACCAACATAGTTTCTGACATGCAACGCCCATGACACTGAATATTAAGGGTAAGAGAGATCAATGCCTCATTTTATCGAACTCAAGGTTTATATTCTACAAGCCTGCTTAGAACATGGTTTTCCCCATAACAGTTAAACACTGACTAGAACCTTTAGAAGTTAAAGGGTCCAATTTGCTAATGATCTGTGTCCATGTACAAATCAACTTAATAGCACTATTTCTGGAAATATTACAAGCACAGAGATAAGTTTCACATTTGTCAAAGTTGTTCAAAACCATTAAACCATTTGGAGTATGTTATTTTTTTTATTTTTTTTTGAGAAGCATTAAACAGATGTAGCAGTTTAAGGAGACATCAAGGCTATTTTCATGAAATTATTTGAAATTGTTAAAATCTTCCTCTGCTTTTTCTAAAATGAACATTGTGATGCCATTAGCATAGCTCTGACAGGAGTGGAGACAATGAATTCTCCCTTTTTTTGTTTTAATATTGTTTGGAGTTGTGTAAAGGACTCTGGCCATTTGGATCTACCTCTGTCTTGTTCCCTCAGGAATTATTATAGCAATTTGTGAAGAATCAGAAATTATTTTGTCTTTTGATACTGATGACTATACTTACAGTCCAAAATCTTTCCAATTGAAAAGTTGTCTTTAAAAAGAGTTGGTGTTAGCAAGAATTTTTTTCTCCTCAGCTGGAAGAATGTTCACAAAATTTAGATCACAGTAAAACTAATTTTTTTTTTCTTTTACCAAAATCAATTAAATGTATACTCAGCTTGGTGCATAATATGGTTTGCCTAGGTTTTATAGAGCTTATCAATCCCTGCGGCAGTTCTGAGCACCTCTGCTCAAAAAACTCCTACAATAATGTTTTCCCCAAATCTAATTTGTCCTGAATCAGGGAACATAGTTAAAATACAATGAACAAAGTTTCCAGTAATTACATCAAAATTAAAATTTCCTTTTACTCCAATCTAATTAAAATTAATTGAAGCACATGCTTTAAACCAGCTTGCCATACTTTCAGTGTGATCAGTTTGTTTTATTGTAGATAAAGCCATACCTGCTTGCTAAAAGTACACACGTTCTGGCTTCTTCTCCTGCCTTTGAATATTAATAAACTACCCAGAAGGCAGGTGAGAACAGTTTTCTCAGTCAATGCTTCACTTTTTGTGAAAAATACTTTCAGAAAATAAAACTGTAGTCATACTATGACTAAAGAGACCTCAGCCAGGTCATGAAATGAAGCTGAAATGGTCTTTCAGGGACTCTTCCTTCAGTGTCTTGAGAGTTACATGGTAAATGGGATTTAAGAAAGTGAGTTCGTATGGAAAGAGATGGGGGAGACAGACTCAAGAATGAGGAAAAGATAGTGGGAATGTTTAGGTTGCATAGATAAACAACCAACATCTAATGTCTTTATAAATCACAAGGCAAAACTCCTCATCTGGCACCAGGACTGCCAGTTAATACACAGGATTCTGATGGTACATAATATATGTCTGCTTACTGAATGAAATGAAAGAGCTACAAATAATAATTTGGTAAATATTTCTACAGTATTCAAAAAACAAGGAGCTGCCTTCTTTTCCTGCACCTCCAGTCTTTCCCCTTTTCTTCTTTCAGTTGACAAACAGAGCTTTCTAGGTGAGGTACAGACACAAGTATGCACACACACACAGAAATACACACATGCCTCAGTGCATGCACACAGGTTTTACCTTGATATTTGTTTTAAAGGCCGCTGTGCAAAGTCTGGTGGACTAAAAATATCCATCTCCAGGACAAACACACACTTAGAGTGTGTTTTGGAGGCACCACTTGGACTCAGAAACAATCCCGCTTTTACTAGCTTCAAATAAACGTGGTAACTAGAAAAAAAAAGATGCTTAAAAATCAAAAGACAGAATTTCCTGGCATTGCCAGATACAGAAAGTATGTAGGTAAAACAAAAATACTAGCTTCTCTTATGTCCCTTTATTTCTGTTTTGTTTCCTTTGTAAAAATGGATTCCTTTATTAAGGGCTACTCACTTCTCACTTCTTGCAACCAGCAGTAAGTGTGTAGAATCAGTCCAGTAATGCTCTCCATCTCTACTGTCACTTTCATCTAAAGTTATCAGAGGACACTACTACAATATGAAATCCCCACAATGTTAGTTTCAGTATGAGCCACTGTTTTTTACAAGTAAAATCACAACCACTTTTTGGCAGCAGTGGAAATATAATTAACCCTTTTGCTTTCCCCTTCGCTCTTTCCAAGGTTCTAAGCATGTTTGTACTGACCTCTGTGTCTTCCACAAATGTTGGTGAGCCATGTGGTAGACAGTATCAGAGAACCAAATATGCTGAAAAACTACTTGCTTTGGGGGCAATGAACCTGTGTCTCAGCCAAGGCAGTCAGTCCCCAGCTGAGTTTCACCATGCCAGGACAGCACCGGGGCAGAAACAATGTGCCAACAGACCCAAGGGACAGTACTATACCTGCTAAAGCTATCACTGCCTTTGCATGTCTACCTATAATCTAAAAAAGAGTAATTTACATATAGGGTTCTACCTCTTCTAGGATCAGGGTCAAAAATCAAATTTTTATTTACCCAGTCAAGGTCACAGAGAAAGTCAGCAGAGGCAGGATATAGTCCCAAAGTTTTTTACTGAGCCTGCATCATCCGGATAGAGAAACACTCTTTAAAATAGCTTTTAAATAGTTTTCAGCAGCTAGCTTCTCAGGATATATAATTGCACATTACTGTGGCATTTTAATCACTTCTGAAAGTACTGTGTGGAATTGTAAAGTTATTTGAAGACAAAGCAATCTCCAGCATGCATAGTTTAAAATGGACTAATGTTATAAGTCTGTGCTGCTCACGGGCACATTAGCCAGGCTTTCCCCCCCCTCCTCCCCTAAACTGCGTGGCGAAAGATGTATGATCCACTTTCTGAGCCAGGTCACCTTTAAGAGCACAGTGACATGCCACAGAATTATTCGCCACTCCACACCAGAGATGTCTGCAAGTGCAAAGCCTGTGACAAAGGACTGAAATGACAGCACTTTGACTCACTTCTACATTGTGTTTGTTTAGGAAGGTCCTAGAAATTGTATTTCACCAACCACATTCGCTATCAACACACAATTATCTGGCTTAATCATGTGGAACAGTGGCAAATTCACCTGGGGCTTAGGAACTAATGACATTCTCGTCTGAGCTGCTTTAGTGAAATGGCCTAGCACCTGAAGCAGGAACAGCAAGATTGCTCAAGAAAATTTGGTTTTCTTTTTTCATTTCACAGCATAGGGGCTCTGCTCAAATCAACAAACACTCCTGATTAAATAGCTGTGGTAGTTGACTTATTTGCACTTGTGTGTATGGCTCTGAATGTACATTGAGAATCCCTAACCTTTACAGGAAAAGAATTGTCTGTGACTTGTTTTTAATATGTTGTATTTTGTCACAGAAAATAGTAAAATAATTTTGCATTTTATAATTTTGGTATGATGAGATCTGTAAGTGTGGGTAACTCCAAATATTCCAAAACCAGCACGGGGCAACAGCAAAAAAACTCCACCTTTTCTCACACTGAATGTATTTGTATCTATTTTTGTCAGCAGCCTGGGCAGGGCCATTTAAATTCTGCTTGCTCAACAGAAACTCAGATTCTTATGTTGGTCTCCCCCCTGGTATAGAGGAGATGGGATGAGTTGTGTTGCTGCTGACTATGCCACTAAATCTCAAAAGTTTAGAGGTGGGAAAAGATGATAAATTGAATGTTCAGGCTCCTGAATGCTTAAAAAAAGGGATAGGGAGGCTTTGGGACCACCTAAGTCCTTCTATTTTGGCCAAAGAAAAGAAACTAGCCCTATTTCCATGAATAAAGTCTTGTGAAAAACATTCAGAAAGATGTAGTAAGTGAGGTTTTCATACTCAACTTCCACATTCACCTTTGGCATTTCATGTTCAAGGACTTCAAAGCAAAATACCCACAGTCTTGCACAGACAACTCCAAAACAAGGCAGCTCAATGTCGGGCTTGGTGTGACCATTTTGCCTGTTATGAAAATTAATTAGCATTAAATGCAATATGAATATCAGCTCAGACTGGTACACAGATGAAATTGAGTTTATATGGATAAGCTGCAAAGCCACCCACTCAAAGTTGATTCTGCTTTTGAATACTCCTAATACTCTATCCTACTAATGCAGCATCAGCACAAAGCAGGATTCATAGCAGAAGACCCCCCCACACAGCCTCTATACCATGATTACTCCCACATCAGCAAGAGAAGCACTCATGTAAGGTTGTGCATAAAGCAGTTTTTGCTAAGCCAGCCTGTGCAGCCCACATTTTGGAATCCCAATGCCCTGCCACTGATTGCCTGGCTCATTGTAACAAAGCTCTGGCAGCAAAAGCTTTGGCAATTTCTGGAGGAGTCAGTGATTCAGGATCCTCTTAGTAAGTGGCACTATTGCAGATACTTCTGCTAGGTTTTGTGAAAATATGCATTTCCCCTTTGTGAGTCAGTGCCTCAACATAGCCAGGCATAAATCTGGCCAAAAGGGTCACTGAAAGATTGAAAAGGCAAGTCCAGTTCTGTAAATACAAGGACAGGAAATATGCAGAGTCTCAGAAGCCCACAAAGAAGCTGTTCCATATGGTCAGAAATGAAGAGAGGAGAGTTTGGTTTGATGTTGATCTCCAGAGGAAATTATTGCTGACATGCCATGTCATTTAACTGGAAAGAGCTGAAGCTTTGCAGCAGATGGACTGAAATGGAAAAGAGCAGAGGGGCAGAGTTATTCACATTAGCTCTAATGTAATGTTCAAGCATCTCAGGAGGAGCCTAGAATATCCTTTTGTTTCCTGAACTATCTCAACAAGAAAACTAGGTAAAACAAGAATAATTTTGGAGGCTATGAGAGAAAATAGTTCTTCATAGCAAGCCTTCTGTGCTGCAGGATGGTGAGGCTTATCTGTTCATTGCAGGACAGTGACCCAGCATATTACACTGTCCCTGGAATTTCTCCATCACCCAAAGGCTCAATTTCTTACATATACCTCTACACCACTACTATTGATCTCATGGGCAACTTGGGGTTTCTAGGACCCCCAAAGATATTCCACCTATTTCCTTAGCACTGGGCTTGGCACTGTCTCAGCAACCACATGAAAGGCTGCCCTTGGTGTCTATAGTGAGCTTTGCGTGACTGCAGCGATTATTTCCCCTTGATGTCTCACTCTGTCATAATGGTAGGGTTTTTAGCACTCCAGATCATGGTGCTTTTTAAATCTTAGCTCACCATCAGTTTAAATCAGTATAGCTAGACTGAATCTACAGTTACAGCAAGTAGTGTTGAGAGAGAATTCAGACAGTAAATCCAACTCGCTGAAATTAAGAAAGTTCCCTTTCAATATATCTGTGTCACTGTTCCTGCAAGACCCCCATGTGCTCTAAGGCCATGCTTTAGTGCTGGAATATCTGACATCTCAGGGCAAAGATCAAAGCTACCAAACTGGCTGTATTTCTGTGACAAATAGGGGGATAAATGCAGTCAGCATGGATTTGTATGGCTTTTGTGACAGGAGTGCGTTGCCATCAAGAGCAGTTTAGTCAGTGAGTTCAACAGTTGGAGGACACAATCAATTCACTGTATGCCAGCAAAAGAATGCCACTGATAATGGGGAAAACTTGCTTCCAAATGGGCTTACCCTATGGTCATTTTGGATATTTTGCTGTTGAGGCTGTAGTACTGATTAAGTGACTGAGAAGAAGAAAATGTGAGACTGGGTGCATTAATGCAGATGTGTATGTGAATCTTATCATTAAAGCATTTGATTCTAGTCCCTACACAGAAGTTACCTTACATACAGTCACTTATCACTAATACTAGGTTTCATCAGGCATATCTAAATCAGGAAATAATATGGTAATTTTCACAGTCACCAAGTGGAAAATATTTATGGTGCAGTAGTTTAATATATCTGTATTTTATATTTCTAAGATTGTACCTGATGACATAATAAGAGTTTGAGTTTAAATAACAGCTGAATGATTTCAGAAAGAAAAAAATTGCACTGGTAGAAAGCTTACTCCTTTATAAAAAATCTTTTCCACGTTCATCAGGGTTGCCAGCCTGGGGCAAACTTAATTAAAGTCAATGGAGAAAAAAATTGAATACTTAAAAGTGCTATTTGGGGTTCATAGAGCTTGAATGACTCAAAATATGAAATATTCAATTACTAATAATTGTGGGGTTTTGTTTGGTGAGCATTTTGTCACTCACTCCACACTTCACAACCTCCTCCTTTCATTCTCTTCTAGACAGGAGGGTTAAAAGAGAAGAAAATTAGCAGCTCAAGTTCCAGTTCCCAGAGTGAAGAGGTACCCAGATTTCACCAACCCATTGCTCTTCATCATCCCGGTCTCTCCCTTTGATTCAGACCTTGTGCTTGCTGCTTTCTTGCTGGCTCCTTTCCTCTCTCCCTGAAACATGTTCTCTCTCCTCTCAGTCTTTTTTTCACTTTTTCTGGGTGTGATCATGATTCATGAAGTGACGATCTGACTTTGAACATGTCCTTACATTTAGCAGCTCCCTGGCTTAGGTGCCAGGGAGGGTTTGAATTTCTTACTGACTTGAGCACACCATTTAATAAACTCAAATGCTTTAAATGGAGATTTGAAGGAAATAATACCAGGAGATATTTTTCAGCAGACGCTCAACAGGGCTTGTAAAGGGAAATCTGTTGGGCAAAGGCAATGAAACTTGAAATGGTTTTGTTTACTGGACTGCAGTATTAGAGGAGGTGAGCTCAAATTTAAATATATCCCCTGCCCGAAGTGGCTTCTGATTTCCAAGTATTTATTTTTATATCATGGGGGACAGAGTTCATTGGGATTGATGCTCCAGTAAAAGACAAAATGCTGCACAAGAAGTCAAGCAATTTCCTCACCTTTGTTATTAAAACAAAAACAAATCAATATTTAGACATATGTGTTAAAATAGGACATGAAAGAACTGAAGTCAGCCTCACAGACCAATGTTAATTGTTTCCTAATTTCAAATATTCTCCAAGAACTATGAAAAGAAGGACAGCTTGGGCTCAGTTACGAGATATTCAACGATTCCAGAATTACTGGAAGAAACGAGTAAAGTTCATTAAGTGACTGATAAGGACAGGCTATTTGAGTGAATTTTAAAAATATTTTACTGTCTCACAATAAAAGAAAATCCTAACCTGGAGAAATGGCAAATTAATTAACATATTCTCCTGTACTTAGTGACACCTCAGTAGAAGGAAACTCTTAAAATGTGAAACCCTTGACATTGCCAGAATAGAAAAATAAAGTACATGTCTCTCAGTGGGTACCAGGGACCTATATTATGTCCTACTGTTGGTTACAGAATTTTCAATATTTTCTTATCCTTTTTCACTCATATGAACTGCAGCTTATAGCAGTGGTAATCATTTCCTGTGTTTGAAAAAGAGATGAAAGCATTCATGGATGAAAGCAAGTTGGATTTAATCTCCTTCTCTCTCATCCAGTGCACTGTACTGATCATTTTCCAAAAAAACAAGACTTAAGCTCATTTTTGTCATGACAAAACTAGTTTCATAATAATCAGATGGCAATTCCTAGTGTACACAATTCTAATATAATTACCAGGAGGAAATGTAGAGGGAGTTGCAGGTTTGAGATAAAGAAAAGCCTGTGAATTTTGTATTAATGTCTCAGACTCTCTTATTTGTGCAAGTAATCAATCTTTCGGGGAGTAGAATAGTAATTCTTTGTGAAAAAATGACAAGAGTCTGAGGAAGAAAGAAGATAATCTGAGTTTCATTCTGTACACAGCAGGTCAGCTGTGATTGACAAAGCTCATCACAAAACTATAGCTCCCGGAATAATCCCAATAGCAGAGTTTCATTTGCAGCCGAAGCAGTGTTAATGACATGTTTAACAGCTGCTTGTTGAAGTTTGGAATCTGCATTAACCTGCAGAGCAGTGAACAGAGAAATGAGGGGAAGTATTGAAATCAAGCCCTCATTATGCCAACAGCCCAGGGTAAGGGGTAGCGAGGGGCTGGTGGAGCGGGCGGGCGGAGAGGCAGGTTTGGAGGGCTGGGCTGCAGACAGGGATACTGGAGGAGAGGGCAGCATCCAGTCAATGAACACAAAGGGCTGCACAAGGGAGCTGACAGGCTGAGGAAGGCTGAGATTTGACAACTGGCATGAACAAAAAGGGAGAGGTGGAAAACGGAGGACTGGCAGAGCAGCTTGTGAGAAGGTGAACCAATGGCACCGTTCCTCGCAGGTTATCACAGTCCTCAGCCAGCCCCTTCTCCAGTCTGTAGCTGTTCTCTTTTAACCAGGGGCCTTTGTCTACCCTATAAAGGGGACTCATTTCACAGCATTCAGTGTCCTGCTGATATTGCTTTTAAGATCAGATGATATTCCCTAATGAAGAGACAGAACCAAGACACTGAATGCCACACTGATACCCAGCAATCAGAAATTTAATATTCATCTGACTCCAATCCTCCTACACCAATGTACACCAATGTACATGCTAAGAGCCTGAGTGCACTTCAGCTGCTCGTAGACTGCACTGTTCTACACCAACTCCCTCTTTCATACTGCTAATACTACTTTTCATTCTGCTTTTCACAAAAGCAAAGGCCTGGAAGTGTCTGACTCCTATGTGCATGCTTCAAAATGTTGGTAGTGCCAGCAGGCATCTTTTGATGGAGATGACAATTAATACAGACATATAACAGTACCTTCATAAGTTAAACAAAATGGCTCACTGTTATTCCTAGTACTGGACCAGCTATGGAGTTCCATTAAAAGTCATTTGAAGGCCTTCCCTCACACCAATTTTACTGAAGTTTCTTGTCTGAGGGACCTCTTATTCAGTGTTTTTCACTGGACTGGGTTCCTCTCTGTTGCTTCCAGACATGAGTGGAACACATTTAATCCTTTTAAAAATTATTTGATTTAGTCCATAAACTGTAGGTGAAAGGCACTGAATTTTTACCTAAGTCCCACATTGTCCTAGGCTTCCAAGCATGTCAACTCAAGCATATTACAGCTTGAACTGAAGAGTTTCTTAAGCATCTGGCTTAATGTCTTCCCAAAGGCAGACGCTTGGAAAGACAGGTACATTTTTGGTAAAGTCTAGCTAGGCTAGACTCAGCAGACCGCTCAAAATATCTCTGATCTGCTACTACAGGAGCCCTTAATAAGTGACCAGTTGTGGGGAACTGGAAAAGATTTTTGTCTTTAAGAATATTTGGAATTCAAAGTCAATTCCAAGGACAACAAAAGCATTCCATGGAAAACAAAAGCATTCCATGGAAAACAAAAGCAAAATTTAGAGGTGTGCAAGTCTGACACAAGTTTAGAGATCACACTAATGGTAAGGTCTACCATTCAAACTACCCACAATTTTCTTATTGTGTCTACATATCCAGTGTTTTGTTTCCTATCTCTTTTTTATTTTTATTTCAAATGTCTTTGTCTCTAGTGAGGGTCAAAATCTCTGCTCTGGAACAACATTGTCTGGGAAGCAAGCCAAAACACAGTTGACGCTCTCTGAAAAAAACCAGGAGAAAGCAGAACGACATTGAGCTGGCATGGTCCAGAGGCTAGAGCAGGAGTCAGGGACCTGTGTTATATAAATACCTTCACAGTGATTTACCATAGCACCAATGACAATATTTCTTGACATTCTTAGTCAGAAGAGGTTTTGTTTACAAAAAAAATTCAATATTAGGCTTCTGTGGTCATTTTCTCTTGCCTGCTTGGTTTCATGAGGTGAATATATTTGAGACCATTTTGTTTGGGAGTTTTTTCACCAAGATTTTTGCAGACAGCGTTCTAAAATCTTAAGGCACATAGCAATGCAAAAGCTGCATTAAAGCAAAACTGGAGGTAGATACATATGTAAGGTAGAAGTAATACATGTCATCTCTGCCAGCTAAAATCTTCCACAACCTCAGAAAATTCATGTAGCTTGTCATTCTAGCCTCTTGTCCAGAAAAATCTTCACACCCTGCAAAAAATTTCACTTACTCTCTTAGCTGTTCTGTCGACTCAGGCATTAAAAATCAGACAAACTTTGGTAACATTTTCTTATGTTTAAACAGCCATTTTCTAACTCTGAATAATGTCAGATATAGCTTGTGGTTTTTTCTTATGCATACCTGCTAGCTATTGCATTATCAAAGACTTAGATAGTATTGTTAATTTGTCCCCTAAAACATATGCGATGGATTTACACAGATCCTGATGGTTTTGACAGTAAAATCTACTCCTGGGACAGTCTTCTTAATCCATGTTCCCAAACAAACCTCAGGGCAAAGACTGAATGATAGTAAGCTGTTGAACATGAAAATACATAACAAACAAAAGGAAATGAGATATATCTATGGAGCAATTTGGCAATGTGTTTAAACACTTCTGTTGTGATTTTCAGAGCTACTTTTTAAATAAAATTACTCTGTTAGATAGATAATTTTTTTCAGAAAGGGCTTAGGAAGCCTTATTGGTTTTCAGCTCAGCCTTTAATTTTGCAGTGGCCAGGAAGTTTATTACAAAGAGTATAAGGTGAGAAGAAGGGTTAGTCTTTGAATATAAATACACAAAATTCAGTCACTAGAAGCAACTGAACCACTGTTCGGTTGCCACTTCATTCTCCTTCCTATCAGAGCTCTGTAACTTCTGTTGAATTTTAGCATAATTTACGAATTTTAATATTTTCTATAAGATAATAGTAATCATTGAGGGGTGTTCCTAGCATTGTGTACTGCTTGTGCTCTACATATCTTACTTGGTCAAGTGCTTTATCTTCTCCCATTTGGCTTCTCTGCAATAACTACATTCTGGTATTGCACTGCTAACAGTAAAAGCTTAATTTCATCTGGAAGGCAGAGTTTGGAAGGCAGGGATTTGCTGAAACTTGGAGATTAAGTATGTAGGAGCCCCAAACTATGAGAGTTTCCTTGGAGATAAATATTTCCCACTGTAAGCAGCAGAACTTTGTTTGAGGATTCCCTTTGGGAAACAATACTGCTGTTGCCATCTGCAGTGACCATGACTTTATACCAGGTGTACTTAATGTTCTCCATTAATAGTATCCAGCTTTGCAAATGCTTTAGTGAGACAGTAGAGTGCTTTAGTATGACAGTTTCTGAAGCACAGAGAGTTGAAGGAACTCACCTGAAATCCCTCGTCAGACCAGAAGGATCCTCTTTCCCATCCCTCCAGTCACACAGCCTCCCTATGCAGAGTATTTTGCAACCTGACAGTTGAGCCAGCAGGTCCTTCAGCTTTGTCAAGGTAAATTGTCAGCAGTGTTCCAGGAAACTGGGATAAACACGTAGAAATGATGAAGATACAGAAATGTCTACAAAGCCAACAGTTGGACTAAGATAGGTAGAATAAATACATACTTTTGTTGGTTTTACTGACCAACGAGCACCCTTACCAAAAACACCTTTGACACTAAAGATGCTCACCTGTGATTGCGTTTAGGCTTCATCATGAAGAAGTGTCTCCACAGGCAGTAGGATTAACACCTTGCACAAGAAGGAATTGTCAAAACAGGGATTTCCCTATAGGAAAATGGGAGTATGCACAAATAGGGAATACACTGATTTTCATTCTGTTTCAATGTAAAAATATTACAATCATCCTGTGGCTTTTCTAAAGTTGTTTAAGTTGTTTCATTTCGGACCAAGGAAAATTAAAATAGAATAGAATAGAATAGAATAGAATAGAATAAAATAAAATAAAATAAAATAAAATAAAATAAAATAATTGGTTTTTTTTAAAAGAAGAAAAGAGAGAAAAGCGACTCAGCTTTTGCCTAAATACATGTACATTACACACACACACACACACACACTAATTTGGTGTAAGGAAGCGAGAAGATTTTGACACCTTTTATTGGGAGCATATGCTATATTTGCCATTAGCATTTCAGGACCTTTTTTTATAGCTGGATAAGAATGGGCTCGCAGAAACATAAATGAGAATCCAACTCCATACCTGTCTGAACAAATTTCTTGCACTAATGGGTTGAATTACAGGAGATGATCTTGTTGCCATATGTGCGCTTTGCTGCTCTTAACCATATGGCTTTACTGCTAAGCAAAATATTTCTAGATTTCTATTTTTTTCATCCTCAAGCTGGGACAAATGTCAGCTTTTTGAAATTTTTCCCACATTGAGAATCAGGGAAAAATTGTATTAAAGCAGTTAAAATATTTCCTTTACGTTTCAGATTTTCACAAAAGTTTACAGTAAATTACTCTATCTTACTAAGCAATCAGTTATTTTGTGCTAGAAATAGTGATAGTTTTAATACAGCTAAGTTCAGAACAGACTGATAATTTATCAGGTTTTTGAAAAATTTGAATGAATCAATATATTTAGCAAATAAGTGCCATTTCAGTTGAAAACTTTTTTGAGTCATGTCAAATAAACATAATGCATGCTTTATGATTAGAAGGGAAGCCAATAAGCTTTTTCTTAGTGCAGGAAGTGACTCAGGGAAATATCAAAGTTGGAGAGGGAAGGTAGCCAAAGGTAGATTTTTGTATAGGATCAGAGGTTTCAAATCAGGCATTGATCAAGACAAAATGAAAAAGCAAATAAAATGAGTGAAAAACTCAGGAATGTCAAAGCAGAAAAACACAATAGAAAAGGAACTTCAGTAAGGACTGTGACTTCACCTGCAGCTAAGAGAGAAAATTTGAAGTCTGTACCTTGTCACTTAGCTATTATTTAAGCAAATTGCTGCCCTTATTTTGGATTTCAGTCATAAAACCATATGGTCATAAGAGAGCATTGAAAGGGGCTACATGGGTGGTAATAGCAACTAACTGCATACCTTGTGTGTCTCTTAGTTTAGTTTCAACCAAAAGAGTCAGCTTCACAGATCCTTAGTCTAGCCCATGATTTGAGCCAAACTGGTAAGAAGAGCCAGGGACTGATCTGTTTCAGCAGCACACTTATGAGCTGGGAGTGAAATGCTGAAGCACCACATCCTTGGCTAGCTTTGTAGAGAATGATAGAAGCAGTCAGAGCATCTCCTCTTTGAAATTTCTTCCTAAAAGGAGGGAGAAACAACAGAGAGCTAGATGGATGAGTGGCAGCCTTCTTTTAGTATTTTCCCACCAATGTCCATCTCTCAACACAATAAGAAAATATAAGCGATCCTTCATCTTTCCCTTGATCATAGACATGAAAAAAAAAGATCAAGACCACAGATTACCTGAAGGGGATGGGGAAAAAATGCAGAAATTATGTCCACCACATTGCAAGGCAGAAATACTGTTTCTCTACCACATTTTGGGGCAGAATGCAGCAAGAACTCCTCCTCTCCAGCAGCCATGGCTAGGAAGTATGTTCTCCAGCTACATGACCAAACACTGTGAACAATTTTCCTTGTTTTTTATTCCATGTTAAGATAGAAAACACCTGGGATGCTCATCTTGCCAGAGATAAAGCAGCAGAGAGGGCCTACTCTGTTTTTTTAGCAAGTCTTCCCTTTCCTGATAAGCCCTTAGATAACTCATAAAGAGAGATCTTATTCTGCTTAAAAATGCAACATGGATCTAAAAGCAGATGGATTCTCTGTATTAGTAGGAGGGAAGATATGGGTAATTATTGCTTATTTCATAAGCATTTTAGGTTTTAAGAAATCAATTAATGCAAAGCTAATGCACGTCTTCCCTGATGTTTTTAAAGGTCACCCACCCTTTTCTTTCAAAGATCAAAAGCATGAACTAATACCATAGTAAATGTTCAAGCCTGCAAAGTGTCCCTCCTCCGTGACGTGACTTAGGTGTTTGTTCCTTTCTGTGCTTTGATCTTTTCCCAGTAACATGCAGGCACTGTAACCTTTAAGTCTGAATTGAACTTGCAAACTCCTAATGACTGAGCAGGTTCAAAACTGAACAGAAGTAGTCTTTTCCATTCATTGCTAGTAGGAATAGAGGAGTCTTTCAGACTTTACATTGTCAGCATGAAAGAAGTTGCCTATGAGTATTTACCTTCAAATTAAAGAGAATTTTCTACAGCTTCTGCTAAAGCTAAATTTTACCCAGTTTCATGATGAGGCTGCTCTCACAGAAAGCTCAGTTTTAGTCAATATCTGTCAGGAAAGAGAAATATTAGATGAATCCTTCAATGGCAACAGGAATTTACCACCTTTTTCTGCCTAGCATGGCAGTAAATATGCTCATGAAGCATCTTTTAGAAAAAGACCAATGTTGTCTAAAACCATAAGCTAAGAATTTAGGGAAGAAATTAAAAGACATTTCTGGAGGCTAGGAGCTGATACAATTTGGCCATTACTACCTCTGCTAGATTTTGGAGCATTATAATCTCTAGTGAGGCTCTTGTGTCAAAGTCTGCTGCAACAGCAACAATCTCTGAATGCACAGCTGGTCTCTTTCTACACCAATTGACTCACACTGACCATTTGCTCACTACATTTCCAAATCAAAATTTGTATTAGATGGAAAAAACCAAAACATTACTATTAGATGGTTTTTGTAAACCGTTGTATTTTCCTGCAGGGGTGGACTAAGATGTTTTACTCTTGCTTGGGATGAAAAATTACTGAATGATGACAACCCGAATGTCAGTCTGCTCAAGTCATACTTTTAGTACGTGCCTGTTACAAACAGACCAGCAGTTTCTCCTTGAATTGAGAAGTATGACTTTACTTATGGTTCTGTGCAAAGACAGTGACTCAATTATTAGGGTTTTTTTATTATGTAGGTAGAAGGCTAGGTACTAAATATCCCCCTTTACTACAACGTTACAGATTTAGTTAGTTAAGAGCAAAATAGTGAGCCACTAAAAAACAGATTTCTCAGAGACTGGAATGAGCAGTAAATCACTGTTAAATTTAACTTTCTTTTTCACAATTCTACCCATTATGAAAATCTCTTTTAAGTCTGTGAATTGATTTGAAGCAGAACTCTGAGGATATCCGATATACTCTCTCCAGGGGAATTTAGAGATTGCAGCACGTTCTGAAAGAGCAATGAACTTACTGGCCTTTTCCATGATGTCAAAAGAAATTCCTGTCCTAGACAGATAGCAGCCATATCTCAGTAAGAGAAGAGATTGAGTACTGCTGTTTTGTTCTGGGATGGTTAATTTGGGTTTCTTATTCAATCTCCTTTTTAATGGAGACGAACTGTGCTTCAAGCCAAATTTCATACACAAAAATGGGAAAAAAGCTTTTTATTTACTGCATGTATATTTCTGTACTTGAAATCCACTTCCCATTAAATTTGTATATGTAATGTCAGACAAAAAGGACACTTAGACTGCAAGAAATGTTTTTTCTTGACACGTGATCACATGAGTATGCAAGAAGTGCTTTTAGCATACTTCTTGCTTTGTTTCAATCTACTATTTTTTTGCATTTGTACTAGTCATTTACCTCCAATTTAAGAAATAGTATTTTTTTTAAATAGCACTTTGCAAAGGGCACCAACATATGCAGAATTTGCCCAGAAACAATCTTACCAAAAGTGGCTGATAACCACAAATTGTTTTTCTGACTCTGAAGTATTATGGAAAAAATAACAATCCTCTTGTTGCTCAGGCAGCCAGCATGCTGCACTAAACCTAAAATATTACTTGAGGTTTGGTTATCAGAAAGGAGAAAACTTTGATTCTCAAAGTCAGGAGAAGATGAGTGCACATCATAACAATGTTATGACCATTTAATCGTTTTTCCATAAGAAAAGATTAAAATGCCTTAGTTATGCTAGATTAAATGCTCATTCAATAATTGCAATGGACAGTATGCTTTCAGAGTAGGAGAATTAAATTAAAAGAAAGACAACTACAGAAAATGTACTAGTGGTAGAATTAGACAATGTTTCATCAGTCCCTGATGTCTCTACAGTAATGAACCTGTCAAAAGATAATAATATTTTAGTGAAAGGTGTGATTGGATGAGTCACATTATTTATTAACTGTTACCCTAAAATATCACTTTTGTCTTATTATTAAAGAATGGTTAGAGGGCAGCCGGGATGCCTGACATAAAGCATTAAAACATGGATTATGGCTATAACAGGCCATGAAGTGTATATGCTGTGCTGTAAACTCTGTAGCACAACTGGCTAATACCTGATGCCTCAGAGCATTCCAGGAACCATAAACCAGCAGACTTTGTGCAAGGGCTTTGGATTGGTCTGCTAATTCAGCAGTGTATTTAGCTATCTTCCTGGAGCTACCTTTGTCAAAACATCTTAACTGTCCAGTGGACACGACCTTGGATTTTAGATTTTATTTTCAAGGAATTGCAATGAAACACTTTCTTCTGTTTTTTGTTTGGTTTGGGTTTTTTTAATTATGGAGGTAATGACAGTAGGCAGGAGGGTGTTATGGAAAAAGGAGCTACACAGCAGCAGCAAACTCAGCAG
>NW_005054315.1:7044161-7051037 GCF_000277835.1 Geospiza fortis
TGCATTTTATTACAAATCCAGCCTAGGTCATCTACTTGTATGGTAAAGAGGGCATCTCTAGAAGTCTGCTATACAAGATAATGGAGAGGGAAAAATCCCACAGTGGTGTTATGGATGAGAGCAAAAGAGCTATTATGAGATGGGAAGGATGTGGCTCCCATAATGAAGAGGTCATATCTAAACCACAGATAGTATGTACACAGAAAGTTAGACTCAAAACACTCCTTTCTTTGATTTTGTTAAAGCAACAGGAGTGAAAAAATCAGGAGTCCAGACTTCTGCAGCAATGCCTGACATTTTTACAAAAAAAAAAGGAAGGCAAAAATAATTTTGCGTTTTTTTTAATCCGTATTTCCTGGGCTCAGCTCAGGATCAGCAACTACAAGATTCTGTCAAATCATATTTCCCTGTAGCAGTTGCTGGTTGCTCAGAACAGCCTTTCCTGTGGCTGTTAGACCACATCACACAGATAAAATGCAAGATGTGGCATTGTGTATAAAAGCAGCTTTTAAACACCAAATGTACAACATTTAACTAAGCATATGAGCTTGCCTAAAACTGGGCCTCAACTTCATTCTCAAACAAAATGTATCTTGCACTTCCAGAAACTGTTCTGAGAGAAGACAAAAAGTTACCAATTATATACCAAGAAAAAGTTAGCCTTGTGGAAAGAGCAAAAGCTGTTTATAGAAAACCCATTCATTGATAAAAATGCAATTACTTCTGTTAGACATTAACTTGATCCAAAGTTAAGTATGGGGTTAAATCCCTCATCTTCCTTGAAATACAAACCTTTCAATAAATCAGGGCCAGCAGCAAGGTTTTGACTTTTCCCATTACTGCCATAAGAACTTCTGTTAAATACATTAATTCAGAGCATAATAATGCAACAATAATGGACAACATCAAACTGGCAAAGTCCTGCAAGTACATCTCAATTTTTATGTTTTGTTAGAAAGGTCACTCATTAACAAATTAATGACACACTGGGGCAGATACCAGGAGTGTGCACATCACCTGAGCTTCATCAGCATCATTGAACCTCAGCACACCCTCCTGCCAGCCTGCAGATGGGCCTTCAGGGCTCCTACAGACACACAACACAGGTGCATGCATATACACACCCATGTGGAGAGATAAAATCCCACAGAGTGTGTATTTACACACATAATTCTCATGCTTTAATATTGAGCAAATTCCACCAGCTCTTTCCAAATGGATGTTATCAAGACCAAAGCAGATGCTGAGCTGCTGAGAAAACCCAAACACAGGAGCTAAAGCTACATCCTTTTTTGGTTAAATACACAAACCTTGTCCTGGTTTCCTTTCTGTGAAAAACTGAAATCCTGAAAGGCTTCCTGAGCAGGTTCACACTTTTGAAGTTGTAGCTGAATCAGTACCCTGGTACCAGGTTCCTGCCATACTCAGAATGATCATGAAGATCTTTCCCATGACAAACCAAGGCTCATTGCTGCTGGAGAAATTATGTCAAATAATTTTTTACTGTTTGACACTTTCAAGGATGATTACTGCCAACCTAATATGCAAATGGGAGTATCAGAAATATGCAGATTATACATATTTAAACTCTAATACAGGATTATATGAGAGCACTTACTGTTGCAGTGTTTGCCATTGACACAACTTCATTGAGATAACTTGGCTGTAGCAACCAAGGACAACACACATACCATAATGCCAAGTTTCACAGGAGGGGAGGAGAATGGATACAAGCAAAGCAAATTTGTGATTTAATGCAAAGCTGAATGATCCACTGTCCAGAACACACACCACAAAACACAAAGACAGTCAACATACCCTGAGACCTCCCCAAATACACTGCAAATCACTCATGGCAGGAATTGGAGGTGTCTGAGGTAGTTTGTGCTGTTAAACACCTTATTTGCACCTTTATGGTTAGCAATTAGGTGTTTTCAATACCTATCTAATACCCCCACACATACCTCTACACAATTACAAGAATGCTCTTGTCCCAAGGAAGACATGGACCACACAATATCCTTTGGAAACAGATGCCTCAATGGAACAGAAGATAGCCCACTGTTCAGGTTGCTAGAAAAGCAGTTAAAAAAACAAGGCAGAGGAAAGATTTGTTTTCAGCTTACAATAGATGGACTCTTTGTAAAATGGCAAAGCAAGAGTTAATCTAATTCCCTAAAGCTCCTTATAAAATGACAGGTCTTAAAAGGGTTGTACCTACACTTACAGCAAATGATGCAAGTTGCAAGGAAGTGGAGAATCAGGCCCACTTGACTCTAATCCTACTGAGTAAAATATATATTTGTACATTAATCAGAGTGTGCACAGAAATACCTATATAACAATGCATAAGGAAATGAACGGATTAAAGCACAGAAAACTCCAGATGCTGGAAAAGATTTTGAGTCCTTATTTTTAGCAGTCAGCATCAGCAAGATTGTCTTTCAAAGGAAAGAGAGAAACTGACTTCACAAAGACACTTGCATTTCAGGTCAGCGGTACTTAGGCAGTATTTCTGTTCCCAGATGGCTTCCTGAGTATATTTATAAGATGCAGAAAAAAAGGACCTGCAAATATTTCCGCACTCACTGCATTTTAATCTGGACAAGGGATTAAAGGGAGGTGCTTCCCATTGCTTGCATAACAGCCACTAACACACTTCACTTGCCCATGCCTGTCTGAACAATTTCCATTCCAAAAGGACAGAAGATACTTGGCCCTTGAAGCCCTGCTACAGGAACCACCGAAAACCAAAGGATGCACATCAGTACTGAGGATCAGACACAAGTTATTGCCACTCTCTGTTATTTACTCCTGAAATTCTTTGCACGAGCAACAACAATGTACAATGATCTGATAAATAGTACTGCTTTTTTTTCTTTTTCAAGGTCAGTTCCAAGAAACCCTTGCTAGAATCAGCTAATTAATTTCTGGCCTCTTTTACTACAGGGTATTTGAAGCCACATGTTATGAATCATTTTCAGTTGAGATATTAAAATCAGATTACAACAGAAAAGCTTTGTAAATATTTGCCTTCAAATGAGGCTAAGAATAAATATATATTCAGTAATTCATCCATATTTAGCAGATATTAAAGAGACAAAGCATAGCTTTAAATTCACTTATCATTTTATACAAAGAGGGGAAATATGAAACTTGGCTTGATTAGCTTGTTTCTTCCTATGCTTTGTAATACCTTATTAAAATTTGAACTTTGAAATTGATATTATCAGTCAAATAATGTCAGCAGAAATATTTAATCTGTGGTTAGAGCTTTATTAATAGAACTTTTATTTGAAGTGTTTTATATCCAAGGAGGGAAAAAATAATAAAAAGAAAGCCTGAAATGGACTTGGATGGTTGATTTGACTTCACTGATCTCATTTTGAAACCCTACATAACGTCCTGCTAAAGAAAAATCTTTAAATCTAGCTTCCCTCATACACACACTTTGGACTTCCAAGACTACAGAGCCCTCACTGAGTGACCTGTTCCTTTTTGACTGGCAGGTATTCAGGTCTTCATGAAACCCAGGGTACAACTGGTCCTCCACACCAGGCAAAAAAAAGACAGTTGAGCTCCCTGGAAAGGACTCATAAAAGACATTTTCTCTCTTCCTCCCTCCTGATAATATTTTAACCATTAAAGAATGTCCATACAGTATAGAAGGGAAATAGGGAAATGATTGCTTCTTGTCTGGTTTTGACAAATGAGTAGTATTAACTTATAAAATAAATTTTTAGACCTCTGATAGACCAAACCCCAAAATTAAATATAATTATTCTGACAAAAATGAGAATGACATTGCAGAGCCTCCAAGGGTGACATTAGAAATAAAAATCACTTCAGAATTTTGCTTATAGAGGAGCCACATTTATGGAAATCTGAGTGACTGTCATTCATAGTATTCCATTTTGTGCTATAGCAATGACATTGGAAATAGATTTCAGTTTCCCTGTAAAGTATCTTTTTATCTCCACTGACACATGCACCAAATACTGCAGAACGCAACCCATAAAGAAATATATATGAGAAATAGAATCATTGAGTCTTGCTCTGTGTTATTGTTTTTCCACCAAATATTCTAGTTGTCAGCCCTGTCAGTTATAAATTTGCAAGGATGGGATTTATCTTGAAAATAGAGGAAAGAGAAAGGGACAGAGAGGAGAGTAAGAGACAGATGGAAGAAGGGAAGAGGAAGGAAAGATGAAGGTGATAGGGAAGGAGAAGAAGGGGAAAGGGAAAAGGGGAAAAGAAGGAAGGAAGGAAGGAAGGAAGGAAGGAAGGAAGGAAGGAAGGAAGGAAGGAAGGAAGGAAGGAAGGAAGGAAGGAAGGAAGGAAGGAAGGAAGGAAGGAAGAAAGAATAGAACAACAGAAAAATGAAAAGGGAGAGAAAAAAGGAAAAGCAAATTTGAGGTCATGGCTGAGACTAAATCAGTAATTTAGGAGGTTCAGGGAAGGAAGGAAGGAAGGAAGGAAGGAAGGAAGGAAGGAAGGAAGGAAGGAAGGAAGGAAGGAAGGAAGGAAGGAAGGAAGGAAGGAAGGAAGGAAGGAAAAATTAAGGGACAGAAAAAGAAATCTGACTAACTAAACAAGTTCTAATAGGACTCCCAGTATTTTCAGTATTTTGGTGAATATGGCAAGGAATAAATGTTGATTTCACAGGGAATCTGATTTCAAGTGTTCAATAATCTTAAATTAATAATTTGAAAAATGTAATGCCCCTATTCATTACTTTGTTACCACCAAAGTCTTCCTTATGTAAGCACAAAATAGAAGAATTGTGCATGTAGTCAAAAAGATCCCACTAATGTATCAGACTTTCTTTTTGTCACACATACATCGGTCCAGATATTTGATTCATACAAAAACTACAGGTCATAGCTCTTAGGAACAAAGAGGGAAAAGATAATGCTCACCACTTCATCATGGTTTTATCGAGTTGAGTGCAAAGTCTAAAACCTAGAGGTACTTGCAAAGAGCTGATCATCCTTCGTCAAAAGTAAAAACAAAACAAAAAGCCTTTCAGGTCTCTACCTCCCTGTTGATTTGTGAATGTCAGCCTTTGATAATGCTCCATTATACCAGCAGAGGTTATGGCATTATCCACTGTGAACAGTTCATGAAGACAGACACTAAAAAGAGGACTTTGAATTCTCTGCTTGACGTTTTCTTTCATAAAGAAATTTATGAAATGTGTTAGAAATCACTTTACAGTAGAAGAGTGAAACACACTGTTTCACTCTTGAAAACATAACTAAAATCACACAGCCACAATTGAATTTCTGCACATAGCAAAGGGCACTAAATAAATTGCTTTCCCAGGACTATGAAAGTCATGGGGAGAACGGGGAAGAAGGGTGCTTATTACAAGCATGAGGTATTAAAAGAAGTTATATAAACACCAGAGTTTGTAACAGGGATTCCGCTGCTGGCGCTGTGTTACAACCTGTTTGCAGAAAACCTCCATGTCCAATGCTTTTCCTGGCACTGCTCCTTTCACCCCTCAGCCTCATCCACAGGTGCTGAGTGCCATCCAAGGCAGGAGGATCACATGCCATCTGTGGCAACCCTCAGGAGACCTCACTAGATATTTGTAGGATTTTTATTTCAATCAGCATTAACCCTTAGTCACCTTCCTAACTTTCCCACTCAGTGAAAAAAAATCTTTATTCAAGTATAGATAAAAAAAAATTCAGAAACAATAATACGGTTCCTGCCAACCAAACAGTGGTCAGAGGCAGAAGTTTTGGGTCCTACTGTGCCTCAATTTACAGAGACAACTTTTCATGCCAAACAAAAAAAATAATAGAAAATTCAGGAGTGAAGGTGTCTGCTTTCTGTGCCCTTTCAGCCCCAGTCTGTTTTCTTTTTGGTTTGGAGATTTGTTTTCCTTTTTGTAGCAATATTTTTTGGAGCATAACAGATGCTACTCTTTGTAACTTTTATCCTGAAGAGTTCTCTTTTTTCTCTGTCAAGACAAAGTTAGCACTCACACTTTCTTAGTAGACCTTAGCCATGTGACATTACTGGTATACTAATGCAAGCTTTGATATTTTAGTAGTTTTATAGCTGAAAAAAAATGCCATCAGATTTGAGATTAGTCACAAACAAAAGGGCTGATACATGTTACATGGGATCAACTTTCTTTTAAAAGCATATATTACTAATAAATATAGCAGAAATATTTAGATATTATTTGGTTTATCTTAATATTATCTTAACATTCACAACTTACATTTTATTGTAGGAGAATTTGAAAACAACAGTGACATTAAATGTGAGATTGTCAGAGAGAGCCATAGAATTTGTGTCACTGGTCTGCAGAAGTTCTTCTCCAAAAAGTAACAGGAATTTTTCAGAGTCCTGCATCAAATTGGCAGTAATATTAAATGGCAAGTGTTGCATGATTATATCAGCACTTCTTGTATTTTCTCTCCAGCACCCCAGTATACTGAATTAATTCAGTATTTCCCTTGGGTTGGAGGCAGAAAATAGCATGAAAAAATGCAAAATAACATGCCACCAATTTTGGAAGGGGATTTATTTGTGATGTTTTCTTTAGGACTGCAATCTCCTGAAGAGCCAAAGGGCACAGTTAGTTTAACAGGGTTTGTATGAGACAATGGCTCCAGTCTGCATCCTTTGGGCAAGTCCACAGGACATAGCAACCAGCGGGGATGATCAAGCTGAAATATGCCCCTGAAAAGTAGCTGTGGTCAGAAAAGCTCACTTTCTCAGGCACACAGTGTCGCCGGTTGGCCACAAGGTTTTCGGGGTGAAGGAAGAGACGAGATGGGCTCCATGATCAGAAGGCTTGATTTATTAAGTTATGATATAAACATCTATTTTAACTATACTAAAAAGAAAAAGAAA
>NW_005054315.1:7051181-7061316 GCF_000277835.1 Geospiza fortis
CAGCAGGAAAATCCTAAGAGAGGATTTTTCATAAAAGAAATGTCTGTGACACACACAGGGCTGGCTGGGAATCATTTACCTCTGGCAGAGAAGCTGTAGCCTCATCATGGACCTGACCTGCGATTTACCTCCCTTCTCCTTCGCTGAGCCCATGGCAGGAGCCAAAGCAGACACACAGAGAACATGGTGGGAGCTGGAGATTTGGAAATGTGTAAGAAATGGCAGGGAAAAATGAACTCTGAAGGAGACACAAGGCTGCTCAGGAAGGGAGGGAGGGAGGAAGGCAACAGCTCACCAGGCTGAGCCTTCCTTCCGTGCTGCAGAAGAGGAGCAGAGGAGGCTGCATGCGTGCTCTTCCAGGAGGTATGCCAAGCATATGATTGCTGCTGATGGGGAAAGAGGTTCAGCGAACAAGCACATTCTTTGTAATGCAAAGGAGATGTTTCATTACGCACCGGCTGAGGAGTGTTACTCCGGCTCTGCGGGTGCGTGAAACGAGAGGCGGCATCCTGACCCAGATGGCGTGACCCAGCTGTCGAGGCACCACGGCTGCACGGGCCAGGAAGCTGGTTTTCTGGGCAAAATATTGCACAGAGACAGTGTCTAAGTTTTTATATTTAAACCCTTGAATTTAAGTGTGTGGCCACTCCCAGAAGGAATATATCATACAGTTGCTCAGTGTGCAAGAATAGCTATGACCTCAGCATTTAAGACAATATCTGAAACACATTTTAGGCAAGAAAGTAGCAAAATCACTCACTTCAGTACATGGCTAAGACAAAAACACAGACTGGTGGTGTCTTTTTGGCTTATAATACCACCTACATGGCCACAATGCAAAAACTTGCCCTATTGAAACCCTGCAATGCAGGGTTGGAAATGTTGTTGAAAAATCTTTAAGTCCACTGAGGGCACTTTTGTTTTTAACCAGTTTAAAATATTTCTATCCAGTATTTCTATCCAGTTCTGCAGTTTCCCCCTCTAATGATTGAAATCAATGCGTGGGGCCCAACTTTTTTGTTGCTCTCCTACCATATGAAAATGATGCTGGTGTGTGCTTTGTGCTGGCTTTCCCCATCACCCAGTGGGTGAATTTTGTAGCCTGCCTTGTTAGTGGCACAGCAGGCCGCCAAAAGGAAACCGAGTTGTTTGTACGAGATGAGATGTTGGGCTGCCAACTGTTATAAATCTTGTGCTACTTACAGCTTCGGCTTTTCTTCAAGTCTACTCCACCCCCTGCTGTGGTTTCGACTGTTGGAGCAACATTAGGAGGCACAACTGAAAGCAGTAATATTGGCATTTGTGGGGAAAATAAGAGAAAAAGTGAGGCACAAATGTTTCATTGCAAGAACTATATGTATAAGACCTGTAGCCACAGACAGTTGGGCTCTGTGACAGCAGAAAGGGGATTTGCCCCCTGCAATATTTACCTGTAGCTGTATTCATTGGCACCAGCTTGTTTCGTAAGTGTAAATGCTTGTAACCTTGCACGTGCTTCCCCACTGTCATATCATATTAAATGAGCTATAATTGTAGTCTATTAGAGTGCAATAACCTAAAAGTGATAGTGCATGACAGCACCTGTCAACACGTCATGGAGGATTGTACAGAATGCTGAATTATACCCATTTTATACCACATTAATGAGGCAGCTCATTCTTATCCGGTCATAAATAAACAGGTTTCAATTTCTTTATACACCATGAGAAGCTGGTTGATTTTTTTCTCCCTTTTGCACAGAGAGCCAAAGTCACAATAGGGTGATCTATTGCCTTAAAAGGAACATCGGAGTGTGGTCATTAATGACAATGAGGATACTATTTTTATCATTATTAATTGTTTTATTAATCCATCTTGGTGTGACTGCTTCTTTCCATTTTTTCTGGAAAAAAAATATAGAAACACATAACAAAAAGCAAGGGTTGTTCCTAATAAACTTTTAGTATAAAATAAATTGATTCAGCAGCACCCAAAGGACAGAGTGTTATGGGCAGAAACCCAATCCCCTTAAGATCAATGGATCAATGGCTGTTCTGGGGTCTGGTTCTCCCTCATAAACTCTTTAAGTCAGGTTTGAACTGGGAATGGGAAGAGAAAAAAAGGAAAATGACAGTAGGGAGAAGAAAGACAGAGAATGAGAGGCTTTCAGACAAATCAAAAGAAAAGCAAATGTATCAAAGCACATGTATAGTGCCCATTATTTTCTGTAACCTAACTAGATCACGGTGTCTTCATTTCGGAGAGCTGCTTAGGCTTCAGAGCCATAAATAACTGCCTGTGCTCTTCTGCTGAGGAGAGGTTGGTACAGTCCCTGTGAGCAAAGCTCTCACCCCCTGACAGAGACCCAGACAGAGGCCCTGGGCACCAAATATACCAGGTCGGTGATTCTGAGGTGGATGCGAGAAGGGTGGTCATGTTAGACAGTTTCCTTCCTTTTCTTGCTCAAAGTTACTCAGCTAATGTAAGAAGTGATTCATTCAGCAACTATTAAGTGCATACATAAAGTACAATGTGCAGAAATAAAGCACGCTTAAGAGAGACAACCAATAAAGAGTAGATGGTATTTATAAGAGGGAAAATATTTTCAATGCAATGAATATTAAAGGACTGAAAGGAACTGGCTACCAAACAAAATGATCACTAAATTCTGATCCTTTGCCAGGCATCTCCCACAGGGTCTGTGTGATGGGTGTCTTTTGGCTCCTGGGAAACAGCTTCTGCTCCTTCTTTGATCTTTGAACTGTTGCAGGAAGAAGAGCAAGCTTGAAAGCACAGCCCACAGGAGGCATGCCAGCTTTTCCTCAGGAAGTGAGAAAGAGAGATCCAGCCTTGGGAGCTGACACCTGGGCAGTCAGCGTGACCAGACAATGATCTCACCCACCCTCAGCTCCACACAGCACCCCCAAACTGCACTCTGCACCTTGGGTAACCCCCAGCTTGCCACAGGAATGGTGACTTTGGAACTACAGGGAAAACCTGTGATGCTTATCTGAATACTCTGATACCACAGGCTATTTTTTTTTTTTTCCCTCAGGACTGGTGATGGGTAATTTTTCCAGTAGTGAGTGTTATGGAATGCTTAAGTAAAAATGTCTTCATTTGTCAAGGCTTATTTACATTATCTATTTACTACTTAAAATTAAAAAACTAAATTATTTCTTCACTTGAATATTTTCCTCTAATCTTAGCTTCATAACAGAGAAACAGATTTAGAATTATGTTGCTCATGTCCAACAAAAGTAAGTTTAAAATCCTAATTTGAAAATCAAGCCATCATTTCCCTCAGAATTTGTTTACAACCTATCTTCCAATAACTGCACTCTCCTGTGAAAGAAGGGTTGAATGACAGAGGAAGCAATGTTGTTAGGTACTAGGCAAATAAGTCAGGTCAAAATTGTTTCTGAAATTGGCTTGATTTGGATAATAATTTTGACTGAAAAGGAATGTGATTTAAAAAATGCATACTTTCACAATATTTTTCACATATTTTCAAAAAATATTTTTTGTCAAAAAGTTATTTCGAAACTTCTCTAAATTTAAGGTGCACTTAATGAGTATTTCAATCCCTCCAAATAAATGAATCGTTAACTTTGACTTCAGCCCCAAATAATTTTTCCTAACCTTTTTTTTTTTAATTTTTCCGAGAAAGCCAATAAAATTTTATGCTTCAGGTCAATCCAAAATGAATGGTTTTTTTCTTCAGTTTGACCAGTGAACTGAAAAATCAATTATTCACACAACTCCTCTTTAAAATGGCTTGAAACCGTCTAATTGTGCATGTAGGCGGCTACTTACTGTGTGATCTTATTACTGCTCTCCTAATTCTTGCTCTTTTCCCGCCTGGCTTTGTTGTGTTTTGTTCTGTGTCAGACCATAGGCTGTTGCAGTCAGACATTTTGCCTTCCTGACGTCTGAGATGTGTGTGCAGGGCAATTATTGCTATGCCAGTGGTACATAAGCAGCACAGGCTATGTCCTTCACGCGTCCATCAGTTCTTACTGGCATCTGGGTGCCTTCCCTGTCGTTGCAAGTGACATAGCCAGCACACAGGATTCATGGTCTTCTATTTCCTCCTGAAAGTAATAATTCTGTTCTACAAATTAGCCATTTAACCTTTTCTAACTTGCCTGTCTGCTGCCATTTGAACTGGAAGCCAACTCAAGGAAGGGAACACAACAGAAGTCTTTCAAATGTCCATAGCAGAGAGAGAGCTAAGTGTTTGATTTCCAAACTGGAAAGCAGGTGAGAAGCAGCATATGATGGAGAAGGTTGGAAAAATTTGGTTTCTACCTGCTCAGCAATGTCAGTAAAGCCAGAATAGATTAATGAATGGTGTAGATATAACCACCAGATCACTCAAATATCTTTATCTTTCATTGTCTTTCCCTTTTCCTTTTTTTTTTATTTTCTTTCATTTGAAAAGAAACATGTAGTAGTGCCTTCTGCTCTCTGCTTAGTCTGAGCATATTTCAGTGGACTTACACCTTGGTTACAGTGTGGTAGTAAAGGCTTCTTTGCAACCTAAGAACAAAATTTTAACCAAGATGCACAGTAAAAATGCTTGATTCCTCCTCAAAACAAAATGGATATTTCACCTTGACCCAGACAAATGGCAGATGCTGTCAAACACTTACTGTAGCAAGCAGAGACAGAGGAGAAAGCAAGGTTTGCTCATACATTGACTTCAGATGACTATCAATCACTCATAAATTATTCCTATGTTGTTTTGATTTTATTTTTTCATTAATGATTTTTAGTTTGCGCTGGTCCTTATAAAGCACCAGTGCATCTCTCTTCACCCCAAATTAAAAATGCAGTTGTAAAAAATCTTCCCTCAAACATGATGCATAGTCTGGAAGACGTGTTTCGCTCTGAAAGGGGACTCACTGGAAGCTTATAAAACAAGAACCTTTCTATTTTTAAAGTGTTTCCCATATATCCTCTGGACATATAAGTCATAGCCCTCTGCCTCTGTGAACGACTGAAGCCAAGCAAGAATCTCTGCATTAAGCTGCTGAGTGTTTCAGTGCACTGGAAAAACACTGGTAGGGATGACAGTGAGTGATCAGCAAGAAGCTTTCACAGAAATCCTGACGCTAGCCTGTTTTCCAACAGCAGAGAACTACTATCTAGATCTTTGGGATCCTAGCTGAGAAGGCAAAAGATGTTGAAGACGGCCAAAGAAAAACCAACCAATGTCCAGGCTCCCCGAGAGTTTATACAAAAGAAGATTACATTTTTAATGTTGCTCATGACCTCCTGAACCCTGGGTGCAGGCCACAGTCTGGCACAGAGCAGAGAGAAGGAATGAGCGCCTGACACCAGGACCCCAAGGGACAACTCTGGGAGCAGCAGCTTACATCGCTAGCAGAAAACCACACACCGTTTCACATGTAGGGAACATACCATGGAATAAATTGTACCTACTCAATTAACTGTTCTTTGCAGTTCTGTTTTATTAGCTGCTGAGGGCAACTGGTGCCTTGGCAGTGCACTCAGCGAGGATTGCACACACAGCCTGAACCTGCCAATTGAGCACTGCAAGCGAGAGCACGCAGCAGCTCGGCTGGCTGATGGCCCAGGCTGCACCGCACAGCGAGCAGAGTGTCCTGGGGTCTGCTGCCGGACACCCAGCACAATTATCTGTGCTAAAGCAGCACCACCTCTGTCACCTACACACCAGGAGCAACTTGCCAAGCACTGGCGCACTACACGAGAGGAAATCTGACACCTGATTTGCAGGGCTGTGCTGGGTACAGAAGGAGGCTTCCTTCTCCTCGGCTGCAGTTCTAAATGAATCTTTATCTGACAACCAAGCACCACCCACATTTGCCAGCTGACACCCTGAGTCAGGCTCTGCTCCCGGTTTTGTAAATTCCATGAAGACCCCAGGGACAGCCAAAGCGCAAGAGCAAACAGATCTGGGGGCCTTGTTTTGGAGTTTGGTGGTGGTTTTTGGTACTCTCCTATGCCAGTGGATTTTTAAAAGATGAGTACAAATGATACAGACTTGTGTAATGCTTGACATTGAATTCTTCAATATCTGAGCTCTCTACAAAAGAAGTTTTCAGTTTAATTAGAATGGCTTACATCCAGCAACTGTATTCAGATTAAACAAAAATTAGAACATAGGGATATTTTCTTTCCTGAAAGTATCTCAAATAGGGAGAGGGGAGAATTTATTTACATTCACACACTGTGAGTTTGTTTTAGAAGCATACTGCCAGGGCAGATACTTGTGGCCAGAGGCCAAGGGGAGACCCTGCAGGCTAAGTTAGAATTGGTCCTTGTTGCCCAGTGTGCTAGTGGGAAAGGGGGAGACTGATATTAAGCCTCTGTCCAGAACCCTTTTTTTTGTTGTGTCCCAACAGGAAAAGATATGTGAAGTCTGATTATCTTCATAGATGATTTCCTATCTCTTGAACTCCTCTTCTTGTTGAAGGTACCGCGGGTAAATCCCATTAGCTTTGATCTGAGCCTTTCCCAACACCCCATAAAACACAGCTTTGCATACCAGGGCATGAACAACAGCAATAAAAGGGGTGCACTTAAGTGTAGGATTTTATGGATCCATCTGCCAAGCATTTCTTCACAAGAGGAGAAACACATTATGAGTCTAAGCAGATGCCAGGTCTCACCAGACTGTTCATTGACAGCAAAACATCAAGCCATACCCATTATTGCCTGACCTGGTTGCTACACTTTGGAGATGAATCTGAAGAAATCACTGATGCACTGGCTCTGAGGAAGCACTTCAGGGAATGGAGATGTGAGGAGATGATGCTGAGGACACTCAAGTCCTTTCTCTGTTTATCCTTGACCAAACATGCTCCTAAGCAGCAGAAGTCTCTGAGTTTCTCTGAGGATGCAGAAGAGGGAAAGATGTACACAATATTTATAATCAGTTGAGATGTCACATTCACATTCCTGATCACATTCCTGATCTCTGAGAATGGCAGAGCAGTAGAATAGGCGTTTCTTCTGCATAAAACTGGTAAATGGTATGCAGGAAAAATAAGGGCACTGTTCAAGGATATGGATAAGTAAATATGACCCCACATTAATAGAATTACTGAGTTATTTTAGCTGGAAGGGACATTTGAAGGTCATCTGCTCTGATTACCTTCTCAAGACTGGTCTTGCTTTGATGTTAGTAAGCCAGACCTACTGTAGTGAGGGGGTTCAACTGCTCATAAAGGACAACACAGATTTTAGAGCCCTGGCAGCATTTTCTGACACCCTCAGTCCCCCTGAACACCCAGAAGCTGTCTGAGTCCGTGATGAGGAGCCAGGGAGGCACAAAGGGCCCATGCAGTGTTTGAGCTGCTGCATAGCACCCACTGAGCCTTTCCACTGGGATAAAACTCTTAAGAACTGGGTGTACCTCAGCTTTCCCAGGAAGTGAGGCAATCCAAGCCACACTCAATGTTTACATCACCAGTGTGTTCAGAGCATGCCTGAGAGGAACTTTCTGTGAGATGGTGAATTCTCCTCTGCCTCTTCACATAGTCTGTGTTTGCTGTCACAGAAGACAATACTGTACAAAGGTTCTCTGGTTCCCTGGGGTCAAGACACGTGTGAAAGATCTCCAGATGAGTGTCCTTCCCACTGTCTCCCACTCATTCTTTTCCTCTCTTCTCTCTTCCCACATCAGCTTGTGCTGATGTATAGACTCCCAGTATTGCTTGGGAGAGGTCACCATTCCACTTCTACCTTCCCAGGCCTCCAAACACCTTTCCAGCTGCAAACACAAGGGCAGAGCATGGGCAAGCACTTGCCAGAAGGGGCCATGCCCATAGAGAGAGACATTTTATTTGCACAGACTAAAGCCCCCCCTGCTCACCTAGGTGCTAGAAAAACCTGACCACCCAAATGTTTGTGCAAAGGGAATAAAAGGAGCAGGAACGTGATCAGATGGAATCACTAGCTAGCTTTAGCAAACATGGGCTCTAATTAATTTTTTCCTCCCATTGTTTACCCAGCTTTGTATGTAACTGAAAGCTGAACTGGGCTTATCAGTAATTACCAACAGTTCTGAAAACTTTACACATTATTGTGCTGTGTTACTACACAGGCTAGTGATCCATGAAGATGGGTGTCTCTGCATTCATTGCTAAGCAATGCCTTAAAAATCAAAATCTCCCCCAACCCGCTATTATGGCTGCTGCGATGAAGGGGAAAAAAACGGAGGGAAGGCAGAGGGTGGCAGCGCGTCTGCTTCGGAGCTAATTATGAAAGTTTCCGGGACACAGTGGCATGCTACTTCGGCAGCAGTGTCAGAGGAGGCTCCACCTGTTGCCAGACTCCTTTCCCAGCCCTGGAATTGCATTTTCCCATTCCATAGTGACACCTGCTGGGAGCAACTGAGCGGAGACTCCCCTGCTGCTCTGCTTGGCAAGGGGCTGAGCAGTGCAAAATGAAGGGTCTACGGCAATCAGGCAGATTGATTCCTCTCCTTTCCTTACAGATTGAGCCAGGCTCTTATCAGAGGGAAAACGGATGTCTGCAGCATGATTAATGCTCAGAAATGCCCTACATGAGCAGCCCCTGAGACAAGACACTGGAACATCATCTGTAGGCCTGCAGGAAAAAGCAGTGAAGAACACCAGAGGGCTGTTTGCATGCAGAGGGCCAAATTTAGCCCATGCAGCAAGGAGGTGAAAGCAGGGTTGAATTTTTCTTCTTTGCAGGAGCTGAAAGGTCATATGAAAGAAAAGGTCATGCTCCACTTGCTGTTTGCTGACAGTCTTTCTGTAAATATTGGGCAGTGTAGGAAGAAAAGATCTTGGGCCAGTACCTTTGGTCTGATTCGATATGGTCATTGTGATGGCAGCCCAAACTGTGGCTTCTGCGCTTTCTATTCTCTTTTCCTCCTGAGGATTTCACTGTTCCTGCCCAGCATTTAGATTCCGTCATGCCTGGCATGTGGGCTGCAATGCATGCATGCAATAACCAGGGAAATGGAAAAATCTTGCCCTAACCCTGCACTTTCCTTTCCCCCTCTCGAAGCTGAAGGGAAAAGACAACTCAGGAGGAAAAGTGCCAAAATGTTTTAGAAATAAATGACAGACACCAGAGTCATCACACATTTTCCTAGGCAGGATAGTAATTTCTGTAATGTATTTTTAACCGTGAGGAGTGATGGGAGGGAAGCCACTTAAATCTAATGCAAATGAAGGATTTGTCAGTTACGCAGTTTGTATAATGTCATACGTAGAAAATGTTATAAAAGTGGAGGGATTATGGTGAGGAGAGACATTTCTAAAATTGGAGGCCTCCTTTTAGGGCTTTAGCCCCCTCACTCTTTCAGATCACTGGGAACATTTTCCTCCAAGGAAGGGCAGGAGTCTCTCTCAAAAACTGTGACAGCTCTCTAAGCTACATGTTACTGAAGAAACTTCAGTCTTCTCTTCCAGTTTAGCCAACTGCTGCTTCTCCTTATTTCAGTTCTTCAGTGATCCCCAACCACTTTAAGCACAGCAGGGCAGTTTCCAAATTCTTCCAGGCTATTTCCTTCCTCCCTTCAAGGCAATGGCAGCTTCTGTGACCAAAAACCTTATCTAATATGGAGGCTTTCCGCTGTTTTGGTTTTGATTCCAGATTGGATTAAAGGTGCTAGAAACAGGACCACTTGTCCGGCTGATGCCAAGTGACAGCATCAGTTTACGGGCACATCTGGAATTTCTTCGCAGCAGTGGCTCAATAGGGTTAATTGCACTGACCTCATTTATAAAGCACTTTGAGATCTTATGAATGAATATTTTTTCTAAAAAAAAAAAAAAAAAAAAGAACCAATGTATTTTAGTTGTTAATATGTATTACTCTCATGGATAATTGTTTAAGCAAGAAATTATTGGAGCACCCATTTACCACAAAAAGTAGAGCAGCACCGCAGCCACAGGAGCCTGGCAGGCTGGAAAGAGCATTTAGCCCAGCATTTGGGGCCATCCTGACCCACTAATGGCCTTGGTTGTTATTAAGGCTCTCGCGAAGGGTAAAACGTGCTTAAGCGTATTAGCCGCCACTCGGTGAAGGTTGACAGACGTGAGACCCTCAAAATAAACAGGGAGGCCGAGATACCTTTAAATGGCTAACCCGTGAGCCAGCAGCAAACGCTGAGCCGCGGGAGCAGAGC
>NW_005054315.1:7061536-7084843 GCF_000277835.1 Geospiza fortis
GGGCTCGCCCCGGCCCGGCCGGCCCCACGGCGCACACAGCAGCTCTGCCCCGGCCCACACATCCATCCCCCCACCAAAATCCGGCCGCTGAATTTCCCCGGCCCGCAGTTATGAGGGCCAAGGGAGAGGAAGCGCCTCCCAGCCGAGGGGTTTGTGTCCTGTCTGCAGCAGGTTGCACAGGGGAGACGTGAATGTCACCCATGTTCCCTCTTAGGTAAACAACAAATAGAAATCTCAACAAACACGGCGCAGATTCTCCCTTTCATAGAGGAGGAAATTGGCTGGCATCCCAGCCTCATGAGGGGAGAGTTTGGTTTTGCCAACCATTTGTCTTAACACTAGAGCAGTTCAGGTGCTGACACAGTACAAGTGTTTTTTCCCAAACCTAAAAGCCACACCTTTGGCGTTCTTCACTGGCAGGATCCAAGTGCACTGAAAAGCTGGTGTGGGCCAAATGCTTTATGTTAAATTGCTCTCTTGAAGCCCTATCTTTTTCTGTTATTGAGAAGTTTTTAGACAATTCTTGCATCTACTGGTATTCCTGCATGTAGGCATCCAGGCAACAACTGAACAGGCAGTTTGTGCTGGAATAAGATTCTGACCAAATAACCCAAGCAAATGGCTGGTCAAGGAGTTTCAGATACCAAAATGTAGGGCCTTCGCTTCTAAGTGGGGCTTCTACTTTGGACTGTCTAGTTCATGAATTTTTTCTTACTCTGACTGCAGAAGCTCTCAGTTAAATTAAAGAGCCCATAGCTGATTCATGCAGAGTCTTCAATGGATGTGCTTGTTTCACTGGAGCAGTGGAGATATGGACATAGATTACCAAGAGCAATCTGAAGAGTATTTCAATGCCATTGAAATATGCATAGAGTTTGTTTGGGTTCCTTTCTGCAGAGCAAAACTGTCAGACATGCTTTTTTTACAGTAATTCATAATTGGAATATAATTACTTAATATTCCCATACATCTGAATTACAAGTAACTCTTCTTATTGCAGAAAGGTTATCGAAATATTCACTGGGTGAATCACAGGTTAGACTTATAAGAGGGTCTTACACAATAGAACCAACTGTCACCATCCTGTCTTTAAGTGTGTATGTCATTGCCTTGTGACAAATTTATTCAGGATCATTTGTACAATAAGGTACTCCTAGGTTTTCATTAGAGCTAGAAAAACTAAGGTGATAAGAGTTTGGTTTTTTTAATCAGGCTGGAACTTTTATTTTCTGATAGTAGAAGCAAGTGCCTCCCATGGATTGCATTCTCTGTAGATACAGAGAGTAGCCAGAAAAATCTTCCAAGGAAATATGAAACTGTGTACAGCTTTTCTATATTAGTATATCAATCCAGCTAAAAAGCTACAACTTACATATATCCTGTTCTGTTATGAATCCCACCAGTCTCATTTCCCCAGGCTCAACTAACGCTGGGGAAACCCACAAAATAATGGTGCATTGTGCAACTTCAAAAACATAACAGGCATTTGGAGCTACAGAGACAGGACCACAGCACTGGTACACTGGGCCTTGTTTCTGTGGGGAAGGCAGAGAGCATAAACCAGGCTATTGTTCCTCCTCTCTCTTTGGCCCTCTCTTTGTCTTGCACACCACAAGCACAGCCACCATCAGAGTACTTAAGCTAGCTTTTCTAAGCTAGCTGTCCATATGCACTGCTACATAGAAACGTACATAGACATGTCTTGGAGATTGCATTCTCAGCTGTCCCACGTGTGGGTCCTGCAGCAGCTCACAAAGCTCTTCAGGCTTCTCTCAGCACCAGGCACACGCCGGACTGTTCTGTGCATGGTGCAGCACACCAGTGCCTCAAAGGCTGAGGTGCTTCAAGGGAAGCTTAACACTTCCCTCCCTAAAGCGTGCTTCTCAGGGAAGGCTGAAAGGGTGCTCTTGTACTGGATTATGTGCTGTACATGCCAAAGAACCAAGATACTTAACACTAGTCCCAGAACATACAGGAATATGCTGTACATATTGCTTTGACTAGCAACTTGTTATTTAAAGTTCAGGGCAAAGATTTAAACCCTGAAAAGATTTTTTCATAATTGCAGGGAGGAGGGGAGGGGGAGAATGATGACGTACAAATGGGCAGGACGTCAGAAAATAGGAGTAAAAAAAAAAAAAGGATTACATAAAAAACTTCAGTATCCTAATCAAGACTCACTGGAGCTTCTTTGAAAGCACTATCCCATATTTCCTGAGAGAGGTTAAATGCAAGCTGATCACTTCAGCTCCTGAATTTAATACATCTATCAGAATTCACAATGAGCTGGGCATGAGAGCAGTCACTTTGTTTTCCATGGAAAATTCTCCTGTTTTACATTAATAGAATAACTAAATTCCCTACTAAATACAGTGTATTTATTGGTTAATTCTTCTTGGGACTAGCTTTCCTTGACTTTGTTCAATGTTTTGTAAAATTCAAGATTAGTCTTATGATATTAAGAGCAGGTTTCAAATCTATTTTAAATCTCATAAAGATATCCTCTCCTGCTACAAAATCTCACCCTGGACTGAACATAAGAAGACAAAATTAGTCCTTTTCAAGACAGAATCATCAAAGATCAATGCCCATCAAAGAGCTTTACTTGGAAGAATAAAGAAAGAGGCCAAATTTCAAGATAACACAGTCAGTCAGTGAGACTGGAGTGCTTGAAGCTGCTGGAATTTTTTTAAGTCATTCACAAATACTATATCTACCCTTGACAGGTCATTTCATTCTATTTAGCACTTTTTATTCTCTGTGGTTTATAAGCTCTTAAGCAAATGTAAGAGGGAGGAAAAGCTAACGTGTCTGATAATACACTATATCAGGCTGACAACCTAACTGAATTTCCCCTGTGGTGCTAGCAAAATGCTGTTCCAAAAAGTAATAATGCATACAACCAAAAAAAAAAAAGAGAGAGAGAAAAAGGGGGAAAAGGGATCATAGAGATCATGCCGTCACATTTAATTTCAGAGAACAAAACCTGAAGCTGATTTCTCTTTAGATCAGTTGTACACCAGTTGGAACATGGGTGCCTAGCACTGCGACAGAGTAATATGATCTGAGCTTTAAATAGCTGCCAAATAACCATGTGGTGGCTGGCAGCATTAAACGTGTTGCAACGAGAATGATCTGTTTCAAAGTAAAGCCACATAACAGAGGATTAGTCAATCTGATGTGGTATAGAAGAGGAGGGGGGAACGTTTTTCATTATCCTTCTGGGTTTCTTTCTGGTTTAAACGTCTTCCAACTCAAAGATGCATTAATTTAACCTCTTTCTCTCAACTGGTTTAAAACCTGAACCATGTCCAGGTCATTTCAGATAACATCTCCTAAGGTACCCGGGTACAAGGTGGGGAGTAACAGTGTGACAAATGTGAAGTAACACCACTGAGACTGTTCTCTTGATTTAACCTAGTACAGAGTGGCTGCCTCAGTGTGAAAGGCACCTTCCCTGCACAGAGCTGCTCTCCACCTTCCACCTCCCCACTCCAGCACCATCCCCCCACCTCCCTAGTTTGTACCAAATACATTCTTGCCAGATTTTAGGAACAGATAAGGAACACATCTACAGCAAGTAACATGGGGTGATTTGTATTCCAAGCCCTTTGCTAACCCTCACAGCAAAATGTCAAGCCTTGCAGCACTCCATGGGGCCCTTCTGGGCTCTTTGGGACACAGGAGAAAATCAGGTACAGTTTGGAGATGTCTAATGCAGGAGTTGCTGCCAGCCCTCCATTCCTACTTACCTTCAAGTCAAATGGCTCTCCTGACCACTACTGTAAATATGTGTCCTGAGTAGATAAGGCACGCAAGGACTGGAAAGACAGACCAGTTTTGGTCTTAAACTGGTAATGTGAGTGAGAGACACAGAGGGAAAAGTGGTGCTGTAAGTACTTGTGATTCTTCATCCCTTCTGTCACTTTTGATTATAGATGACTGACTTCTGTTTTCAATTTCAGTGTCTCCCCCAACTTCAGCTGCACCAGTTCAGACTTACTGTAAGTTAACAGCAGAATTTCATGTGAACATACTTTATCTAGCTGTCACTGCCTGGGAATCACACTGCCAAAAGGCCAAATAAGAACAGGAGAGCCAGAGGAGAGCCAGCTGCTGCATCAGAAGGTAAATAGCTCATTTAAGATGTTCAATATGACTTCGTAAAAGATAATAAGCACAACATACTTCACAGCCAGGATTTTGCAGGAATGAAGACAGCTATAGACACTACCTACAACTGTTTTACTAGCAGTTTACTAGCACACTGCAGAGTACAGTCTCAACGGCAGCAGGTAGGCACTCTGAGGAGAAATAAAGCAGGTCTTTTTTTGCATTTCCTCAGAGAAGAACACTGTTTTACCTTGTTAATGTAAATGCCAATAAACAGCCACAAATTTCATGAAGGTCAGCTCCAGTGAAACCTACAGCAGCCATCTGAATGAGTTAAAAGAATAAATGGGGAAAATCCTTTTCTGACTGGTCTTGTCCACAGCTGCCTTTGACACATTGTGTTGGTGCATCCCCCAGGGATCAACAACAGCTGCACAGAGGTCTGGCAGATGGCATCAGCAGAGGGACACTCACCTGTCTTTTTCTCCCTCCTTTCTCACCTCCTTCTCCCTATTTTCACATTGCCTCCTTTGTGGGCAGTCATAGTCCTTCCCATGTTTGCAGTGGGCAAATGGATGATTTACAGATTGAAAATAATCAGAAAATGCTTCTTATTTACTCTTCTTCCTCACTTTTCCAAACACATTTCTTAAAAAATAAATCTCTTTTCTTCCAATATGATCACAGGCTATTAAGCCAGCTAGGAAATTATTAAGGAAAAAAAAAAAACAACCTAACTCCCAAACTCCTATGGATTTGTGAGGAACACAGTTCTTTGACCAATTTCACAGAATATTTTGATTAGCGTATTTAATCCTCTTTACAATATTTTATTCTGCTCTCATGAAAATCCCTGCATCCCTGCCAAGGATTTTCTAGACAAAAGCATATCTGGAAGAATGCCACAAAGCAAGTCTCCTTAGCTGGCCTGTTTTCCCCAAGTTCTTACAAACCCATTCCCCTGCACATAGTTCTTTAATGAAAGCAGAAAAACAAGAGTTGAACTGTGTTTTAGGCAATAATCATCCAGAAATGCCTCCCCTCCACCCTTAATACCATTCCTTGGTCTGCAGCAACTACTTCTTACATATCACGTGCTTACCTACATACGTTTTTTGGAGGGAGCAAACAAACCCCACCATTTCAGAAGGAACCTGACTTTCAGTTCTGCCACTAAGAGGGAATCCCATTAAAGCAAATTGATAGAGCTACGGACTGCTGCCAACGTATGAGTTTGAGTGAAAAATTTATGAGGACTCAAGGAATTTCTGCTGGTGTTGGAAAGGCTTCCAGACATTTCCAAGGGAATCCTCAGAAACACCTTGGACCTTGACGGCCATTACATCCACAGTCTGACCCAAAGGGTTGCCTCCAAGAGAGGATGTCTTACACACAAAAGTGTAACTAATTTAGCAGCATAATGGAGAGAGTTCTGAAGATGCACATGGGCTGAATTAAGGGCGCCACGGGAGCCTTTGGCTCAATCCTTGCAGAGTTTATTAGTTGCTGCTGCACACATGGTTGGGTTTGCTGGAAGAGGTCCAGCTCTGAGGCACCTCTCAATTCCTCCAGCTTCCAAAAGCTGCAAGAAAGTGGCTCAAGCATATTGCCCCCTTAAGCTCTTGTGGAGAAGGACTCTCCCCTGCAGAGAAGCAGACAGGGTTTGGGATTGGGTACCTAGTCAACAACCCTTGATTATTGAGTTTACCTTCACAATTACCAGTGAGTGTCCTAGACTATAAAGAGGGCAAAAACCAACAGAATGTATTATTTGAGAAACAGTATGTGATTGTGTAATTAAGGGCAGGAATATAATACCATATGCACAACAAGCAGGGTTAATTTCAGCATTTCCTAACTAACCAACAGCATTATGGTGTAACCCTAATGTTCTCCGGATGGCTATCATTTATGTGGGGTCCATATATATATATATATATATATATATATGCTTATGAATACTTGGTTAAAATTCACCCATCATACTCTCTGACACAGTAATTAAAAACACCATGTTATTTGCCAATAAAAATAATATTTTTGTGAATTGGTAATTATTCTAAACCTCATAGTCCCAGCTTCCCTACCTCCTACTCTTGTTGTCTTCCTGTTCTATAATGTATAACACTAATCTTGATGAGGGAAAAATAAATAAGTAGCAGGAAAGGCTGGAAAGCTTCCAATCACAAAACCTCCCAAAATGGAATAACATCCAATCTGGCTCACCACATCTTCTCTGTGGGCATTCCTTTCCTGCCTTTTAGCAATGCTTTCAGTATTCATAACAGCTGTGGAATTAAGCATTATGAACAAGAACAAACCGACATGCAGCCTTTACTTTTCCCCATCAGCCCCAAACGATTCTGCATTGAGTTACAAAGTGAAAACCAGCACACACTCAGATGGATTTAATTTCTATTTGGGCCCAATGCCAGACAAAGTTTCCCCATTGTTAAAACTCAACCCCATCTTTTCCATACCATGCATACAGTCTCATCTTTACCCCATCTTCCACACAGATGTGCATGCACACACACATACAGAACCAGCCACTCCTACAATGCAGTACCAAATCCATCTCCCTGGCTGTCTTAGCTAGGCTCATTGCTTTCCCTAGCAAGCCTAGTAGGCAAGTTGGATTTGGTCTATAATGCAGATTTTTAACATGTGGGAAAATGAAGGCTGCACAAGACACACATGTTCATGTCCTAAATATTGTCTTGATAATAAACCTTTTTTAATAAAAAATTAATTTTACACAACCATGAAAATATTTTTTAGAGGAGCCAGTTGTTCCACTGAAAAATAAAAGAGTTAAAACTTAATTAAAATATTAATGCTATAGTTCAAAATACAATTTTGGCATAACTTCAGATAGTGAAGGCATTTTGGCTTACAGGATCATGCAACACATGGATTTCAGAATACAGAAGTATACAGCTTTCAAATGCATACAGAAAAGAGACATGGGTAGTAGAACAGTTAAGCTTTTACACATTCATGGCAATTGTCTTCTCTCTTGTCCTCTTCCTATGGATGCTGCATGAACAACTGCACTCTATTTTTATAAAGTGCAGACATGTTTGCTGCCATTAAAGCTAAGGCAAGTAGTGGAAAACAGGAGAGGAGGTAGATTGAATTACTGTGTTTGAATGTTTGCCTTCTCCTCTACCTTATGCCATTCTCTATAAACAGAAGAACAGTATAAATGCTAAAAGATAAATGTATAAAATGTTGATTTGAGACAATTCATGTTCATGTTTTACTTGCAGAAAAATTTTGTCTTCTTCTGTTTATTAACCAACAAAAATCTTGCTAATAGTACAATGTGAAGAACCACGTGTACTTTCTAAAGAATTAAAAATAGTTGGGACTAAAGGTCGTTTCTTCCTGTAACAAGTAATAGAAGAATTTCCAGAAGTCTGCCTGCACATTTAAGATTGCCATAATGGTAATAATGTACAAAATTGTGTTCCAGTTTACACTTGTCACAAAGTTTCACAAGTATTGCTGTATTCCCTTCAGCAGCGTCTGACTAGTCTGAGTGTAAATAAATGTAACGCCCTACCAACAAGAACAGCATTCCCGCTAATAAAGCAAAAAATACTCCTATAGGAGCCAGCATAAACGACCAGCCATAACGTACATAAACAGCAAAGTCTGGGCAATCCATCTTCTTCATGTTTGTGTAGTTTTCCAGATCTGCCATGGCCTGGACCCAGATGACATACATCACGACTACCAGCGAAAACAAGACACCTGGAAAAGAAACACCAGGTTTTAACAACAGAGTGTGAGACAGATGCTGGGTGCATTTACTGTATTACCTAAAAATCCATCAATGCTTGAGGTCCTGTCTGCATGGCACTGTCAGCCACCACTGCATATTTTTTGCCTTTGGCTTCCTCTAACTAGCACTACCTCCATCTCGCTCCTGATTTGCACTGAAAGGCATGCTCCCATGACAAAGGTGATATCTGGTTCTGGTAGGCAGACTTTGATGACAAAATTCATGCAGGTATTTACTGTTTTGAATTCAGGGGTTAAGGTGGGGGAAGGAGGGGGAATGGAATGGAACAATCTGGGGAAAAAATGTACTTTTGCTTCCCAAACTCTGGCATTGTTTTTATCAGTTTTATGGATGAGATACAGAAAGGAGTGGGAAATCTCTCTATTATCTTCACCTCTCTGCATTTGCTTCTTTATTCTTTTGAAAAGGGCTGTGTTTGGAACACAAAATTTCAGAGTATTCTACTCAAATATTTTGCATAAAAATTCAAATGTATTTAATTCAAAATCATCCACCTTTAGAAAAGAAGCTCTTGGTAGAGGAAAAAAACACAACAATAATTAAATAATAACTATGAAGCAGGCTATTAGGAATAACCTCAAATTGGATACAACAGTTTCCTGAAATTAATCCACCACATAATTCACAGCCTTTTCCCAACCACTCCTCTGAAAGGCCTTTGAATTGTTTATACATGATAGTAATAGGAGCACATGTCCTTACAAACTTTGATAATCTCCTTGTTACTATACACCAGAAGGAGATATAAGAAGAAAGTGCTTTCCAGAGTATCAGTTGCATTCCTAATATTTCATTTCACTTTAGAGGAATGTGGACACTTGAGAAATGCAAGCCTGCAGAACAGATGCTCCAGAAGAAGATCTGCTGGAGGATTGAGGGCACAAGCCTAAATTTTTTGCATGCTTCAGCCTGTACCCATTTGCTCCCTGAGCTCCAACTGTCACAGCAAAGTTGCAGCAGCAGGACCATCTATTCCAGCAATCAATACTTGAGGGGCACCACCCCATCACATTTTTATCCCAGAATGTTTAAGTGCCTCATTAAAACACAACTCAGTGCACAGTCCTGGGAACACTCACTCCTAAACTTGAGGTTACAGGCTGTAAGCCAAAGGTATTTGTGGTCTCTTCTCCATCCTGCTAAATACTTGCAATGCAACCTTGAACAAATGTGATATTTGTGGTAAAACCCACAAGTGCACTTTGGAAACACCCATGGCCAGGGATTTGCTTCCATATTCACATGTCCTGGTAACCTTTGATGGTTACCTTTCCCCATCCCCAACCTGAGATGCTGCCTCACAACCTCCTTCCCCACCCTTTCTGCCCATTTACCAGGGAGCAGCTGTTGTCCTCACATCCTCACGTGATGCAGACAAAACCAGGCAGGTTAGATGGAGCAGCTTAACCTGGTGATCTTCCTGCTACTGCTTTATGGACAAAATATAATATCTTTACATACAGCCTGAACATCTGACAGGTGAGAGCTCATGGCTCAATCCTTATAAACATTATCTTTTGAAGACCAACAAAAAAAGGGCTGAGGCATAATCAAAACATTCCCAAAGGATCTGCAATTTCTAGGAGGCTGAAATAATAGTAGTAAAACTAAATAAAGAAGGAGGCAGACACATTTCATGTCTGTGAAATACACTTCCAGGATTACATTTTTGCTAAGGTTCAAATTCCTAACAAAGTTTGAAAAAACCCAACACTCAACTCTAAGAGGCATAAATTCAATTTTGAAAATATTTTACCTAAGTAAAACTCAATTTTGATGGAGTTTAGTACTGTGCTTGTATTAAACATAAAACCACTGAAACAATCAGAGAGAAGGATTGCCTTAGGGCCAGACAAGAAGAATATGAAATAAATTGAAAACTCTTCAAATATAATTCAAATTGAGCAGAAGATTCCTATAACAGAACATCTAATGATAACGGGTAATATGGGCAACACAGGAAAATTAGAACAAAACAGAGATAGTAACTTTTGATTTAAAAAGTAGAAAGATTCTGGGACAAATTCATAAATGGAGTTATTAGATATCTGGATTTTGTTCAAGGTTTCAAAATTTGAACAAAAATTATTACACTAAGATTTGGAAAGATACATTAATAATCTGGCAAAATCCACAAGGACATTGGAATTTACCTCTTCAACTGGCTGTGCCTATGCATTTTCAAACTAGTCCTCTATTTAATCTCTACATAGGGGAAAACTTAGTCCAAAACAATAGTCATTCCGAAAGTAGTGATGCATATTCTGTTACTATAGCAGCAGGTAAGTATAACCAGGCCTTGCACATCTGGAAAGCCCTCTGGCATCCTGGGTAGAGCAGAGTTATGTAGAGAAGTTAGTCAAAAACATCCGTCATTAAAACAAAACTGCATCAAAGGTGCTTTAATCTAGAAATGGGCACCCCTTGCTCTTCAGACACTCTGAAGCAACACCTAGGTGGTTAAACTAGAATCAACACCATGTAGGTGCAAAATAGCAAGCCAGGACTGCCAGTGGTAAAACAACTTCAGGGAATCTATCATCCATGGGGTGTGATTTCACAGCAAGCTGTTACACCTGTGAGTGGCAAATTGTCGGGTATGGAAATTTTCAGAAGAAATTTATGTCAAGCAGAGATAAATGTCCTTCCTTAAAAGGGAAGAAAAAGAAAGGAAGACTGTGTAAACCCTCTTAGTTAATTAAGGCACTAAAGGAGTATTTAAGGGTTCTATCACCTGCTAATGGAGACTAATTAATAGGTGTATTACTTAGCATGTTCAATAAATATCTTGAACAATAGGATCAGGCTAAGTAAAAACTGACCATGTCCTGTTGCCACCATCAGTATTTCATTTATTAGCACTCCTTTTGTCTAATTTTCACAGAGTTATTACTTCACGGGAGTTAAGCTCTTAGGCAGTTCACTGAATGTGTATTTATCCTGAGAAATCTGCTCCTGCACTCTTGCACTGACAATCTATTGTGAATGTTGTGAACTCTCAAAGGCAAGCTCCAAGACAAAATTACTGAGATTGAAAAAAAAAAATCCACAATTTCTTGAACCAAGTATTTTTAAGAACAGTGTGTCCTGTGATATGTTTCTATGTTTTTGGCATTTAGACCTTTTTCATAGAGTGCAGGCATCCTTTTGCCTTTGCCTTTTAGTGAATAAAAAATAGAACAGCAGTTGCATGAAAGAGTAATGATGAGGGAAATTATTCCTAGAACATGAAATATGTCTGAGAGAGATTAAGACAAATAAATACTTCCCTCCTACTCCTTTTTCTTTCTTTTTTTCAATTTTCCTTTTTTTTTATAAACACACATGTTTGAAACACAGCACTGTGCAGTGTGATAAGACATGGACTTCTCTGAGGTCACTCTTTTCTGTCTTTCACATTCATTCTTTTGAATTTCTTTCAAACAAATACTTGTGCATATTGTAGAGGAGAAAGAATACAGAACCTTTAGAAATGTCTGTGAATTCAAGAAGCAGTTTGCTGGCCTTTAGTACTGATTCTTCCCACGTAGAAATGCCTTTCACTTGTCAATGGTGAATGGCTGTTTATGGCATGAATCTTTTACTATGCAGACACGAAGACAACAGGTGCTGGAAAGAATGATGTGAGCTTTTTACTTATGCCTGGAAGTTTAGAACTCTTTATCTCACTTGAGGAAAACTTCTGTGTGTGTGTGTGTATTTCTTTTATTAAATGCATTTTTCTGTTCTTGTCCTTATTTCAGATTCTACCACCTACCTTGGCCTATTGTGACCTTTATTTAAAAATAGTGGTTGGCATTCTCTGCTGAAGTACTTGCAGAGGATCCCATGCAAAAGTTATGAAAGTAGGTACATGTCTCTGAAAACAGATTTTTGTCCTCATCTAGGACCTCAAACTAAAGTACCATCTTGTTTCACTCTTTGGCAGGAAGCAGCAGTCATACTTCTAATCTTGCTTCTTCACCAGGGTGTGATTCTGTAATGCTCAGTGCACATCCTGGTATATTGCTTATTGGCATCAGTATAAGAGGACAGTTTTCACCACCACCAGGCAGAAAGAGGCACAAGCTAATTATGGACTTTATTGAAGGCTGCTCTAAGAGATCATTTTATGGCAGATTTCCCTTCTTTTCCTATGACCTTTGAAGCAACTATAAGGCTTCTTATAGTTTTCAGTATCATAGCTGCTCTTGGACCATCCTCTGATGTTATAGACATGGAGATGAGGCTGCAAAGGCAGGACTCAAGTCACTAACTGTGGTATCATTGAACTGATACTCACTTTTCCCCACAGGTCTTGCAGGTGTAGTTTTACCTGTGGACTCAGGTGGTTAATACAGTTACAAAGTTTTGCTACTCCCATTTAAGGAAAAATGGGTCAGGAAAATGATAGATGGTGTTAATTGTAGTTATGATGGCCACGGAATGGCAAAAGTTAATATCATAGGAGGAATATGGAAGGTAAGACCCAGAACCTAGGAGAACACACTGCAATCTGTGCAGAGAACTGGTAGGTAAGATCCCAAGAGAGGCTGCCTTGAAGGGCAAAGGCAGCCTTAAAGGTCAAAGGGCCCAGAAGAATCTGGTGTTGCTCATAGACAATTTCCTTAAATTCCTTAAAACACCTAAACATACAAGAATGGTCCCTTTATGTGTACAACAATTCAAGCAGGTCTTGCGACAATGAAAATTAACCTCATACAGAGCTGCATTAGCAAGAACACCATCATTAGACTTGAAAATATTATCACCCTTTATTCAACACTTGTGATATCATATGTGGTAAGCTATGTCCAGTTTGGGGTCCCCATGTGAAACAGAGATACTGAAAAACTGAGGTGATGACCACCACAATGGCTAGGAGAATGGAGAACAAGTAGAGGCTGAATGAGCTAGGGAGTTTTAGTCTAGAGAATAATCCAGTCTTCATTTTTCTAAATGGAGTTATAGAAAAGATGGGGATAGATTTTCAGAGACCTACAGACTTGACAGGATGAGATGTAATAGCCACAAACTGCATCAAGGGCAATACCAGGTGAAAACAAAGAAAGAAGAAAACATTTCTCACAATGAAGTTGGTCAAACTGGAACAAGCACCCAAAGATGCTGTGGAACATTAGTTATTGGAGATTTAAAAAACTTGATTAGATAAGGCTCTGAGCTGCCTGATCTAACTTTGAAGACAACCCTGCTCTAAATGGGATGTCAGACTTGATTGCCACAAGAGGTCCTTTTCAACATAAATTTATTTGTGTCACTCGGGATCTCTGTTTAGGATTCTTGAATGGGTCCCTCCAAAAGGCAAATCTATCTGCCTTAGCACAGAGAAGGTGAGGTGTCCATCTGAGTGTTTCTTACTGTTGGCAACAGAAATTTAAGCAGTTGGTTCATACAAAACAGCTTTCAGATGGCTGAACAGTTGGCAAGAATCTCATTCCCAATAGTATCTTCAGCTACTTTTTGAACCCTTAGAAGTCACAACAGATCATGCTACAAGCTGCAGTCTTCAGTTGAGGGAGAGCGTTTATCTGCTGCTGATTTATAAGGTAAGGTTGCAGAAGGATAAAGATACATCCAATAACAGGTATCAAAATTATTTCATCTAACTTATTTTTAAGACAAGTAGGAAAATGACATTTTCTTCTTCTTAAAAAGAAGAACTTCTTCCTAACTTCCAAAGAACAATCATCTTGTCTAACTTCCTTCTCAGAAGACTATTCTCTACAGTATAACACATAGTTGAATTTTGTGGTAAGACATCATCCAGGCTCTTTCAAAACAATGTGCATAATTCCTTTTTTTTTTCTTCAAAACAACCTGCTGGTTTCTGTCTTAGAAGAACTCTTAACTTCACCAAATCTAAGTCACATTAATCTAAGTCACATTATATCTTTTCATTTTCCCATTAGGTCTGTGTTTAAGTAGATGCGCAACCTGGCTGCATCCTGATCACATGTTTGAGAAGTGATAAATATGCCCCACTTTTCATCACTCTCCCCTTCCACGCCCTGCTTTGATTTGGCAGGCAGTTAATGAACTCCCTAATCCTGAAGGAGATAGTCACAGGAAGGGATCAGGGCAGCAGGGAGACAGTAGAGCATATCACCCTCTTCTGCATCAGATTCTATCTTATCTTGCTCTGTCTTGAGCAAGCTGAATGGGTCCTATTTTCTCCTGCCAGCTCCACTTTTTTGACAAATTATAGCAGGATTTTGCTACAGACCTTTGCTTTTCAACAGCAGTAATGGTAATAGTAAAAATAACAGCTTTTTTCTAAAGCCCTGATTGAGAACAGTCCTGAAGTTGAAACATGCTACATACAGAGAGAGTAAAAAAATCAGGATTTCCCTTGAAGAACATTTGCTCTATAGGGACAAAGGGTAAAAGGGGCACAGACACAGACCCAAGGTCACACACTGGGATAATAAAGCTCACTTAACTTCACATACCTAAAGAAATAGTCTCTCTAGATTCTCTGAGTAAAGGAAAGAGAGGTGTAGGGTTCCTCCATAGCACATTCATCTGATCCAATTAGGCCCCTCTTTCAGTGTGAAATGAATCCCCAGCTGGGGGAACTTCTTACATGCCTACTGTTTTTACTGCCATTGAATGTTATTGCCTCTTGCAGGCCTCCTAGGGAAGCCAAGGGAGGCCAGCACAGGCTTGGGGATCTAACTTTCCCCTACCTAAATGAGGGCAGATGAACTGACCCAGAGTGGAGAACACAAGCGTCGCTTTGCACCTCTGCCAGTCAGTTCCACATCTTTCAAGTGCCCTTTTCTTCTCAAACAGCTTCTGCTACTTTCTAGTGATAGCTGAGGTTTTTCATGCATTACAAATGCAGAAAAAGAGCAAGACTCACATGGGCTCTTGCCCTGCAAATTAGTAACAAAAATCATTGAAATATCTTAGAATCTCCATCAGCCTATGAATATTTTTTTATGTCTTTTAAAATGTGGAGGAGTAATTCTCAAGAGATAAAATGTAAGTATGCAGGATTTTCTTCAACTAAAATATTATAAAATACTTCCCACACTTCACTGAGAGTCCTTTGGAAGGGAATAATGATCACTAGCTGCATATGAAGAGCTTAGAGGTGCAGTGGATAAGCAAGGTCAGGGGGTCAGTATGAGAAGCAAAAAGAGGGCCCAGGCCTTGTGGTCCTGACACAGGTGGCTCTGCCCTGTAACACAATATGTTCTCAGAGGGCTGCCTCTCATCAGGCTTTAAACCAAGGAGAACAGAGATGGAGCACATAATATCTTTTACATCCTATATAACTATATCTTACACAGCAGTGTGACACCTCCACAGACTTTTCAAGGTTAAGCAAACAGTGTGCCAGTGAGCTGTCCATATCAGCTGAATCCTGGGAGGGTGCATCCTCCACTGTACGTGTGGGTTATGAGGAAGAAGGGAATTCAGTTATTTGTTATCTTTCATTCGCAGAGGTTTAGAGCTCCTACTTACTCATACATGACAACTACTTTGTTTAGTCCTATCACATCCAAAGCATTTTCCTGTATTGGTCATGTATATGTGTTCTGTCTCCCAACTTCTTCAGAGTCCACTGTAATCATCTTTTGCATCACTGATAAAAAGGACGAAACCCTCTCCTTAGCTAAAGCCCTTGAGAATCCTATAAGGCGACATCCTTAAATATGCATTCTTTTCCCTGTTAAAAAAAGTAGATTGAAATTGCAGTGTAATTCCATTACTTGTCCTGGATGTGGGGTTTTTTAACCTTAACCCAAAGCTTAATATAAGGGTTTTTTTAACCCTAACCCAAAAATAGCTTTTATAATATCTTCATAACTAAATAACTGTGCAAAGAATCTGTGTCCAAGGCAAGCATCCACAAGCCAAAGGATTAGAAGCATATTCTTTCTCTTTCTTTCAACCATGATTGATACAATTTTTGGTTAGGGAAAATGGAAGATATAACTCATCCTTTCTACTCTATAATTGACTGAGCAAACAGTATACCCACCAGCAATGATGAAAAAGCCTCCTCCTGCTTTGTATAAAATGTGACTGGCAAAAGGAGCTGCACAGATGATGAGGAAACTAGCCGCCACAACAGTGAGTACTCCCAGGAGCATAAGAACTGTCCAGAAACCTCGATAAACTAGAGAAAAGGAAGAAAGAAGAAAAAGAATACAATGCTTTTTAGAACTTATCCAAGTTGGTTAACAAATATTTTCCTTTCCCCTTCTCTTATCACTTGCCTTATTAACAAATGAAACACTAATTCTATTTTGCATATACATTATATATCATGTGGATCAACATATGTTTGATTACCATTCCTTACCTGATGATCATGGAAAACAGCATGTAAGTTATTGTGAATGAAATCCATCTGCTGAATATTTTGCAATACCTTGTAAGATAGCAACCTGACCAAGCTGACACTATTTAGAAAATGGTACAGCAAAGCTATAGCAGTGATTCCTTGGTATAAATGATTGGACTGACAGGATACAATTATTTTACCAAAATTGTGCAGAAGAAGCAGAGAGCTGCAACATCTTGACAATCCTAGTGCCCAGACTGTATCACCAATAACAATCTGTAAGTTCTTTACAATTTATGGCTGGATAATGCTCCTTATATATAGCCATATTCAGCAAAAAAAAAACTTAAGCTAGGAACAGGGAGAAATTAAAAAAATGTAAACTGTATTTATGAAAAACAGCTAAGTGTCTTAAACCAGACTATTTCTGCTCTAAAGCTCTTTGTATTTTATTAAATTTAAAATGCAATGTTTCAGAAGCCCGTTAGGCAGTGCCAAGCAGTGCTGAATTAATGGATGCAGCTGGTGATAAATGAGCTGAGAGTTTTGTGACATACTCTGGCCAAAAGAGTCTTTCTAACAATTAGTTTTTAGCTGGTTAATTGCACATCCATTTAACAAAGTCATCATTTTACAAATGCTACAAGAGTGACATAAATTTCTCCCATGAATTTAAAAATTGGTACATTAACACAACCCATTAGTAAAATTATGAGTTGTAAAGATCTCCATCGTCAGATCTGAAAATCTTGAAGCACTGACAATTCAGTCAGTGAAAAACATTTCCACCCAACTGAGGGAAAGCATATAAGCCAGCTGGCAAGTCAGGAAAAGTGTATCACAAAAGAAACTGCCACTTATCATCTGACAGCACCTACTTACTGTTATGGAAAAACACAACCAAGCAACTATTATACTGGTTCATATCCTGGAAGATTCAAATTCATACAGCTTGTTAGAGACAGCTATTCAGTAATAATTCAGGTTTGCTCTCATCTGAAATCTGAAGGCTCACTAGGCATTAGCAGCTTGTGTTTCCCACTAATGTATTCCAAAAGTCTACGGTTTTTAACTTGACCAGCTTAACACAAGTTAAAGAATACATCATCAGCCTTGTAAATGTATTAGCTAGATCATGCTCGCCACATTACATTAGCCACACTTTTTAAATAACACTCTTTTTAATCCAAGCAAACAGTCAGAGACATAATTTTCCACCACACTGATCAGCAGATTTGGGCATAAAAAGGATGAATATCTCTGAAAATACCTGGCAGAAGGGTTAAAATTGTGGTTTGGTCCATATCCAAGTCTCCACTCCACATAAACAAAAAATTATTGGAGTAGTAGGTAAGAAATAAGGCTGTGGCTCAGCAAAGCTGTTAAATGTGTGTGTTGCTTTAAGTACTATACCTCTTATGGGATTTAGGCACCTGTTTAAAGTTAAACATATAGTTAAATGATTCACCTAACGCAAATGGACAGCAAATGGAGACCTAGAAAGGTAAATCTCTCAAGTCCTTCAGTCTTGGGTTTCTGAAGCAATTTCATATTATTTTACTCATGGGGCTACTTTGATAAGCTTCATTGCAGTCTCCAAGTCCATGGGACATTACTTCCTCGTTTAAAGCCTAATACCACTAAATCAATCTATAACCACCCAACTCTTTTACATGGGTGGCCCAAGGTACTTCAAAGTCATACTACATAATAGGACACATTGGCCAAAATGAAGCTTGAAAAAGCTTTCTTGTATATTATTATGTCATGGAGCAGTGTTTCTATTTTCTCAGTGGAGGAGGACACGAGATTCTACAGCATTACAAAACCAACATCCATTTTCATTATCCACTTTTCATAGAGGAAGCTTCGAAGTCTGTTTTTAGTGAGATTTCATGAGAAAAGCTTGATTTGATGCTCAAATATTCTTAGAAGCAGAGCACAAAAGAAGTACAAATGTAACTGATGAAAATTTTTTCAACCTTTCTGTAACTGTACAAGAGAAAAGCTGTTTCTCTGCTCCAACACTTAACTATTTTATGCATTGTGTGGGAAATACTGATTTCACCTAGCTATCCCCTGACAGAAGTTTCCATTCTATTTCTCCAAAACAGTTATTTACTCTAAAGAATCACAGATAAAGTCTGATTATCCTAATACTTGTTTATTAAGCTAATTCAGTCATTAAACATAAATTAAAAAATGGAGTGTAGTTGACAGGTACGAAGTCTGCTCACAAATCTGTGACTTTTCAAGTAAAATATTACTCCCTCTAATCTGCAAGGCAGAAAGTAATTTGGTTCATTTGTGGCACAGGTCTGAGGAAACACCCTACGAGCACTTAGACTTTTACATTTGCAAGGGAATTAAAAAGCCATCATTTTCCTGCAAAGATGGCTTCACTTATTGTATGATCTGATCATTTTTGCTTAGATCACATTTCCCATAATCTCTGCCTAGATGGGCAAGATCAATTTCTAAAGGGCTAGTCATTCAAAATAACAGCTCAGGCCTACTGCTGTCATTTAACTTAGCTGTCATCTATAGATGAACACAAAAGAGCTGGTTGAAATTAAATCTTCCTAAGAATTAAATTACTCTTCAAGTCAAAGCCTTTGCCGCTCTGAGGTCGAGACACACAATGATAGATAAAATGCAACAGAGGATGTGCTTTGAATTACTCTTCTTTACATCCCATGAAAAGGGCTGACACTGTGATCCAAACCGTCTGTTTCAAGCAATAATGGTTTGGTGAACCCACACAAAGTGTATCCATACAGAAGTGTTAGCAGAAGTTTGCACAATTTCAATTCTCACTGAGGTATTTCATAGGATAGCCCATGTTCTGGTCCAGATGACAAGGAGTACCCTTGCCTCTTACAGATACTTCACAGATATGTTAGAGTTACCACCTCAAACACATGCATTATTCTATTTCCTACAACAGAAGAAATAAAGTACACGCACTACTGCAGAGTGCAAAGTAAACATATCTGCAGTGTTTAAAATCTTAGATACCATTTCTCTGTGTTACAAGAGTGCTAAACAGAAGGTTTTGTAACTCATCTTGGTAAGCCAGCCCTTTGTTGAGTACAACATTTGCCTAGGAAATGACAGGCAGGCCTAAAAATAAAAAAGACTTAGTGGAAAACAGGAGCACACACAACCGCACCATTGGGCCTGTATAGGAACATTATATTCCTCCAAAATTGCATGACCTATAGTTTTCCCTGGCTACTTGTTTTTCTCACTAAAGATCCTAATTTAGGTCCCTCCAGAGACTTTCACATTATTTGAAAACTAGAAGTATCTGGGTTTGTGCAGTCCCAAATTTTGGAGAAAGGGAGGAAATTACCACAAGCCTTCTTTTCTAGTATAGTAGATCCCAGCATTGATTACAAACTGAAGTTACAGATTCATATTTTAAGACATTACTGATACATGATATGAAAGAGAAGCAATAATTAATTTGAAAAGTTACAGAGCTGTGTCACCTACACTCACACTTGTGAAGCAGTCATGGACACCTCTGGAGCTCCATAATAGTTACTCAGGAACAGCCCAGCTAATGTCACAAAGCAACACCCTTCTACTATTGGAGATGTTAACATCAGCATCATGAAAGCATATCAAGTATTTCTCTGCCCTTGCTGACTCAAAGTGTTTTCAAAACACAGCCATCAGTCCATATAAGTACTGTGGTTTACCATAAAAACCCAAACTACTTAATCTTAAATTTAATATCAATATGAAATATTAATCATAAGGATGAAAAGCCTTTTGAAACGTGTTAGTACAATGCCACATAAAAATTTCCAGGGGTAGGCAAAAGGTCTTAGAAAAGTTTCCTGGAACTATCATGGACAAGCTCACATCCAAAAGGGAGCATTTCCTGTGATTTGACAGTGGATTGTATTCTAGAATGTGCAGCTTTTCACCTCTCTATTTAATGTAAGAGATATTGAAATGCTTTTGACAAGAGTTTTGCCACACACAGTGCCAATACAGTGAAAGGCAAAGTGCCTGAACTGCTGTCAACCAAGAGTATCTTCTCTGTAGATAAACAGCTGTAAATGAAATCACCTATCTCAGCAGCAGCACAGGAGACACACCTGGCAACACAGTAAACCTTGCAAGACTTTTCTCAGCTTCATTCAGCAGCCTTTACTATCCCTTGGTAATAATATTTTTTTCAAAAATAGCTTTAACACTAACAGCTTCATTCAGCACCCTTTACTATCCCTTGGTAATAATTTTTTTTTCAAAAATAGCTTTAACACTAATACAAATACAATATTCACAAATACAAATATTCACAAAATGGATATACTGCTTTTTAAAAATGCTGCTTACTTTATAGCTGGTTGGGGAGCTACAGAGATCACACTTATAAATGTACTGTATTACAATCTCTCATGGGCAATTATATGACTATTACATAAGAGCATTTTTCCCCTAGAAATAGACTACTGCTAACATTTCACTGGTACAACTTCTATTTTCAGATTTCATGGCTGATGTTTTCCAGATTACTTTAGGTTAATTTCAACCCATTAACAAACCTGCCAATAAATTTGATCTCACCATTTTAGGTTAAACAGTTGCTAAATCAGATTTTTGCTTCAGTTCTATAAACACTGCGTATTATCCATTAGGCATTACTTAAAATGCTGGCAATGTGCCCAGTACTGGACAAAATAAGATACTAATAGTCAGGAAACAAATACTGGCAGTTACAAATCAGAGTATTAAACTAATATGCCAGTGCTGCCCCACTAAAATGCTTCCACTTCAGCTTCAAAAGGTGTTGGGGTGATTTATAACAGTTAGGGCACTAATGTGTATTTCCAAATTAAGTTGAAAAAAATCCCCTTAAAAATAAAAATAATGAATTAGTGACTAAGAGTTAGATTTTTCACTTCTTTTTCTCACAAATAATCCCACTATGGCCAATGGGACTATTTCCATGAGTAAGAACTTTGCACATTTTCCAAAAATAGGCCTGGTATTGTCCTATAGCAAAAGAACTTTAGGAAAGTGTGATAGCCCTTGAACATCAGTGTTAAGTAACATAATGACATGATATTATGCATGAATCTAGCAAGCAGTGAATTAATATTAAAAATACTATACTATTATGTTTTCAGAATAGCCTGATGGGGCAACTAATCTGTTTATGATTATGCAATAACATGTCTATTTTAAAATATATAGGTTGCTGCTGTGGTATTTCTATTGCATGGTCTAATTTAAATTTTTATTCCTAGGTTGTAGTTTACTGCACTTATATATGTGAATCATCATAAAAATGAATCTGCTAGCAATACAATGAGGTGCTAAGTCGACTTGAGAGCTGCACACTATAAAAGCTGTCACTCTAAACCTCTGTACCATCACAGAAAGTCACTCGAGTCAGGCTTCCCCTGAGTTCATTTAGAACCTGTTTCAGGTTAAGATAAATGACATGGCCTACAGACTTCTTAAAATACATTAAGCATAAATGATGGATCACACAGCTTTTGATGATACCTTATACTACAGCTAGGGGAAATCCTCCCTACTCTGTTAAGATTATTTAACAAAACCAATGAACGCACAGAAACATTATAACCATGATTAAAAGATATAGCAAACTGCAATTTCAAAGCAGTGCTATCTAACCCTGTGAAGCTGGTCATGCATCTAACAGGAATGATTAAAAGATATCTGATACATTAAAACATGCATTCAAACCTCCAATATAAGCACCCCATAAGCTTTTCTGTCTTTACATTTCCATCTAAGGCTGTAGCCTTTGACACCACGAGCTCATAGTCTAGGTTTGTACATCAGAATGAACGCAGCCTTTGGTCCAAAGCTTTGGAAAGCAGACTGAAACGCTAGAGTTCCCATCTTCAGTGCTTTAAGATTTTTGGGAACTATAACACAAACACAAACCCAACATAAAAAAAAAGATGTAAATAAACTAAGAGAGGATAGGTGATCCTGTTTTGAATTCTGTCCCAGAAAAGTTCTGAGCCACATTCCTACTAAAGCCAAAGGAGTTATGTCAACAGGAAACTTGGTCCAGACACTGCACTCAAAAAGCATCAGAGATTTCATGTTCCTCAGGCAACTTATCTTTGTCTCAGCTCTTCTAGATGGATGGTGACACAGCATTCCAACAAACCACACTTGTGTCTCCACACAAGTGACTGCACAAGGGGCTAAAGTTAAATTCGTCTAACATCCAAAAGTCTCTGAAGCCAAATAGTCTGTAAAAAAGTCACATACTTCTACTTGTTCAGCAACTAATAGTGCTCTAAACAGAAAGTTAGAGATTTATAGAAAATGTGTTGTATACATGTTTGATTTTTCTAATGAAGTTTAAAGCTCTTTATTCAGCTGTTTCTTTTTCTATGAAAGAGCAAATGAAGATGACAGAAAAATTCTCATTATCTTGTTATATTTTGTTAAAATAGATCTTATTTACTCACTAAAAATACAATTATAAACCTGAGGAGAAAATTTGAGCTTTTTATCATCCCCAAAAGAGAATATGTCGAGAAAGCTATGAGCCATGAAAATGGTAATATTTTATCATGAAACAGTAGCAGAACCAAAAAAGAGGACAATAATCTCAAATTTTTGGTAGTGCCCTTTTATTCTATGTTTTGCTAATGCAAAGTATTAGATGCAGACAACTTGATATACAAATCATAAATGAAATTTTGTTCTTCAGGGAACAAAACTGGAGACTTTTGCCACTGGCTTTATAGAGAACCACTTCCTGCACTGGGAGTCAGGAAGAAGAGGATAATCTTCTAGCATTTCTTAATTTAGCAACTCCAGATGAAACAAGATTTTTAAAGCCTGTTTGCCAAATATCCTGGGCATGATTGTCAAACTAGACTAAAGGAGAAACAAGTTTCGAACTAACAGAAGAGATGATGACATAACCTTCTTCATAAAAAGTTGTGAAAGACTCTTGAGCAATCATAACTGTTCTAATAAATAACTCAGCTTGGATGCTGAAAATGAAATGTAGGCATAAAAAACCCCAAACCATCTTCAGTTTTAATGAGCTCGAAAGCAATCCAACTGTATC
>NW_005054315.1:7084868-7098592 GCF_000277835.1 Geospiza fortis
CTGCCTACTTTTAATCTCCTAATATGAAATATAGATAGGAAAATTATATTTGAGCAGTGGTTCTTTTGGCAAACATTAACTAAAATTAATTAAACTTTTGATGATATTCCTTCTCCTTTTCTTTTTCTTTGTTTGTCCACTTCTGTGTAATCATGCAATATAATTTGAGGAACCTTTGTGAATGTATGAGTGAATGGTGGAATACAAACTCTGTCTAGGCTATTAGGAGCTGATGACTCTGTCACTTTCAAATGGAAAGATAAACTGTTCTAGATGTGCTGTGAAGTTACAGATTAGATCTCTGAATGGTGAGGTCTGAATTCTTCCTGGACAAACAGTTCATAATTTCTAAAGATTAACAGAACCATTATAATTCTAGTTTATTTTCTTTTTCATGTCTGCAGCATAAAAATTGGATTCTAAAGACACTTTAAGGTTAGCAAAAGCATTAGGTTAGCAAGGTTAGCAGCTTCAGGACAGGAAGGGATCACTTAAGTCCCTTAGTCAGCAAGCTCAGAGACATGTAGCATGCATATATCACAGGTTGTTTAAAAAGTCATGTGAAATAGATATCAGAGGTTATTTACTTCAAATATGTTTGTGTAAAGCTCTTAATATGAATAAATGTTCCTGGTATTTTTAAGTGTGTCCTAAGTGTGGTAAAGACAGATCTTTCTAGGCACTATTCAAACATAAACTTTTCTATTAATGTTTATCTTTCACATGTATATAAATATATACTTACATGTATCTCTGTTACAGTACAAGAGTTTCTCAGTGAAGTATATCTGAGTCAGTTAAATAAACTCAGATAGCATCAAGGCTCTGCTCCTCCTTCCACATAAAGTAAAAATGCAGTAGATTTCCATACATTGTATGGAAATGTATACGTGTTTATTTATTTAACAAAAAACAAAACCCCTCCAAAAAAAACAAAAAAAAACCCCACCAAACCAAAGCAAAACAAAAAATTCCAACAAAAATCAGTTTTATTGAAATACATGACAATAAGTACTTGTTTAATGTGTTCAGCCCAAGGAAGATAATTACTATGTTGGAGAAAAAAAGCACTAAACAGGAAACGTCTCTGGTTTTTTTTGTTGGTTTTTTTTTTCAGCTAACCATTATTTATGTGCTTTGTAAAACAGTGGCTTAAATATGCATGTTGTAAAATTATAAGAAGTATGAAATACCAAAATTCTCTTAATTAAACTGTGTGGAACGATAAGGCTGTTTTATTTTGAAGCATCCAAATTGTTCTCTTGAAACTATGGGCATTGTATTCATTTGCACCAAACAATACTTACTGATTGCAGAGTCATAGGAGGTGGAGTTGTGTTCATCTCGGAGAAGAGGAAATGGGGACAGGTAAGCATGTGTACAATTCTTAGAAGGTGACTGGTTGGCTAAAAATGAAAGAAAACTAAAGATTAATATTTTACTGCCTTAACAACATTGTGTGTCTGTTCTTCAAATGGGCAAACTGAGCTTCATAGGTCAAGATTTCAGGTCCATTTCTAGGCAACAGCTTACAGTGAATTTGGTTTGGCAAGATATTCAAGCCTTGTCATCCAAACAAGAATATTCTTTAAAGAGCAATACAGACTTGTACTCTGGGACAGTAAACGAGCCCTGCTGAAAGCACACTGCAATTTACATGTGATGCATATGTATGCCTTTGCATGCATATGTACCTTTCTCGTTTGAGGGTTAGTTATATTCTTCTCATTATTACATGTGCAGAAAAAAAATCAACCAAATTAACAAAATCCAGGCAATTATTTTTTCTTTTGTGAAAGAACAATGAAAATACCAAGCATCTTCAGAGAGTTTACAATGGCCACAAGTAAGAGTCTAGTCTATGGAATGAATATCCTCCAGAAAAGGATAATTTCACCCTTATACTAAATACTTCTAAAAATATCAACTTCTTCCTGGCAAAAAACAAAAGCTGACTATAACTTAAACCCCATCTAAGTTTCAGATTCCTGACCACATAATTTTCCAAATAAATAACAAGGGGAAATTAACTACAGTGAATATTACATTTTCCACGCAAGACAAAGCAATATATTTAGCAAAATATGGGCTATTGAAGTCAAATTTGTATGATGGCACCTGCTTTTCACAAGGATTATGGAAATCTTGCAATAAGGTGAGGGAGCTCCCTACCTCAGAGGGAGTGCCAAGGACTGGAGAAGAAATCTTGCTTGACTTCTAAATGGGAGATTTTGGTTGTAAAACACTATCTGACCTTGTAATTCCATCTATCTTAGAATCCTGGATTTCTTTCTAGTGAAAGAAAGCAACAGGTCATCTGTGAATGTAATAAAGAAACTCTTCTGGAGAGGGTGTGTCCTACACCATTTTCACTGTGGAGTTGCCCATTCCCTTCTTAACCCACTTGTAGTCAGTGAAGAACAGATGGAGAAACTCCCCAAGCAAAAATTCATGGACCAGGCTAACCACTAAGCTCTTTTTCCACTACTTAACAGAAATAAACCAACTGTTTAACAGTAAGTGGTAAAGGACTTTGTAGCTAAGAATGGACTCAGGTTAGCAGGGCATCCATAACAATCACAGTGTAATCTGATAGCTAAACTTGCATCATTTTGTCCTGGGGTTTCCTATAGATTACAAAAGCATGTGTCAAGAATTTATTTTAGGGTAGCTGAAGAACCTGATCCCCAAAGAAGCCATATGAAATCTAATGATTCATAAGACAGAAGGAAAAACAAAAAACACACCAAACCCCAACAATTATGAGAACAAACTGCTGTGGATAAATAAAAGGAAAAAATTACTTACTATACCAAAACTTCCACATGCTGCCATTATTATCTCCTACATTTCCACTAAACCAGCACCTCCAGAAGAAACCTTCATGATGGAAAGTGGCCTTCTCTTCCTACAGAGGAAGGAATAAAAGAAAAAGAAAGCCATAATCATACAATTTTTGAATGGCTGAAAGAATTAAATTCAATTAGATGTTGACGTAAAAAACACCACCATCATAATGACACACAACCTGTCTGAATTTAGGTCAGCTAGAACATTTATAAACAGTCCTTCTTCTTTTGAAAGAATATCATATTGTAAAAGCAGTATCACAAAATAAAAATTCATTTTAAAGTGATTATAAAAGGTTTTGAGGCAGGCTTGTAAGCCTCCAGAAGGTCAAAGTTAGCATATTCAAAAGTATATACAGAAGTAAATTCTTAGAAAATAAACAAAATTAGTATATTTTAAACTTTATAAAATAAACACATCCAAGAATTCGGCATATATAATTCTCATTATAAATAAAAAGTTCATACTAACCCCAGCACCTTCAAGTGCTTCTGAACAAGTTCCTTTTTCTGTAGCAAGAAGCCAATAATCTGTTCCAAATGCCACCAAAAAAAGCAAAACCCCCAGAGCTGCAAAGAAGCCTCCAAAAAATATCCCCACGCTCAGTTTCATTATTGAAGTTATTAGGAAAAAAAAAACGACCAAAAAAAACCACCTTAATTACTTAAAAGTTTAGCAGTAAAATAAATTTAAACAAATTATTGGGAAAGTAACTAAAAACTATATGGAGAAAACAGCTAATATCTGAAGAAGTTTCTCTTCACTCGACTTTCTGCCTGTGCCCTTCTTCCCAATGCCTCGTGAGTCGATTTGTGTCTCCAAATTTGTGTTCCATGTGGCTGACTCAAGTCTGACAGATGAAAAGGGCCTTCTATTTTAGGACACTGATGGCAGAGCTTTGCTCTGTTTCGCTGTCCGGGCGAGGCCAGTCAGAAATAGCTGACCTTCCCCTAACTAATCAGGGATTGACTTGAAATATTATTGCAGCTGGTGCACGATCACCAGTGGAGATGGAGTTGCAATGGCTCTGTCCATCTACATAAGCAGCGTTACAGAGCACGCAGTCATAGCAAGGACTTCCAAAGTTCAGGCCTGGTGGTGAATGTTTCCTTAGATGCTAGCAGGAAATGAAACTCCAGCAAAGAAGCTACTGTAAGTCATGTTATAAAAAGAAGGCTGAGGATTTTTATAGAATTTTAAAATATGGTAGCCAAAATGAAGAGATGCCTCTGAAAAATCCTATATAATAAAAATACAGTTATCTTTAAAAATTTACATCCTACATTTAAAGTAATAACTTTATCAATACTAAACACAAAAACACCTAAATGCTTTATTTATTCAGATGCATCTTTTTTGCATATATCAAAAATTTACGCAGTTAAAAATTCCTTCAAGCACTTGATAAAAAACTTCAATCTTTTTAAAACAAGAAAACACTTTCCCAAGAACATGCTTTGGCCATTTTGGAAAGTGATGATGTAAAACATTTAAATTACAAGTACTCACTGTACAAGAAAAAGGCTTTTTCAACAACTTCAATTCATGCCAAGCAGGCCTTCCCAATCATCTCTCATGGATTACAGAAATGTGTAGAGTTTATAACATGCACCAGATCCTACAGTCCTTATCCAATAAAATTTCATTGGAATTATTTATCACCAAAATAGAATTTTCCATTGATACTGCATACCAGGAAGTGCTGGGCTCAAGAGAAGAATTAAGCCAGTTTACTCCAGAAAACATTTGTCACAACAATTTATGGCAATAAACTTAGGACTCCAGAGGGACTTCCACTTTCAATACGCCAGTATTGGTTTGGACAGTGCATCAGCATGCTTGAGGACAGCAAGGAAAATGCTGTTTATACCATCTCTCTTCATTTCTACACAGATGAACTGGTGTTGTGTCCTCAGTGGTTTTATACCACTACAGTCTGCCCAACATCATATTCACATTTGTTATTAATCATATTTTATTCAAACCTGATACTATACTAATTTCATACACAAGCACATCTAATATTCTGTGCCCTTTTTGCACTTCAGAGTTTCAGTGTATGCAGAGCAGCAAATGAATATTCAAACAGACTCTTTTTGTCATATTTGCTTTTCCTGACAGCCACTGATGCAGTTCATTTTGATACGGCAGAAGAGAGGTGTTTGGAAACCTAATTTTGGAAAGTGATGTTTTATCGTTCATTATTAAAGGAAACAAAAAAAATCAAGAAAAGGAAGAACATACAGAATGCGCTATGAAATAAAATAAAAATTATTACTTGCAATTTGGAACAATACTTCAACTTTTGGTCAGCCCTGAAGTTGTCAGGCAGGTGGATTAGATAATTATTGTAGGTCTCCTCCAGCAAATATTCTGTTTTGTTTTGTTCAATTCTATTCTAATGTGTCTAAAAAAAAAATTGTAGGATTCAGTTCAGCACTAACATGCCCAAATGTAGACAATTTCATATAAGCTACATGTCTTTCAATCATAATCAATAGTGATCACACTCAGTGGAGCCAGAGAGCAACACATCACAGCCTAGATTAGACTCCCAGGGCTCTGCTCAGACACTTGGACAGACACCTAGCTCTAGCCAGTTCCAGAGTATCCTGCTGGCTCCCAGCTGCCATGCCAGAAGGGTGTATTTCCCTCTCTGTTTTAAAATACCTGCTAGCCCCAATGGGATCTTACATGCCCCCTCTCCCCTTGGATGGCACTAGGATCCTACATGGAGGTGACTGAATCACGTCTGGATGGAGGGATATGGTGGCCTTGCTCCTCTCCCACAGTCAGGTACTCCAGGATGTCTAAGGGACCTACACTGGGCAGGCAGGAACCACATGGGACTTAGGAGGCTGACACCTTTCCAGAGTAACAGCTACAGGCCAGGTTCACACCACCTGTGCCATCCAGGCCACCTCTGAAGCCAGGCCCCGTTAGCTTGTCAGATCATCCTGGAGACACCACAGAGTGTTTTAGCCAGACCTCAATCAACTCTGACCGCAGCAAAGATCTGTATTTCACATGGAGATGTCTGAATGCAAAGGCCTTAATCTGCAACTGAATCCTACTCAGTGAACTGGAGCTCCCAACTGTTTTGCAGGTGTATGGGTGGCCTTAGAAAGCATTGGCCCAAAGTTCAAGAACTTCATACAGTGAAATTCAAATATATAGATAGGCATAGCATAAACAAAATCCATTTTATGAAGTTCTTCATGATAGCTATTAAAAATTAATTCTAATGCACTGTTTAACACTATGCCACTTAGCTCATCATAAATAATGGGATGTCTTACAACGTCACAACAGTGAACTTTTCCAACATTAAATCATAAGAAAAAAGAGAACTCCAGGCCCCTGTCTCAGCCACTGAACCACAATTAATAAAACAACCAAAAAATATCAAATGGCTAGTTCCAGTCATGTTGCACCTACCTGTCCTCAGGACAGAAATACGTCAGTGACTCTGTGAGCCTGTTTCTGCATGAAAGTAACTTATTCTTGTGAGTAGCTTCACTGAAATCAGTTTGCATGGAAAGTTTCACTGAATTCAAATGACAGCTGAATTACTGCCTGTGTAGTGCAAGTATTTATTTTTAATATACTGTACATGCACTCTGGTCTCAGTTTAGCATGTTCATCCTGAGAGGATCTAATTTAATTATTCTCTTTTATATTTATGGCACATTCTCTGGCAGTGTTATCTTCCAAATACTCTAACATCACCAGTATTATGCCCGTCTATGTCAAGAATGAAGCAGAAGCCATGTTAAGACTTGTTATGTCAGCTTAAAAATTCATGTTATCCACCACTTGAATACTCAAAGAAAGTCTCAGGGCCTTTTTCTTTAATTAAATTAAATTCTGAAGGTTCCTCAATAGAAGACGGAAAGTTTCAAGGCAGAGAAAACAGGGCCAAGCTTATCAAGGCAAAACAATCATTATTTTGAATCTTAAGCAAAGTCATTCCCCAACTCCTTTCAAAACTCCTAAATTCTGTAGAAATACTGTCATTTTAAACCAAAATTAGCCAAATTTATCCCTACTATAATGACAATGAAGTAATTAAATCAGCTTTAATATTCAATAAGTTTGTCTAACTAAGCCAAACATTCTTGGATTTTGTTGACTCGTAGTGTGAAGATTGAAGGACCCACATAATAGATGGATTCCAGTCTCATTTAACAAAGCTGCAAAAGTTTTTTGATTTTATTTCTGTTTATTCACCAGATAGCGCAAAACTAAGTCCTGAATCTGCATATTTTATTTATGCATATAATAGTGCCAGCTTCAACAGAGTATCTGAGCCCCTCCTTGCATTTAAAATAGAAAAGAAAAAAAAAATTAAAAAAACAATAGCAGGCTGTTTCTTTTTTTCCTTTTCTATCTGAAGGGGAAAAAAAAGATATTTATGGGAAAGGGATGTTGTTTATTTGCTTGTTTATGTTTGTGTGTGATTGAGTAAGTGTCGGGTGCGTCTGTTTGGAATTGGCAGGCAGCTCCTTATCTGTGCTGGCAGATATGCCCAAGATCTAAAAACAGCCTTTTAGAACTGGCTGCATGTCTCACTATATACCAAGAAACAATTTCAGCAACTGCCTCAGAGCTGAGTCCTTCTGAGACCTCAGTGCTCATTTACTGTTCTGAACAGTAATAGGAGTATCTCATCCACTGATTCCAATCCTCCTCCTGTCCATGTGCCCCAGCTGGGCAGATGTTACCTACTGCATCGATATGATTACTTGTCAAGAGAGTACTAGACAGACAAACAGCCAGACACCTACACAGCATACCCTGGACACACTCTTGTCCATTAAATGTGTGGCTGAAGTTCATCTTTAAGATGGTCACTTCAGGTTTCCTCTACAGTCATACATCACTTTTATGGCACAGTCCGTCTGACCTTTTTTAGGACGATCACCTCAATGTGCAAGCAACTGTGTCCCAAAAGTACAATTACTTTGGTTGGTTGTTTATTGGTTTGGTTTGTTCACTGACCAAGAGGGCGTCTGGAATAAGTAGTTTGAGATACGACCACTTTTTTCTTAACACTATAGTAAATCAGACCACAAGTCCCACAGTCACAGAGTGACTGAGGTTGGAAGGGACCTCTAGAGGTCATCCAGTCTAACCTCCCTGCTCAAGCAGGACCACCTGCTTGAAATGATTGCCCAGGACCATGTCCAGGTGGCTTTTGAATATCTCTGAGGCTGCATACTCCAGAACCTTCTTGTGTGACCAAACACCTGCCTGTGTTTGGTCACCTTCACAATAAAAAGTGTTTCCTGAGGTTCCAAGTGACCCTCTGGTGTTTCAGCTTGTCCATGTCTCTGGTCCAGTCAATGGACATCACTGTAAAGAGCCTGGCTCTATGTATATAAAATTCCCTCTGAACCTTCTCTTTTCTAGGCAGAACAGTCACAGTTTTTTCAGCTTTTCCTCAGAGGGGAGGAATGTCTGATCCCTTCACCACCTTAGCTGTCCCTCATTTGACTCCCTCCAGAGTATTCATGTGTCTCTTGTACTGCAAAGCTCAGAACTGGGCACAGCATTCCAGGTGTGGCTTTACCAGTCCTGAGTAGAGAGGAAGGAGGACCTCCCTCAACTTGCTGGCAATGCTTTGCCTAATGAGGACCAGGATACCATCTACCTTCTTTGCAGCAAGAGTACATGGCTGGGTCATGTAAAACCTGAGTGGAGACTGTAGAAATTGTGCTGAAGTCCCCCACAAAAGGAGGAAATCAAGCCATTCTGAACACAGGTATCACTATATCTGCATGAGCTATAGTAAGTTTACAGAGATGATAGTAAGAACAAAAGGGAAATAAGCAACTCGTATGTCAGCAAAAGCTTCAACAGGAATTCCAACAAGAAAAATCTTCTTTATGAGGCTTTACTTTTACACATCTCTGTGTATCCAGGACCCACTGTTAGCCACCTGCAGGAACACTTGACAAATTTGCAATCACCCTGATGAACAAAGCTCCAGGGTGTACATCCCATTTGGACCCTGCCTTATACCCTCTCTGTGTTCAGGCCTTTACACTACAAAGCATCACAGATTTATTCAGCCACAGAAAGGAAGACAAAACTTTAGTATGACTGAGTGGATCACTCTGTTTCATATATCCTATTCTATATCCCATTCCCATCCCATTCTATCCCTAATCTTGCATTAAATCTACGTTAGATAAAATAGGTAAAAAAGACAGCCAAGCATAATTTCTTTTTTAATTGTGTCATAACACTGATTCAAGATGTGATGAATCCATGTCCCTGAAAATTGGGCAAGATAACTAGAATTACCAGAAGTACAAGAATATGCTTTCCTTTATCACATAACCATTGTGAGTGCTCTGAATATTTCATACAATTATAGGAAAGCCAGGCCAATGCCATTAATGTTTCCCACAATACTTTCAAGTCATGACACATCACATGTGCAATTTTCAGAGAAATTAATGAATTGCCTAATTCAAGGAGGTATTCTTGGAAGTTTCCTATGAAAGTAGTTATGCATAATAGTCAGAAATTAAAAGCTGGAGTCTTCTTCACCATTCTTGTGGCTGCCTTACATGGGTCCTTCCACAGCAGGATGCCATTATGAATCTCACTCTGAGGCTATAACACCTTCCATTTACTGCACAGACACCTTCAGATATATATATTTTTGGATTTATTCAGGAAGTCTGAGGAACTACCCTTTAGGTCTTTCTGTGCCCTTCCAGCTTCTACAGAGCCATTGACCTTAAAATAAATAATTAAATAAATCAAATAATAGACTCGGTGAGGGATTGGGGGGTCCAGCACAGAGAATGGGGAATGTTGTGTGTGATGTAAGAGCACTTTAATATACTAGAAAAGAGACTGAGGTCAACAGGAGTCATCCTGGCCACCTTCTGCTCCAGAGAAGGATCAATAGCATCTAAACCATTCCCGATGTATTTATTTTATCTGTTAAACATTAATTGAAAGAAACACAAAAAGCCATGTGGCCTTAGTTATGCTGCCATGAAAAACTCCAGAAGGGAAGAAGTAGACCCAATGCCTGAAATAATTCCTTCTTTTAACAAGCTGTTTTATAAATGCTTTCTAAGTCTCTCTGACATATCAATGTGATTCATTTACAGCTTTGAGGGTGGCATCATTTAAAAGGTTTCTTTCCACATTCCTTAAATTTGCAGATCTTTTCAGACAGATTACACTTTAAATGTCTTTAAGATTAACAGCAGATTCCAAACTCAAGTTCATTTACAAGTCCCTCTTAAAATGTTCTATGCCACTGGATTGTAACTTTTTCTACTTCACTCAATTTGTATATGAAAAGTTGAAATGACTGTTGAAGTTACCGTAACAGTATGAAGCAGTAAATCAGATGAAATAAGTCATTGTTAGATTCACTAAATTTGATGACAAATTGCACATTTGGGGGTCTTGACCTTACCTATTTGTAATGCAGGAATTCAAAATATATTCCATTTACTGAAATAAATCAGTGTAGTTGTCTTAGACCTGTCTCACAGTATTTTACAAACTTTTTTAAGAATTTATAAGGTTTAAAATTTTCTCCACTATTGAAGTAATGTGAGGATCTTTTTAAAAATTATTTTATTAGATTCCAGATGATTTCCATCAATGCTTTCACTCTGTCAGGGGTTGGAGCACACATAGCCACAGAGCTGGCTGAGGAAGGGCAGCTGCAGACTGCCTCAACCCCTTGCTTGGCAGGTGACACCAAATATTTACAGTAGATGTTTTCACTAAAGGGCTGAAGATTCCTCACCCCTTCTCCTCATGAGCAAATTGAATCTCAGACTTTCTTCCACAGACTAGTTCACCTCTCATTCAAAATTTGAGACAAGAATAGCCCAACAAGGCTGTGGATAATCTGATCTCTGGCAGCCCAATGCTAGAAGAAATGTTCCTTCTGCCGTTGAAATCTCTCTCTCCGTCTCTCCTGTTTTTTTTCTTTAACCCTCTCTATTTATGCAAAATTGATCATCCATTAGGACGGCAGACTTAGACACAATGTTGCATTAGTATACAAACTGAAACACTGACATAAATGTAAGCTTTTCTGCTTTTTTACTTCTGGTTCCTCTATTTCTTGTCAAAAGATGAGCACTTTTTGGGGGGCAACAAAATACCAATAAAAAACTTACAGTTGCTGGCTGAGTACTGTGACTACCGAGTTCATCTCATAATCACTGTCACAACAGAGAGGTGCAGCTCCTCGTGCTTTGTTTCTAGCATGATGCACCTCACACATTACTTACATATAATGGAAACAGAGTACTTTGATTGTGTAGTGACAGTAGTCTGAATATTCTTCCTAGTTCTAGCATTATCCATAAAATCAATTCTTTTCATTCAATTGCTACTACCAGGTCACAGGAAAAAAAGATAGAAATAAGAGGATCATCTAGGCATTTCTGAACACACATGCTGCTGGCCACTTCTGAGTATCTATTGCATACTTGTTTTTAAGAATCATTTAGTAACAAGTCAAACACTTTAAAGTAATGGAAGTGTACTATATTGATAATACCATTTTAATCAACCAACTATGTAATTCCACTCCCAAATATAGTAGACTAGGTCTATTTTCCTTAGGACTCTGATAAGTGGTCTTCATTGTATTTCATTCCTTTAATTGCTAGTCAATTCCCTTATCAGTCATAAATCCACTTTATTTGAGAACATTTACCTTAAGATTTATTTATCTGGGAGACTTTATCTTAAATTTTGTAATTGCAATTACAGAACATGAATGGGAACCTTGAGGCAGCTGAAGTAATCTGCCTTCAGTTCAAAAGTAACAGAGATATTTGTCAATTACCATATATTAAGGCCTTTTTCTAATATTTTATGTAAATTATGTAAACATGTAAGATGCACAATTCTTTAGCAATATGATCAAGTTCACCAGGAAAAAAAGCAGTAAGAGATCCGTTAGAAGAAGAGACACCTATGTGTTCTCTAAATGCTTGGGGTTTTTTCCATGAACAGTTTGCATTGATGTCATAAAGTTTGGTTATTCTCTGCTTTACAAGTCATTGTGCATGGAGATAGCTTGAAACAATATACAAAACCTAAGCATTTTCATTGCCAGGGAATTCAATATTTCTGCCTGCAATACTTTGTCCCCATCATATTTGATCATTCTGATCTTCAGAACCTGAGAAAAATACAGAATAGCTAACTGGTTTCAGAGACTTATGGCAGAGACTAACACAAAACCTTAAAAATCTCAATTGGGCTCAGTGTTTGCATAGAAGTCATTGTCCCTTAGACCCCAGGAAAAGTGCCTAAACCCTTGCAACATCTTTTAATCATCCACCTCTTTAATACTTTCTTCTAATAAATTTTCAGGCAATTTACATTTCTTCTATCAGTTAAAATGACCAAGGATAGAATTAGCGCAATATTGAGCAGACAATGTAGCAGCAATTCCCAGGATGCTCCAATATTTCAGCATCTTGTCACCATTTTGTCGATTTCAGAGAAATTGTGTGCAACTGATCTCCGTTAGTGTTGTACCCAGAATTTTAAAAACCTCACCGAGAGAATTTGTTATTCAAAGCGGCCTCAAAGAGATAAATTAATAGGATATATTGGTTAACCCAGCACAAAAACATCACAGTCACTGGGATATTAAACTACTGAGTTATTATTTTCTGGACTCCGATAACATCTTTGTCCCTATGCAGAAACTAAGTTAAGTTTTGCCTTGGTATCTTATAAATAAGCTCCGTATATATAAATATGTCTTTCTTTACCGTTTTAGTATTTTGGGGGTTTTTTAGCTTAATTTTTAATAATCATAGGAAAATCACATTCCCCTCCCCTTTTCTTTTTTGTGACCTAAATCTGTAAAAGATCCTCAACCCTGTGATATTTATTTCTTCTGGAAACATGAAGATAAAATTGAAGTTATGCTATTGTCAGTTATTGAATGATCTTCCTCAAACTTTATAACTCATGCTAACTTTTAAAGTGTAAAACTCATCAACATTTTACAAAAGTTTCTTCTTACTGATAATTAAAACCAAGTTAAAGCATCTCCTGTTCCCTTGTGCATTCTTAAAATAATTAAAAACTGCATCAGTTTTACTGATCCCTGGCCAAGCAACTATATAAAAGAGCGAACCTTTGACTCCAACATAAAGCTGGGCAGTCACATTTTGTATGTGACAATCACTTCCACCAGTGCTTCTGAGAGATTTATGAAGTTTCACTGGTTTGGATGCAAATGCATTGTAACATAACATGTCGTCAACAATTCCAGTTATCCCTGACTTTTAACAAAAACACAGCACAGCAGCGAACGTATTAAGCAGAAAGAGGGATGCCCTTCCTCCTTGGCTCAGGACCACCATGATAATCCACTTAACAAGGTAGGAAAACACTCTGCTGCCAGAAACACTTGACACAGGCACCGGTCTGGTGCCTGGACCGAGAGGTGGCCGAGGAACAGCAGCAGCGCTGGGACATGGCCGCTTTCCATATGGATCGGAGGTGCAAGGGCCAAAAAGCCATTTTTCTATAGCCACCACAAGAACTGTGCAGGGGATCCATTACCATGCTCCGATGGCGTATTTGTTTCCAAAGGCCCTCGGGTCCACTTAGCTCCTCCTGCCCTCCCCAGAGCCTCAGGTCCTGAGGGCCCGGGTTGCAAAATGTTCCCTGTACAAACACGCAGGAGGCAAGAAGGGCAAAGTCCTACAGAGGTGTGTGTGGGAGGGGGGAGGCGGGGATCCCGACGGCTCCTGAGGCCGGCAGGGAGCCTTATTCTTCCACATCTTCGCCCGAGAAAGCGGACACACTTAGGATACCGCGCCAAACGAAACAACAGCGAGACTCTCGCCCGC
>NW_005054315.1:7099642-7110144 GCF_000277835.1 Geospiza fortis
CTGGGCTCTTTTACCCCTGCAAACAGCCACGCAGTTCGACACACGGGTCGGATTTTTATCCTATGAATGCCATGGAATAGCGTAGCACCCGAAAAGCTGAGTCTTCCCTTGGTGCTTATAAGAGCTGCTTCCTGTTCTTGAAATAGCCGTGGTTCCTGTAAATTTACCACCACCACCACCCCCCCCCCAAAAAAAAAACGCTAAAAATATGTTTCTCTTAAAATAAAAAAAAAGTCTCCTGTTGAAAGAACAGGCTTTTTAAAAGGTTCATACTCTGTAGTGATTCCTGAGCCTCAGGAAAGTGCCGTTTAATTAATTTGAAATTAAAAGCGACGATTTGGAAAATGAATACAAAATAAGTAGGAGTTTGCACTGTGAAATGTCAAGATAACTGTCTTACCTACTGTTAGGTTGGGCGATAGAAACGACCCAGCTGGTTTATGTCGTGGAGCAGATATCGCAGGGAACTCTGCTCCTTTTTACTGGCTTTTAAAGGCTGTGGCTCTCCAGCCCTGAAATCGCTTATTGACACTGAGCTGGGGCACACAAGAAAATCAAGTGAGTGTCCTTTTAGAGGATGCGGTGTTGCAAGCTTCCTGTAGGCAGACAAATAAACGCAGCATATCTGTCACTCTACAGAAGGAATTACACAGTGGAATAAGATGTAACTACCCATCAAAGGATAGTGGTTGATGGGTCTTGCTCTACCTGCATGCCTGTGACAGTCCAGTACTGCCAGGGCATAGTCTGAGACTTGTACTTCTTAATGTCTCCTTTGATGACCTGGACAAGGTCACTGAACCTTTCTTCAGGTTCACAGATGACACCTAAGATTGTATTACTGAGGATGTTTGTAAGTGGTGTGCTCTGTTCATGCTAATGTGTTTAATGATTCTAACCTTGTAAGCCTCAATTTCAACCATCAAAAAATAATTAATGACAGACTGTGAGAATTCGCTTAGTGACACACATTGTTACAGTTAATCAGTCCTTGAGGTAGTCTAGTTCACTTCAAGCAGTCAGTGATGAAAGGTGATTGTGCTCCAATAGATCTCCTAGGGACACTGGATGCTGTGCCAGATTGTAGTAGTACTGAAAGAACTACTGGGTCAAAGTGGTGAGCTTAACAAAAAGTAATAGAGCAAAAGGAACAAGTAGGAGATTCTTGTACTTCTCAGGATGGGCAGTGTCCTTTACCCTCCTCTTACAAAATGTTTCTCAATTATGCTTTGCCTTTATTTTTTTTTTCAAGTTTCTGACTTGTCACATTTCCTAAGCTATACACAAAGGCAGTCTATTAGTAGGTTTAGATCTATTGTAGCTTCTTCCCCATTGTAGTTGGGTGAAAGTACCATTTTTCAATATATACGTTCTTTGCACAAATAAAAAGCATGTTTAGGTGATTTAAAGTAGACCACTTTGAACTTAAAGGGCTAATACAAAGTACTTTTCTTGTTAAACAGGTAAAGTTTAATATATTTAAAGGAATATTTAATGTTTAAATATATATCTTCAGAAGGATTGCATCTAAAGTGGGGGAAGAAAATTGATGTTTTCATAGGTTTAACTCCTGTGAGGCAATCCTTTATCTTTCAGTTTATGTGTTTTGTAATATGAAAAATTTTCTTTTAAGCTTGTGTTGATATGGAGATAATTTACTTTTTTTTAATTTATTTTTCTAATGATGACTGTTATTAAGCCAGGTTGCTATTGTCTTTATGAAAGTTACTAAAACTTTTCCTGCCTTCTTTTCAGGATTTATTTGGGGTGAGCATGGTGGTTCCTTTAATGAATCTTCATATCAAATCTCTAGGAGCAAGTCATACAGTTGCTGGAATCATAGGTGAGTTGCAGTACTTGATTTATGAAAGAATAAGATAAGGCCTGGATTTTGCCTTGCTGCAAATTGGACATTGGAACACAATTCTTCCTTGCTAATAGCATAATAAGAGATAAAGACAATTTCCCCATGAAGCTATAAAGGCAGCCATACTGTGTTAGACTCAGAGACCTGTCCAAACTCATGCACTGACAGTAGCCAAAAGCACATGCTTGGGAAGGAGCACAATTGGAAAGGACAAGGACGTCTTGCAGTGGCATTGGTACAGCTACTTTCCAGCATCCAAGAATTCACAGCTTAGCAATTTAGAGAGCCATAGGTGTTGCTTGTAGTTTTATTGTTATTTACACTTTGCAAATGGTGCTTCTGCAGCTGGTTCTCCAATGCTTTCCAATGTCCATGACTGTTCCCAGTTTGATTAAAATCCTTACAGCTGTCTTGGCAAAATATTTATTCACTTTTACGAATATTTACAAATAAATTCTGAAGATTTGGAATTTTATCTTAAAGTATTTAGTGCTTAGGTAAGTTCTGTGTCTTTAAAGTACCTTTTATGGTATTGTTTATGGTTTGGAGTGATACAGTATTTTCTTTATTCCCAGACATGGGAGCTGTTATTCAGTTTTATTATTTTGCATTCTTATTTAACACTTTGTTTGAAATAATTCTGCTTCTACACTGAGTTGAAAGGATTATTTTAAGCAGAAACTAGTCAGATATATGTTTTCATTTCAACAGTCTGCTTTGATTTTTAACATTAGAAAAAAAATAGGTTTGAGGTGTATTCTTATAAATTAGAGTCCAACAGATGTTTCTCTCTGCTTCTCTTTGCTCCTTCTCTTCTGTCACTAAATGCTGCTAAACTTCTAGCCTCCAAAATGAGAAAGTAGGGTCTGTGTTTTCTTCAGGGCTTCTGTGGTGCCTTGTAGTAGAATGAAGCACCAAGTGGAAAGTCCTTTCCAGTAGAGAAATTCTCCCATGATTCTGAGAAAGCAGTTATAAATGCCAAGATTGGTTTCGTTTAATACACCATACAAAGCAACATCATTTTACCTTACATAGTTTTACAATTTTCAGCACTTTTTTATTTTGTCATTCCCTGGAACTATTTCCTTTATTAAATGCTAAATTCCACCCTTGGTTTGTCCTGCTCCTTCTTCCCATTCTTCTAGTGAACTATTCCCATGATTTCCCATTTTTCATAATTTAAAATTTTATGCAGTTTTCGTTTAAAAAAAGCAGAATTTTTAACACTGGTATTTTCTTTGGTTTAGGATCTCTCTATGGTATAATGCAGCTATTTACCAGCACATTTGTGGTGAGTTCTAACACTGCATTCCAGAGCATATTGGTATTTCTATGGATTGTAGGGGAGAAAAGGGTGGGGTTAATAATAGCATTTCTTGACATTTTGAAAATGCATAAAGTGTTCATACAAGCATTTTGGTTGGAGGAACCAATTTTCAGTTTACATGAGAAATGGCAGTTTTCTTTATGGGGAGTTGCCAGGTTTTTCAGGCCCAAAGAGAATACAGTTTTTACACAAAAACTAGAATACAGATTTGGGCTCAGATACCTTAGTGACCAGGTCACAGTTACACAGAGTAAGGTCCTCTAGTGTTGGTGCTAGTAGAGCAGTTTCCTGCAGCGCAGTAGCCTGTCCAGAAAGCAGTCTCATGAGTCAGCTTTTCACAGCCTGTGATCTAGTTTGTTTTCCCTGCTTAATGAGCAGTGTCTTGTAATTCAGTGTATGGTCTAAATTAATCGTTCCATCTTTGATATTTGTTTGGTTTTGTTTTCTATTAGCTATCGATTTTTATATCCTAATATTACCCTGGTACTAGTTTTCTAGTTTTGAACAGAACAGATTATGAGAATGTCTCATAAAATAACTGTTTCAGGGTTTGTTATGCAGGACACCTGGGATAATTGCTGTAATTTTGTGGCATGTTCTTGGAAGTGCAAGACCATTGTCTACTTTCTTAAAAAACTATTTCCTCTTGGAAATCAAGAGGATTTAAAAGGATCAAGAGGATTTAAAATTTATCATGATTTAAAAGCATGATAAATGCAAGTTTTCTGTTTGCCCTCTGCAAACTACTTCTTACCTGTCTGCTCTCAGATAACAAACTCTTCATAGCCAAGGCCATTGCTTTTAGGATGTTCAGCAAGTGCCTGAGCAATGCAAGCAAATATTTGTGATTGATTATGGTAAGATTTTCAGAAGGCTGGTAATATTTTGTGGTATTTATTGCAGGACTGTGTTTTTAAAAGGGTGATTTTTTTTAATAAAAAAATTCTGTATACACAACATTAAATGAAATCATAATTTTGGCAGGTAGCCTGCCAGCAGGGCAGAACTCTCCTTGTGACTTCCAAATTTTGAGCACTTAGGAATGTTGTGTAATAAGCTTATTAGGCTTTCATTGACAGTCCTTTGATGTCTTTTCTCAATTTAATGTAGAAGTACTGGTTGATCACTGCACATAGTTCAATGTTATAGAAAGCTAATCTTTCTTTCCTGCTTTGTGGAAGGGCTGCTGGAGTGATATAGTAGGAAGACGGTATTCCCTGCTTGCTTGTATTCTTCTCAGTGCACTGGGTTACTTCCTTCTTGGAAATTCCACCACAGTGTTCCTGTTTGCTATTTCTAGAGTCCCTGTAGGTGAGTAAACACTTGGCATTTTGCGTTTTGCAGTTTAAATTCCCTGTAGTCTCAGGGTGAGAATTACTACAGGAGAAATCATGGTGTATGGATGGCTGCATAGCATCATCACTCAGTAGCACCAACTGAACCTTCGTATTGGAAAAGTCTCTACAAATCAAAAATTCTCATTATTTTTTTTCCCTGAGAATAATTTGAAATGTTGAGGCCTAACCGACCAGGCATCTAAACCCCACAAAGCTGCTTACTCCAGCACTGAAAAATTTGTGATTAATGGAATTTTAAAAATATAAATACGAATTTGGACCATTGTGACTTGAGATAGATTCTGTCTTTGTTTTGGACCGAGAGATACATGTTTTGTTTTATTAATTTGTTTCTATTTTGCTGCAGGTATTTTCAAGCACACACTGTCCATCTCTAAAGCCCTGCTGTCTGACCTGGTCTCGGAGAGGGATCGCCCTTTAGTAATGGGGCGCTTCAATGCAGCCTCCAGTGTGGGCTTCATTCTGGGACCTGTTGTTGGTGGCTACCTTGCAGAGTTCAAAGGTGGCTTTTACCAGACGTCCTTCATCTGTGCTTCTATCTTCCTTCTGAATGGTGGTAAGTTGTATGTCACATTCTGCATCTTGGGTCCCTTCATTCCTCATTTTGTCCTTTTAAGCCATCTGTAATACCTTGAATGCACAGTGTGTTTACCATCTATGGCATAATCATTTTGTATGTCAATACTACTGTTTGAATTTGAACTTGTGTGGAAGGGTGGGAATTTTGAAACAGTTATCCTCCAGGTGCTTCTCATTTGTTCTGCCTATGTCTCCTTTACATTCAGACACAAATGGGAGCTTTTGATGTGTCCAAAGATGAAGACTACAAATCAGAATTTTGACTTTAGCCATTAGATTTGTTTCTGTTGTGTGAGTGTGGCACTTCAGTGCTTTCCTGTCTTGCTTTCGCTGCATTTAAAATTGAACCAATACTATGAATAACACTAGACTTAATATTTGCAAATTTTTTAAGGACAAGTATTGTTGAAGTATTTTTTTAAATTGTTACAATCAAACTAATATCTTCTATGTAAAGTTGATGCAATTGAATGAAATCAGCTAATTTCTTCATCTATATAGGTCTTGTCTGGATGTTACCCTGGAGTGAAGAAAACACTAGCAATAGGAACCATTACCAAGACAAAGAAACAAACAGTTTCTCAGCAAAATCAAATCATGAACATCACGTGAAATCAGCAACTAGTAGAGCTGTGACAAACAGTAGTTTTTTCCAGTCTCCATGGATCCAAGTTGCAACAGTGCTGAAGAAAATTAAAGGAATTGCGTGCTCTAATTTGTGGGATGTATTTTTAGTGCGGTTCCTGATGTCTGTTACTATACTGCTGTATTATAGTAATTTTACTCTGGCCTTGGAGGAGAGATTTGGGGTGAAACCCTTGTTTTCTGGATACCTCTTGAGCTATAGCAGTGCGCTTGGAGTCCTGGCTGGTTGTTTGCTCGGACCAATAACAAGACTCTATGGGCACAACACTTACAGACTTTTGTTGCACTCCAGCACTTTTACCTGCACGCTGATTCTCCTGTATGCCTCAGCACCGAGCATATGGATGGTCATTCTCTCCTCCACGTTCTTGGCCTTCTCCACTACTATCGGCCGTACCTGTATCATTGACCTGGAGCTGACCGTCGGTGGGAACGAGGCCAGCGGGACACTCCTGGGTGTTGGACAGTCAGTGACATCAGTGGGACGTATTATTGCCCCACTCCTTTCTGGAATTGCTCAAGAGTTCAGTCCTTGTGGCCCTCCAAGTCTAGCTGTGGGACTAGCATTAGTTGCTATTGTTATAATGAACACAAACAAACAAAAATACTGTAGTCATGGAAGTGTGAAGTTAAAGAATCAGTAGTCACAATTTTGGATTGCACAGATGTATCTTCACCTGCCAGGCTTGTACAGTAATTACATGATTTTTAAAGAGAGCACATTATGTTCCTGTGGAAACAAGTATACGTATGTATTTCTGCTGCAGGGATGTTAAGTCTAGACAGATGTTATTCCAACAGGTACCACCAGGACATTTCTAATGTTGCTATATTGTACTGGCTGTGATTTTTTAAATGCATTTTTAACCTTTTTGGACGAGAAAAAGGAATGTCAGGAAACGCACAAATCCTTCTTGTAGCTCATTTTTGAAACAGTGTTTAGATTGGAAGATTGTTTAAAAAGGGTGAATCAAAGGTGAATTTTTGTTATTTAATCAGGAGAATTTGCAGTATGTTTGGCCTTAATTTCTTATTTTGTGGTCTGTTTCCTTTTGTCTGTTATGACAGTAGCTTATATAACAGGTTGTTTGCTTATGTGATTTTTGTGTAGCATGTTTTGTCCAGAAAACTTTCTGTGGACCATGGTTAGGCATTTTGGAGTAATTAGGCAACCCCTGCTGACTCCTGGTCTTTCCCAAGTAACAGAATTGGGTATATGCTAACTTCATGTACTAGAAGACCTAATCTTAGAATAATACAAGGCCATTCAGACTGAAACTGAGGCTGAATTTAAGTTTTATTGAAATTTGAGCTGGTGGCTTCTGTTTAGTAATAACTTCTACTGAGGAACTTTGTCATAATTTCTTTACATTTCCTGTGCAATTTTTCTACCTTCACTTTAGGAATAAATGTCCTTCTTAATTCTCTCAAATGACTAAAGGTGTGAGCATCTAGCAGTAGTTCATGGATCTGGATTAATGCATCCCCTCTCATCTCAGGCATAAGTGACATTTCAGTGACAAGAGAAATACGGTTTTCTTAGCATTTTAGTCCTCATTTGTGTGCGTGGCTTAACTGAAAAGAGGTTACTCTCAGAGCTGTACAGAGTTGTGGCACTCCTGTGCTATTTCCTGTTCAAGCTCATTGCTTGTAAGTTACCATTGTTTGTATTTTATATGAAACATGGAAAAAATGTATTTTGCTCTGATAATGTTCTCTATGATCTTCATTACATTACTTGATGAAAGTACAAAGTCAACTGTTTAAGTGTCTGGTTGGGGGAGTTTGATGCAATTTAGTTATCCCTTGAACACATCAGTGCAAGCACTCTTTCTGCTCCAGGTCAGTCATGGATGGTGCTTGTATTTTTCATTTTCATTTCTTTTCTGCTGCCTACTAGCATTCAAAGATTTTCTGAAACCTCCATGATTTCAGTGGCAGCACCATAGGAATTCATATATGGAACTCTGAATTGTTTTAATTTTATTTATTGACATAATCAGTGTCTTATTTCTACTGTGATTTCAGTACCTATCCTCAGAGTTCTTTATTACAGTAACATGTGTTTCATTTCTCTCTAGGAACTTGAGGCATTTTCAAGTCTCTTATCTTCTCTTGCCTTTCTTGGTAGATGCCCAAAACATTGTTGCTCTAAATTTCTTATTTTGTTTCTTTCCATCTTTTAATTTTCTTATTTTTTCCTTTACCTAAAACCTCCATTCTGTAAGTAAGAGCATTCTGTAAGTAAGAGATGTTTTGCATCTCTAGCAAGGGGTTAAGGAAAAGAGTTGAAAAAAAACCTTCAAAAATTAACATATATGAATGATTTTGTAATTTTTCCAATGCTTGTTGATTATATGACATAAAATTTACCCTTCTAAATTGCTGCACTGATTTAATCTGACTTCTGTGTTCATCTATCCTAATATATATCCTACTGAATGGAGGTTATAGAAGCCTCACATTTGAAAAATCTGTGGAAGCCTGTGGTCTTGGGGACTCGTTGCAACACATTTTACAGAAGTTTTTTGCTTGTAGGCCAAAATTACCCCTGAAGTGCCACAGAAACATTTCTTTTCTGTACAGGTACAGAAGAATTGCACTATGTTTTTTTTCTTTAAGGACTTTAAGAAATAAAATGAAGTCACATTCCATATGCATCATTATGTCACTGTGGGTTTTTTCCCCATCTTCCTCTGCTGAAGCTACAGCACAAAATAGAAGTGTTCAAGTCAATGTGAAGTGTGGATGCTTTATTTTTTTTTCCTCAAGCTGCAGTTAAAATCATTTTAATCTGTCTACATTTCTCATAAAGGGCACAGGAACCAAGGATTCAACCAGTAAATGGCTTGGCAGTGAATGAAAAAGAAGAAATAAAATGGAGAACTCTGCGACTCTGCAGTTTTGAAATGAAGTCTACAGCTACTGTTCCTGTGCCTGGAGGCCACATTTGCATCCCTTGTGTTGCCTCTTAGTTGCCATAACCATGCAAGTTCAGAGAGTAAAGATTCAATGATATTCCTCCAGATACAGAGATATGATTCCCTGTTTTAAGTTGAGGAAGGAGCAGTTGCAGCTAATTTTGGCTCCAGTCTAGTGGGCAAACTACTGAATTACTGAGCTGTTTCTTGAATCCAGCTGTAGGATCTTCTGTAGAAGACTGTAACAAACCAGATCTGAATATGGACTAAAGGAAAACAGTTTCTGCCAGCAAACCACTGCAAATTAAGATTTTTCTCTTGCTTGCTGTTACTTTATTTTGGGTTGGTTTTCTTGGGCCTGTAGGAAGGGTTGGGTTTTGGTTTGGTTCCTTGGGTTTTTTTGATCTTTGCCCTTCCCTTTGGTAAGTTAAGTGACTTTTTTGACAATTTTGATCAGCTCATGTTGAAGAGGCTGTTTATAAGTATTGATTTTATTGCTTTTAAATGATGAAGCAAAGGTAAGTTTGTTTTGGTTTTTTTTCCTGTTGGGGTAGGCTGTGTACTTTTGAAGAGATCCTTTATAAACATATCAGTTGGGGGGGTTTGACCCTGGCTGGACACCAGGTACTCACCAAAGCCACTCCCCTCTGGAACCAGACAGGGGAGAGGAGAGAAAGTAAAAGACTTGTGAGTTAAGGACAGGGAGAGATCACTCACTGATTACTTCAATGAGAAAAATAGACTCAGCCTGGGGAGATAATTGAATTACCAGTCAAAATCAGAGCAGGATAATAAGAAGTAAAATAAATCTTAAGAACACCTTCCTGCCACCCCTCCCTCCTTCCCAGGCTCTACCTCGTCCCCTGCTGCAGCGCAGGGAGATGAGGAGTGAGATGGTCAGTTCATCGCACATTGTTTCTGGTGCTGCTCAGAGAGAAGAGTCCTTCCCCTGCTCCAGCATGGTGTCCTTCCCACAGGAGATAGTCCTCCACGGACTTCTACAGTGTGAGTCCTTCCCACAGGCTACAGTTCCTCACTAACCACTCCAGTGTGGGTCCCTTTACCACAGGGTGCAGTCCTTCAGGAACGGACTGCTCCAGTGTGAGCTCCCCATGGAATCACAAGTCCTGCCAGCAAACCTGCTCTACTGTGGGCTCCTCTCTCCATGGGTCCACAGGTCCTGCTAGAAGCTGCTCCTGTGTGGGGTTCCCATGGGGGCACAGCCTTCTTTTGGGCATCCACCTGCTGTGACATGGGGTCTTCCAGAGGCTGCAGGTGAATATCTGCTCCCTGTGGTCCTTCATGAGCTGCAGGAGCACAGCTGCCTTACCATGGTATTCAGCACAGGCTGCAGGGGAATCTGCTCCAGGGCCTTCTTCCCTCCTGCACTGACCTTGGTGTCTGCAGGGTTGTTTCTCACACTCCTCTCTTCTCTGGCTACAACTGCTTCTATGAAATAACTTTTTTCCTTTTTTAATATGTTATCAGTCACTGATTGTCTTGGCCTTGGCCAGCAGTGGGTCCACCTTGGAGCCAGCTGGCATTGGCTCAGTCAGACAAAGGGAAAGCTTCTGGCAGCTTCGCAGAGAAACCACCACTATATCCCCCCTGCTCCCAAAACCTTGCCATGCAAACCCAATATACTACTTCAGACTTCCATTTCTTGTCATTTTCTTTCTTCTGAATTTACTCACTGCAGCACTATCACAGAGGTCAGTACCATTCTCATCTTCTGCGAACAAGTGGATTATTGAGCAGATAATGCAGCAACAAAACAGGAGTAGCACTGTTTGTGACCTGGCTTG
>NW_005054315.1:7110157-7121377 GCF_000277835.1 Geospiza fortis
AGTGCCATAACATCCCTGCTGCTGGGAACCTCTGTGGGTGCTGCCAGTGCCAATCTGGTTGTGGGTGTTGCAGGATACCCTTGGGTAAATGTTCCTTTTCAGCCTGGCACTTTGGCATTTGAAAACCCAAGATCTGCCTGTGCTGTTGTTGCTATAATATTGAAGACTAATTCACAAAGAGCTGATCATGAATCGTGTAAGAGTGTACTGGAGTCTGAACTGTGACATTCAAGTGATTGTGAATGGAGGTCAGACTGCTTTTAGAAATGAAAGAGAATACAGCTTATTATAAAGGGAAGTCTTGAAAAACTAATGTTTTAATTTACAAAGAGAAATTAATTCAAAGTTTTAATTATTTTAAATCTCAGCACCAAGGAACTATTTTTGAGATGTGCTCCACAATAAGAACCAGTCTTCCATTCTGTCAAATATCTGATAAATAGGAGGTCTCACAGAGGAAAATTGAAGTAAGCTGAAGTATTTAAAATTTCTTTTCCTTTTTGTGGCAAAAAATTACTGTTTGAAACAAAACCTGTGGCAATTAGGGTGCCATATTTATGCACATTAACAAGGATATTTTTATTGGACCAGAGCTCTTGTGGTACAAACAGCATTCCAGCATCCAATTTCAAAATCTTTCCTCTTTTCTTCAGGGGCTGGGGGATGTTGACAGAACTTGGACAATTTTGGAAATGGTGACCAGCTAAAGCATTTCTTGGAGGGTCAGCTGATGTCTGGAATTGGTGGACTTGGCAGCTCTTGAAAAAGTTGGTGCAGGGTGCAGTGTGTTTGCTTCCAGAGAGCCCAAGATACCCTTCATAACAGCAGGCATGTTATTTTGGCAAAAATTTTTACTTTGTTTTTCCATGTGATTTCTATGTGGCTTTAGTAGAGAAGGATATTCTCTAATTTTTAAATTGTTATGCAGCAAGGTTTTCTTTTGTTGAACTGGTTTCAGTGGAATTTGCATTTTATTTTAGTACAAAGTAGGACAGCCCTTAAAATTTTAGCTCTTCCAGCAAATTATTTTTGGTTTTTTTTTTCAAGTATCTGCCTAAAAAAGGTAACAGGGCGTCTATCTCCTCTAGGCCTTGCTATACCTACTTTCTTATCCTAATTTAATTTATAGGCCTTTGAGGAGCTGAAGGGGAAATCCTTAAAACCCTAATTCAGAATGGAACTGTATTTTCCCACTGTCCCTAAAACTGAACTTTCTTCATCAAAAATGCATTAAAATATCTGTACTGCAGAGTGTACTGGGGAGTCCATCTGGAAACAAAATATTTGTATGTGGCTTTGGCAAGTTTCCCAGTCACTGCTGAAGATCCGATTTCCTAGAAAAAGCAAGAAACGTTGTCCTCCGTCAATACATGACTTTCCCCATCAGATGGTGCTCGAGGACAGATTTATTGGGCATTTCATTCTCCAGCAGACAAACTGATACAACATGAAGGATGTCTCCTCTGCAGGCTCAAACAAAAAGTGCTCACGTGTTTTTGCTTTGCAGGAAAGGAAAAAAAAAAAAAAGAAAGGCAAAAGCAAAGCTCTGACTCAAACCAGAGTGAGAGTTGACTGACAAGGGCTAACTGGAACAATGCCTGTGCCACCTGCTGCTGTCATTGCTGCTGAAAAGGAGCGTACCCAGCAATCAGTTCCCAGACATGGCAAGGGTGCATTCAGCAGTAGTGGAAAAGAGCCTGAAAAGAGTGGGAAAACCAGAAGTGAGGAAGGCAGAGGGTTGCTCGCAAGGACACAAAGTCCCAGAAGATTTGCAATTCTGTTTCACAGTGTGACCATGCTGGAGATATGCCTTGATGCTTGCATTCTGTGGATTTCAAGTGCTTTGGAAAGGTGAAAACATGCTATCGTGTTTTGACGCACCAAGAGCTTAAGACTGTATTTCATAAAAATGACCTTCAAATTGATGTGCTTGTACTATGGGGCACCACTTTAAGCACAAATAATGTGAGCGTGCCCTGCATTAATGGGCAACCAGCATAGCAGCAAGGTTCCTGAAACCTGCATTCATTATTTAAAATTGTGCTATAAAAAATAACAACTGTTTGAAAAAAAAATAAAAGGCAGCTCTCCCCAGACAGAAGCCAAGTGCTTGGTCATTACCAGCACACAAACAAGAAAATTCCACAGAGAGTAAACTAAATGTTGATGTGCAACATTTCACATTTATTGATTTGGTCAGATTTCGTATCGGCTTGATATAAAACAGCTAATTTAAACAATCTGATCTGTAAGGAGGATGTTGTCTCAAAACTGAAATCAAAACTCAAGGCTTTTTTCTTATTCAAACATGATCCAAATAATGCAGTGACGTAGCATTCCCTGACAGTTTTACAGATGAAAGTACTTTCCTGTTGAAAGACAAATTTAAATTTGTTTTCAAAACTTGCTGGCTTTGTTTGAACCCAAGTTTATTTCCAAACAGGAGATGATCATTAGAGGACAGCTAAGTATTGATTTCCACGATAATCATTTGTTGAGAATACCCATGAACATTTGACTGAGGATTATAGGGTTCACAGAGCTATTCCTCTGCAGCTTAGACTTTGCTTTTGCCACAAAGCAGAATTTTCCATAGCTTGAACAGAGGAAAAAGTCTAAAGGACCTAAGGAAAGAGTTTGGGAAGGTTTGATATTTCAAATATATACATGAAATAAGTATTTTGGAAATGCTGTTAGAAGAAGGAAAGCCTTACATCCCCACTTATCAACCCCCACCCATGAACATTTGAAAGAAATCTACTTTGTGGTTTTCAAAGGAAACTCTGATTTTTAATAGTTCTTTCAAAACAAGCTTAAATTAAAAAAAATTAATCTTATTGCCCACAGATTTAGAAATGTGCTAATGAAAGAGAAAAGTTATGATTTCACAGTGTACATTCTTCAATGAAAATTATCCATTTTGTAACAAGTAGAAAGAAAATTATTTCTGCATTGTACTGAAATGTGTATCTGTGCTAAAGCAAGCTCAGTACTTAGATTAAGTGGGACAGAAAGTGCAAATTCCTGAGAGCTACAGTTAAGTATCATTTATTTTAATGCTTCCCATACGCCCTCAAATGGCAGCCATTGATTCTAGGATCAAGAAGTCCATGTTATTAAGATGCACAGTGACTTCAGCTGATTCCAGGGCCTCACTGTGCTACTTTTCTGTAAAAACAAATTAGATGGAACATTTTTGTTCCTTGGAGTGCATAGCTCAGACAAAGAAAAGATTACCTTTCCCCTCTTACAGATGAGGAAACAACAAGAAAAACAAATTAACCAGGGTCACAAGCATGAGCTTTCTTGAGTCTCAGTGGTCCCTGACTCAAACAGGAGACTGCTTGCTTTGTCTACGTGCAGTGCTCTGCAACTATTCTACTGCTGTGTTTGCATTACATTGCAACCAAGTAACTAAGGTGCAAAAAAGCAATTTTGATTCAAAACATTATTTATCCACTTGAAGTTTTCTGGTTTTAGGCCTTCTGGTGTCCTGCTAAGCGCTCTCAGTTCTTGCTGACATAAGTGAAAGCCAAGGTAATTCAGTTTTTCTTTGGTGATCCTTAGTACCTTTCAAAGGTAACATATTGCCAAAAATTCAGAAAGTAAAAATTCAAGCTATTCAGGTCTTTGTTGCAAGTCCTTTTTATAAGCCTTATTTGCAATTCCCCTACAGCTTGTTTCTTCTCTTCTTTCTCTTTTTCTGCATCAGAGGTCTTCGAGCAAACTAGGCTTCAGGAATATATTTATTCTTCTTTAGAAGTCTATATGATAGGTGCATTGTGCAATTTTCAGTGGTATTCATGTTGAAGCTCTGGTTAAAACAAGTATTATTGACTATAAATAAAATCTGAAATGATACAAAAGTTTGGGGGTATTTTTAAGAATCTGTTCATCACTGGACTTTCAACAATGATTTCAATGGAAAACTGGGTATTGAACCTTCGTGACTTGGTTCCATGAGAGATGATGTGATAAGGCACATTTCCATACTATTTTAACAGTGGAAATAATGTAATTAAATTAAAGCATTGCCATAAGTTATTTGTAAAAGAGATACATTATTTTTTCTATCTTTAACATTGCAATTGCTGCAGTATTCCTTTCGCTTAGTTAATGTAGTTGACTTAACTCAAATGGAAGTGGTTAGACCCAGATGGAGGCTTGTTTTGTTATTTTAATGGATCCCACAGTCTGATCAGATCGTTTAGAATCCTAATTCAGTATGTCCATGGTTTATTATCAATAGTTCTCCTTTGGCTATGTTCAGTACAGCTGGTTCTCAGGCTTATTTCTCTGCCTGTCCCCTTGCGATGCCTGCCTGACCAACCGTGGTGGTGGCATAGGTCTGGCTGACCCATGGTCTGCAGTCAAATCTTCCCTGCTCAAAGTGCCAAATCTTGGTCTGGTCAGCAGTGGCTGCCTGAACCCAATGGATGGCTGAGGCAAGGTGCTTGGGTCCTGCTGCTCTCCCCGTCCGTCCTGGCTCCCATCAACTTCGTTCTTCCACTCCACCCTAAACTCAGGTAGTGGCCTCTGTTGTCTCAGTCTCTGGTCTCTCAAGATTTTCCCTGCTCTGGGCCTTAGATTGAGCACTGTGGTAGCAGCATCCAGCTCAGAGTCACTGCTGTCACCCACTGTTAATTGAAAACAAAAGTATAGTTTTAGGTGTAGAATATAAATGTTTCAGGAATATTTGAGTAACAGCACACAGAGCCCTTGCAGCCATAGAATAAGATTTCCCCATATTTTTCTATATTCAGTGCTTTCTGATTAGACTCAGTAACAGCCTCTTAACTCTGCCAAAACAGGGGATATATTTGACTTTAAAATATCCCTACCCTCAAAAGTGTGATTTTTAGAAAGGCCTCACTCAGCTGCTCCTTGATTACCAAGTGGTCCCTTGATTGAAGTGACATTTCCCCAGTTCTGGAAAATTTCCAGTTCTCTGGATAGAAAAAACTGCATCTCTCTGAGCTTAGGGTCTAATCCCTGCTTACATCCAAGCAGGATACCAAAATTAAATTTCTCAGCCCCACATCTCACAAAATCTAAACTGAGAGGCGTTTCTAGAGCACAGCATGTACAGGGGCTCTAGAAACTTGATTTTGGAAAAGAAGCATCAATACTTTTACAGGCAAAGGATCTCTCAAGGTTAATGTACGGATGGGTGGAAATATCCCATCCTTAATAAGGCTGAATGTAAGACATGAAACAGAATCAACAGGGCAAATCTTATAGGTTGCAAGTGCTGCAGACTCTTCCTCCCACTCAGAGCAGGGTAGAACATGCTCTAGGGAAAGGTGGCATCATTGCTTAGGGAATGCCCTTAAATGATCATTGCCAGGTAAACCAAGCTGGAGGTAGTCTGCATGTGCACATGTGCATATATTTTTCCCCAGCAGACTTCTTTAAAAAGAATTAATATCTTCATCAAACCTTGCACACTTGAGTAATTTGATAATAATTTTAACAATAGTTTATGAATGCCTCAGATTTGTTCTTAGACTTAAATCGGATATGATGTTTTAAATACATCAAAGTAAACAACTGTGCAACTGTCATATAAACAAATTAGATTAGTAGCCTTCATGTTATTTCTTTTAAAAAGGTGAGGAAGGGGTCAACAAAATATATCACCATGTAATTGCCCATTCACCCAGATAATTATATATCAAGGCAGGTCTTCATCAGACTGTGTTTTCAGGCTTTTTCCCTTCTAAGTATGTCAAATAATATATTTTTTGACAATTGAATAATCTGGAGGCATATTTTCTCTTTAATTCTAGGTGACAGTAGGTGACCTCTGCAGACTAACTGCAGAATAAAAGGCATCCTACACTCAGGAGAGCAATGATATCATTATTAACAGACAAAAGCACAGTCTATTGTTAAATTAATTGGGAATAGTGGGAAACTAATTGGGGTGGAGATCAGGAAATTTTAGAAACTCTGCACAGGTTTCTTCTTCCCAGCAAAGGATCCTTATGACAGCTTGTCATGAAAGAAAATGCTCCCGAGTATGATATAAGCATGGTAATAAAACCAGTATCAAAAGTAATATATAGAATTGGGCAAAGTTTTCACATCAAATATTGTGCTCCAACAGATTTTTTTTTTTTGTTAGAACACAAAAACCACAATATAAAACATTTGTGAGTTTACGCAGAGGAAAAAAGTTAACAATTTGGTTGTAAACCTTGTAAACCACAGCATTTTGAGTTCTTCATCAGAACAATAAACTACATCTAATGTCCTCATTACCATCTCTGGTTTGCTTCTCAGAGCAGTGTCCTCTACCCTGACCCCAGAGAGAAAAGAACCAAATAGGCTCATAATCCAGGAGGGATATCTGGATTATGGAATAAAGATGAGAAGAATGAGCCATGGCAGTGTTCCTGGTGCAGAAGTGCAGCAGGCAGCTGCTTGCTGACATGAGGAGATGCTGGGAGGACTATGCCAGTATGGGATAGGAAGTGAGAATGCCCCACAAAACCCTTCTGTCCAGGACATTTCTCTACACTCACATTTCTGCTTTTGGACCCACTGTTTTAAGTGCTCTAGTTTGCTTATTTCTCTGTATCATCCCTCGAAAAAACCTTCCTTCTATGTAAGCAAAATAACTGAAGCTCAGCAAAAGAAAAGCATAAAAATTCCATTACCTCTGGAAGATGTTTTGTTTCTCACTCGTAGTTTCTCTGGGAGTTTAGTGTTTTTAGGAAGCGAAAGGAATCTTTTTGTATTTGCTGCAGCCTGCATGCAAAGAAAACCAAACATTTTAAGTCACTGCAACCTAGTGCACCTGCATAATTCATGTTAAGATACACAACTGGGGCTTGAACAGGTTTCTGTAGCTAAAGGGCTGGAGAGTAGTTTTGAATTAGCTAATATGTGATCTTTTACTACACACTCAGTGCTGATTGCTGGCTGAAGGCTGTGCTAACTAAGGTAAAGACTGAATAATCTCAAGCAGTTTAATCAAATGAAAACCTAGTGAAATGCCCTCTGAGATCAGAGTTAATAAATGTATGGTCTCTAACCTCAGCCTTGCCTGCACAGGCTTTCCTAAGAAAGGCAAATGCCACAAGCATGGCACTTCATGCAGCTTAAAACTTGTTTAAAACTTTTCATTAGCCAGCTGCAAAAGTCTGGGTGAGACTGTAGCTTGGGCTCTAGAACTAATCTGCATTCTGATCCTGCAAGCACTTTATACATATAAATGACTTTATACAGTTGACTAGTCACACTGAAGTTGATGAGGAAGTTAGGCACCAGCATGATCATTTACCAGTTCAGGGCATAAAATCCTTGTTTTCCCCAGACTAAGATTTAAAGGCTGTGGGAACAGACCATGCTTCATACTTCTAGAACATGAGAGGTACTTTCCAGGACAAGCTGCTTTTTTTTTAAATTCAAAAGTTTCTCAAGGACATCCTTTCTTACATTTGCTACAAAGATTTTTAAAATCTTTACAGTCTGCCAGCTCTCCTATGCGAATACCATTACTTGTGGCAGACCCACAGGGAACCTGAAAGGAAATTTATTTTCCCTTAGAGATTTTTTCTCTTTGGATTTTTATTCTTTTCCTCTTTCTCCTCTTCCCTCTGTGGAGGATTTATCCAAGGATAATTATTCTTAAAATTATAGCTGGTGTGTTTTAAAAAGTTATCAGACATCCTTTTGCTTTCCCTGCCCCAAAAGTCCTGCTGAGTCTCCTCACTACTCCACACAGTAAATAATTTAATTGTATGAAAAAGATAACATATGTAACTGTGGTTGAGAAGAAAAAAAATCATTCAGGAACAGTCTTGTTGTCATAATTAACACCACAGTAGCTCTGGTAATGATCACCTGTGAGACATTATCATTCTTTTGGAGACATTATTCCAGCCTCGAGTGCTGAAGGACAACTGTATCGATGAAGACAACAGTCACTAAATACTCCTGTAACATGAAAATGCATATTCACGGGATGGCTAATTTCCTTGATACCTGATATGACGCAAAGGATCAGTTTCCCTGCCTAATTAGTGCGCTCCATTCCAATATGGTTGGAAGTTTACAACTGCAGGATTGCCACAGAGAGTCAAATATTATCATGCCACAGCAATCCTTGTAAGTGGAAGCAATTTTCCTAACCAGTGTCAAAATCTGAAGGCCTGACTACATTTTATGAACACTAAAGAGCATACAATATTTTTGAAGTGAAGAGCTTGCTCTGACTGATGTGGTCAAAAGTCCTCTCCTATATTTTAGAGGTTATTGTAAGTAGCTTCTCTATCTCAAAGTCATTTTTAACCTTTAATAATCCACACTTCATCAAAATACTAATGGAGAATACTGATCATACCTACATTGTGTACAGAGCCTGTCCAGCTTCTCTGAAGTAAAATTATGGCAGCAGATCCCACTCCCATATCACATTCTACAAGCCTGAAGCCTTGCTGAAACACAAATTAAGGGGCTCATGTGTGCAACTCAAGGTGTAGGTGTGATATTACATGTGCAGCTGTCTTCCAAATTCAGGATTTTTCCCTGCATGTCAGAAGATTGCTTTTTCTGCATGACAGTTAGCTACAAAGAACTGCTTTCAATAAAAATTAAAATTAAAGAAAAAAACAAACAGCCAAAAAAAAAAAAACCATAAAACACCACAAACTGCAAGTACCGGTCTTTCCCTTGACAGGCTGTTGGTTTTCCTCAGGCTCTCCCGCAGGCTGTGCCGGCGACGGATCAGAATTTCTTTGGCCTGCTTCTCACTCGCATCTGCAGCCAGGCTATGTCGGTTGTAGGACATTGTCTGAAAGCAGTGAAAGCAGTGATCACAGCCTGGAAAGCATGATGTCAAATGTGCTGGACTATATGAACAGGGAAAACCAAGGCTTTTTGCTTTAATAAGCATCATAAATCCTAGTGAATAAGACTGTATTGCAGATGATTAAAACAAGAACAATAATTATGCCGAGAATGTTTTTATTAATCTGCTTCACAGCCACCTGGGTTTTTTGTTGGTTTTGGTTCATTTTTTTTAACCTGCTGATATTTATAAGACAAAATGGAAGAAGCTGGCTTAATACCATGTTTACCCCCACACTGTAGTAGCTTGGTCAGTATGTCAGCAGAGGACGCATATTTGAAAGTGATGAGTCCCCTACAGGGAAGTAATTTTTACCTCCAGCAAGCTGAAGCTTGCTCAATTTTTGAACGTTTTCCAAGGGCTCAGGCATTCAAACTACTTAGCCACAGGAGGACAAATGTGAAATGTCCTTTTGCTTTTATTTCACTATTTTTCCAGTTCATCATCTCTGCTCTTAATACAAACAATTTTACAACTGGAGGCAAATAGGAAATCTAATCCCATATCATGAAGTGACCAATATACTGATACAAGTAGACAATGTTGGGTTGAACTGGCACCTATGATCCTACTTTAATACTGTGGTTGCATCAGAGGTAATAAGACAAAAACATTAAGCCTTATCAATAGTATAAGATCAAGTAAGTATTTACACAGAGGAATGTGAATATGCTGCTTTACATATGACAGGATATGGATTCAAGGCAACAGAGTTAAATAAGAGCATTATTTGTTATTATATGATAGAGCAGATGCGCCAGCTCAAAGATGTGTTAAGAAGATAATCAGTATATTACAAGCGCAGTGAGATATTTATGTAGGCAAAAGTTCATCCTTACTCGGTGTCGTATTTGGTAGAGATTCTTTGTTAATATTTCTCGCATGTTTTCCATTTCAGTGGGAGAAAGGGGCTTTATCTTTCCTTCATGATAGTCACTGTGGCAGAATAAAAAAAAATGGAAAATAGAGGAGAGGGAGGGAGAGAGAGAGAGTGTTTTTATTTTTATGGTCAGAATGACATTTGAATTATTTCCTTTGTTAGAGGCGGAAACAACATTTCAAAACGACCAAGTAATAGGTGAAAACGTAACATGTAGAAATGAAATCCTGATTTCATTTGAATCTGTGGTAAGATGTAAAATGTGATAAAAATTACAGTAATTTCTCCACTGTATTTAGGTACTATTCAAAATGCCCCTCAGGCTTCCCTTGTAGCTCCTTCTCAGCAGGCAGGCAGGCACGTGTTCAAGTCCACCTCCGCTCTACAGGATGTGCCAGTGAGCAGCTGCCCAGTAACACCACACACGCCGGAAGAACACAGCTCTTCACCTGAAGCTACAGGCAGAAGGCTCTTGTTTCACACCCTCTCGCTGTTCTGGTGACATTAGGACACAAAGTACCCTAAGTCAAAGTGCTTATCCTGCCCACAGCCCGGGCTGTGAAATAAATTATGTGACCCAGCTGAGCTGCTTGGCCATGCTGGCATTGCTTTCTTACCTGAGAGACACCGATGATGGCACCTTGCTTATCATCCCACTCTCTGCCATCTCTATGGCATGCTTGATCTCTAGCTTCTTGTACAAAGAAACAATGCTGGATTTGGGCTGGTTCTCACGGATTAGAAGTCTTCGCAGGTATTTATTGTCAAACTTTTTAAACCTGTACATGAGGCAAAACAGCCCTACCAGTTAATTCTTACTGTGCATAGTTAAGGAAAGCCAATACATTGCAGTTAATGACATTTTAAAGGACTTTATTGTCTGAGAATGTGTCTGTTCTTGTTAACAACCTAATGCTGAGTAACTTAAGAAAGGGTCAATTTCAACTTTACTTCAGATAGATTGTCTTAATAGGTTAGATAGGTTAATATGTTAATGGGCAGTCTCCTTAGAAGCAACTTTAAACTTTTAGGTATTCTGTTATTAGAAAATATTTTTAATTCTCTGCTTTCATCAAGACAAAGAGAACATTAAATATTTACTGTAATAACAAGTAAAAGGCCAAAATTTGCATCAAGTGCTTTTTCTTTGAAATTTTAGCCTGTTTTTGTAAAACTTTAGAAGTTGTTCCTTTCTCTAAAGCAACTGCACCCTCTTGGATGCTTAGTGAAAAAATATTGATTACAGCTGGTGTTGATTTTGTTTGTCAGAAAACATTTTGCCCTCCAGACATTCTGAAATTATTCTTGAATTTGGGTGTGAAGGTCATGAAGAGGTGGGACTCTCCTTAGCTCTGCAATCTTTTCATTAAAGATCTCACACAGACTGGAGGAGAACCAGGCTAAGTAAAGAAAAGTTGCACCCATGTCACGCATCCGTCAGGAAAGCGTCCTCACTGTGTCACCCCCAAGTCATTTGGAGAGA
>NW_005054315.1:7121390-7145778 GCF_000277835.1 Geospiza fortis
TCTGGGAGCTGAGACTAGAGGGTGGTGAGCAGTGCCCATGCTTTGGGTGTAAAGAATTTGGATGTGAAAGGAATTAGATCCAACCTAATGATGATGATGATTCAGCAGATAAAGTAAAAATATGAATTATTCACGTATTGCCAGGGTAATCTTCTTAACTGATACTAAGTCTTAAAGGAATACCATCAAGAGCTGTGGAGCTGCCTACTATTATGTTCTCTCATGTATCTCATGCCAGCTGCTGCCTTGATCTTTCTAGAAGAAATCCACTAGCTTTTGTATGTTTACTGTCGAATAGGAAACTAACCCATCACTTAACTGCCCTAAGAAATACAGCTTGCAGGAGGACAGCTGGGTGGGAAAAAAGGCTCAGCAGACACACAGGAAATGCTCTGCAACAGTCAGAATCATGCACCCTCAGAAGGTACCATCCTTCACCCTGGGATCAGAGGGCTGCCTTTCTTCCCAGCTGGAGATTCTGTTCTACTTGCTTGTGGTTTAGTAAAAGACATTGTTTTGCTACTTTCCCTTTGAAACCCACATGTTCTAAAAACAACCATATGCTTTCAAGAATAAATGCTGAAAATGAAATTTGATGCCCAGCAGCCTTTGTTTGTTGCTGCAGAGCCATTTCAGCCTTTCCTGTATAATAAAGAGTTTCAAATGCCATTCTTACTTATCTCTCCAAAAGTTGTGACCCCAGTGTCCACACACATCTTCAATTCCAGTCTTCACATGGTCAAAGAACTAAAGGAAAACATTGGTTCATTACATAAACTTATAGACATCACTTGCCTTGTCCTTAGACCTTATTAGTTTCCAACTTACTTTAAAACAGAAACATCTAGTCACAACTCAGGACAATGCTTCAGTCCTACCAAAAGCAGTCCAAACCAAGCTCAAAGACAGAATCTGTTTCTTTCCCCCTGAATCTTCCTTAGCTCACAAAAGGACAGAAGCTAATTGCTAATTTCCTCAGTGTCAATCTTGCTTAGCTCCTGCCTGAAACTAAAGGTTTTTTCCCAATTTTCACTTACGTGAAATTCCCTAACCACTTGCTGCTATGCCTGGAACTTCCCCAGGCCTGACAGTGAGGCAAGTATGACTTTGCGGAGAAGAGAATCTCAGTGGACAGAAGCTCCCTACATCAGCACCAGCCCCTCAGGATGCACAGACAGAACTGAGAGCCAGCATTAGGTTCTGAGATCCTATTTTAGGAATTTGTATCATCTTAAAGCATCCTGTCCACCTAATATTAGAAACACACACTTCCTGAGTCTATTATCAATTAGGAAAAACTGAATCAGTTCAGCTAAGGTCTCACTTGATCCCAGAGGCAGCATGTTTGCTTTTAATTCAGGAACCATCGTAGGGGTCTCTCAGTCTCAGGGAAAAACCCTGGTAGACATGTCCAAAGGATAAGCTCTAAAAGGAGAGACTTTGAGATGCCTAGATTGGCTTCTTTCCCAAATGTGGCCCTTACTGTTCCTCCCTTTTGAAATTTCAAACCACTTGCCTCAGATATGCTGCAAGGAGAAATACGTTCAAGAAGATGCATGGCTAATAATCTGCAGCAATTGGAGACACATGTACCAAACATATACCCATAAAAAGGCTGATGGTGTAAGATTTAGTAAGTTTAAGAGCGTGTTTAAGAGAAGTTTGCATTTGTCTAATTAGATTAAATCAAATGCAGAATAATGTAATTAAATAAAGCCAAAGGTTTCCTGATGTAGCCGAATTATAAAATAACATGTATCTCATGTGTGAAATAAACTACAGAAAGTTAATTTACTTCTAGATCTGAACAATTAAGAAAGAGAGCGATTCCAAAATAAGGATATGTAACAATAATTTGTGTAATTGCCAAAAGTTAAATATAAGCTTTACAATTATTGTGCTTATAACAGCTATCAAAAAGAAATCTAGTACACCCTCTCCATAATACTGATGCTGAATGCTTGTCTGTCTGAACATGACTAGGAATTTCATCTATACAAGGGTTTCACCTATGATACCGAACTGCAACATACCCTGTTATAAATCTCCTCACTGACAGCAGGCTGCTTTTTATTTGACCTTTTGACATCAAGAAACTCCACAAGTGGGCGGATTGTTATTCCCTGTGAAGAAAAATAGAACACAAAATAAAAGTGAATTAATTCCTTCGATTAGCAGGTTTTGCACTATGAAGTCCTTGTCAGCTCAGACTTCATTAATTCAACAGGAGGAGGAAAGGGGCACCCTAGAACTGAGTGTTCCAAGAGGGTCAACCTAACAGAACCTATCAGGAATACATCACATATCCCATCCATAGTCATTTTAAACTTTTTCTTTCAGTTTTGTTATGTGTTAGAAAAACATGAATTAATAAACTGATTCCCTATAATTTCAAAATGAACACGTAAAGTCCTCTTTTTTAGTACTTACATCCAAAATAGGTATTCAAAGATATGTAAGCAGTACTATTATGGATATCTAAGATCATGAAACTATAGATTTTTGTAAATATGTATCCTTGCCTGACCATTCTCAGAGAAAGAACAAAAAGTTTTGGCTATTCCCTGAATGATATAATGGTTTTCAACAAATATTTGTGGAAGAATTAAGATAATTTGTTTACTTGTACAGACACACTGGCACAGGGGAGAGGAATGAATCTCCTGTGGTGTTGAAATCAGTCCCTGCTATCCCAGACACCCTGGTCACATTTCTTTTCGTAAATGAGTCGAGCTTTATTTTAAAAGTAGTTAGGTTTCTTTGCCCCATTGCTCATAATGGAACACTCATCTTGAATCTTATTGTTCTGATAATTAGTAAGCTGCTTCTTAATTGCATCATGGTCACTGTGTGCCACTTTGTTCTTGTGCCAACATTTGTCTTTTTAGTTTAAACAGTGTTCACTCCCTCATATAAACAGTAATTATAGTCCCTCTTCTCCTTCATCCTGCTAAGGCCAAGGAATCCTGGTGTCCTTTCCCATGACAGGCTTACCAGTCCCCAGATCACTCTAGAATGTGCCACTATGCTCTAATGGAAATACCTGTTTCAGTGTGTCCTAAGATCACATTTGCCTTTCTTCTGCCCCCACTGTATCATTGATTTAAAATCTACCCAATTACCAACTAGTACATCTGCATCTTTTTCCCTTTCTATTTTTTTCCAAATCAAAGGTTCCCATTTCACCAGAGAAATTCCTAGTTAGAAAGTCCTTGCCAAGAAAACATTTGCACACATTACTGTTCAATTTCATTCTGTTCCTTTCATATTGGCCCTCAGATCTTTCTACAGGATACTCTATTCTCACAGTCACCCTGAGAACACTTTTCAAAATCTGTCATCAAGAAACATCAGCAACAAAAACTCCTACATCTATGTGCCATGGTCAGTTAACAGGAGTATTAACTTATCCTTGAGGAATTCCTTTAATAATATCTCATCAGCCTATTATCTGGCCAGGGAGGTTGAACACTTGAGCAGGTGCCCAGAGAGGCTGGGGTATCTCCATCCATCAATATATCCAGAACTCAGATTGACATGGCCCTGAGGAACACAATCTAACTTGAGGGTTACCTTGCTTTGAGCACAGGGTTGGACTAGAGACCCCCAGAGATCCTTTCTGACCCAAAGGACAATTTGCTTCTATTTCCATTTAAAGAAGGAACTGTAAGCTCCTTCCTCCTTCATTTTACAGTCATCCTAATGTCAATCTAAACCTCAGTTTAATGAGTAGTTACACTAACAATCTCCTCTGTAGCCCCCTCCCCAAAGATTTTACAATAGTCTAGTTAAATGAGATTACTCTAGAAAATAAACTGCCTTATGAAAAAATGATACAAGGTTTTTCTTTGATAAATCATGTTGCATCTCACAGCATATTCCATTTATCTCCATATTTTAAATTATTCTGTCCTTCAAAATTAGTTTTCACAGCTAAAGTCAACTAACTGACCTCCACCTTGCCCCTTTGCCCAAGCATAAGCACAGATGCTTGCTTCCCACACCCCCTTTTTCCATGTAAAAGGCAGAGTAACAAAATTCTACTTTTTTTTTTTCCACAGACCTGAAATTTCATTAATAGCCACTCACATCTCTCTCACTGCTCTGGATAAGGACCAGTCTGGTGTGTTTATCTGATGGGCTTAGCCTCCTCTACATTTTGCAGGTTTCAGTCTCTTGCTCACCCTTGACAAGGTCTCCATGGCCAGGTGGTCATCAGAGAAAAGTTCATCATGTCCTAACACACACCTGGTGCTTTTCTAGGGCTGTCCAGCTGGTTTGCAGCATCACTTCCTAACACCCAGACTCCAGTTCACCTGTCTGGGCCCTCAGCGTCTTTAGCTTACTGCGCACTGTGTCCAACACTGAACTGCTGGGTGAACACACAAATTTAAACATTCTAGGAAAAGGAATTAATGCTGAAGCTGTGCCCAGATTATCTTCTCTCTCTACTCCAACCTCACTAGTCTTAAATACTTAGTACTACTTACATGCTAGCATAAGTACTTAATATCTGGCATACTTCTGCTACCTGCCTGTGGTATGCGCAGCATTTTTTCTACTATGACTATGGCAAGTATCTTCAAGTATGTTCCTTACAGTAATTAAGTTAGAAAATTTCATTTTCTACCCATTAGAGGTACTTATTTACAACACATCTGAGAAAGAAGAAGTTCAGGAGAAGAAAGGTATTACCTGAATGAAAACAGTAAAGAATATCACCACGATAACAGCAGTGATGAACAATTTCTTCCTGGGAAACACAGCAGGGGGAAGCAGAAATACAAGTGAAAAACAAATTGCTCCTCGGAGACCTCCATAGGCAATAATAAATTGGTCCTTGAAAGTGAGAGGTATTGTCCGGAATACATTAATGATCTGAGTCAGAACAAAAACACCTGAGGGAAAAAAACAGAAATACAGAGAGGAAGGGGGAAAAAAGGGAACTTCAGAACTAGCCCATGATGCTAATATTTGTTTTAAAACACTTCTATTTGCTTCTTACCTTTCATTTGCTTCTTCAATATATATTATTGAAGAAATGAAACATTACTTAGCAGCTTGAAGTACCATAATATTACATTTAAAAGCCTTAGGAACATCATTTTGAACATATTTAGTGAGCTAAACACCTCGAGTCAGCTGGATTTAGGACCTGAAGCAGCTAATAGATCTCCACAAGACAAGCTACCTGCTAGACTACACCTCTAAAACAGCAATAATTCTCTGTGTCAGTATAGACCAAGACTCCTAATTGCTTTTTTAACTGCATTTGAGGTGATCTTGAAAACTGGTTTGTCTCCATCATCAATCTGTGCTTTGAACCCTGAAAATTCTTGTTCACTCAATTTTACTCACACAGACATGAAGGATGGAGGACTGGGGATGGGGGGACAAGACACCACTGCATGCTGGGTGTACCTTGGAAAAAGGTTCCAGGGATGCGGCAGATTGGAGTAAAGGAATAAAGGCAGGTGAAGGGAGCAAGCATGGGGGGCAAGAGCTGAGTGGCAATCAGGGTGTTTGGCTGCTTTTCAGTATATGGATTGTGGGCTGGCAGGTCAGTAGGAAAATAGTCCAGGTTTCTGCTCTGGAAGGAGACTTGGGAGCTGGATTAGAGCATGATGCACCTTTACACATGCAGGAATCATTAGAGATGAAGCTGGGGAGAGGAGCAGATTCAAGACCTACCAGCCTGCCCTGCACTTAGCTCTCTAGGTAAAAGAAAAAGAGCTAGTACTGTAAATTCAGGAGGGATCAGTTTTTTACAGCAGTTTTTCTTTACACTTCAATTACAGCATTTCCTAGTTTGATACTATTCTTGTCAATGACTGTGAAAAATCCAAAGCTAGTAAACATAAATTATAAACAAAACAAAACAAAGCAAAAATCCCACAAACAAACAAACAAGCAAAAAAGCCACCCACAACCTTTTTAATTCCTAAATGACTGCTAATTATTTTTACCAAAATTTGCTCATTTGTAAATAAAAGTTTACTTAAATACATGTATTGTGATAAACAGGCAGACTGCTTCTCACTTTAGGTAAGTAGGATCAAGGCAAAACTGATTTTTAGGTTTCATTTTAGGGAAAGGTGGAAGCTGACCCTGTGGTATAGGGCATGTTACTAATACAAAAATCATTCTACAAATGGATGGGTCTCTGTCTAATTTTTGGCAATTTCTACTTGACAAGAAATAAAACATTTCACTTGCAAAGAATACTGACCCATAGTCAGAGACTTGCTTACCCAGTGCCCTCCAGATTAAACAGAAGAGGAGGGTGAAGCTAACAAAGGCCCAGTTCCACTCATGGTTCTTCCCAACTGTAGACACACCCATGAAGATGAAGATTAAAGTCTCACTGACACTGCTCAGCATCTTCATGAAATATTTTATCGTTGTGTAGGATTTCTGAGAAACATTTTCCTCCACATATTTATTCATGGTCATGGCACAAGCTGTAATCCTGAAAGGCAAACATTATCCCATATTTCATTGGCTTTTTTTTTTTAGCCCCTCTTATATCTATATAATATTATTCATTTTCCATAGTTTTCTTTAAAATGAAAAGCATAACTTATTTCATACCACCCAATCTCAAATTTACAGAACCTACAGAACCTTGGTGAACCTACAATTTTGGGCACAATATTTTTTTTCTGCAATGGGAAGTTTTCTGAGCAGACATCATTGCATGGAGAGTTTTTCACATACTAACTGCACATTAATTGTGCAGGGGTCACTCCAACTCTGTTTTGAAAGGGGCAAAGATGAGGAGAAACAGGAACAGCCTTGGAAAACAGGAGTTGCTGCATCTCTTGCTGCTGAGGGACATCAGACAGGGTGGAAACTGCATATCCTGGGGCAGGGCAGGACTTCCCTCCTTCCCTACCAGCAGCTGTCCAATCTCAGTGGCAGTGACAGTAGCCAGCTCCTCTTTCCAAGCTAGAGACAATTTGTCATCCTTCACCAGTTTAGCCCTGCTCTGCCTGCACATAGGGCTGAATAGGAGAAAAACATCAGCAGAAATAACACTGATGCTGCTGTGCACATTTAAAGCGTCTACAAACGAATTAAATGGGCATCTCAGCTGATACATGAGAGAAAAGAAAGGGCTTACTGTAAATGTATGCACAAGTCCATTTTCTGTGTTAGCAAACAGAGTTTGTTAATTCTTGCGAAAAGCAAAGAATGACATTACTGGTTGTACATCACTTGCTCAGTGTGGCTGCCCACAGTACAGGGATGGCTGAGGATCACTCAGCTGCACATTTACAGGTTTAAGGGTAGTTAGCAGAGCTGGCTGGAGGAGGAATCCAAGGTGGTGTCTCAGTGTTGGGAAAGACAGTCTGAGCTGACTAATAATTATCAGGGAGGACAACTAAGGCAAGATACATTGTGAAACAACTGTCATTCCTGGTTCTACTAGGAAAAGCTGTCTAGGGCAACAACATCTGCTCTGATTTCCCAGTGAAAAACATTATACACATCCATGTATGGATTCTCAGTCAAACCCATCAAAGTTTGTGCTAAAATGTTTTAGCACACTAAATCTAAACAAAGAAAGAGAGCTGTATTTACATTGTCTTTCTGAATATAGTGAACTCATCTAGGTTATTTATTCAAGTTACACCAGGTTTTCAGATATAAGCTCATATTTGCTAATATAGGGGATATTTCTTCATGCTGAAATCTCTACACTTCTCTCTCTTATGGGGCAGGAGGTTAGGTTTGCTAGCATCTCTGAAAATTTCTGTTGAAATCTCCCAAATCTTGTGGAGATTTCACTGCAGAAACTCTTCTGCTAAGCATGCCTCTTCTGCCACTAAGCCAAGAACCCCATGTCTGAACCACTCTGAACCAAACATCTCTGAATGTGAATATAAATGGAAAGGCAGACTGGGACAGAGCTCAAAAAACCTCTGACATTATGAACACACATGCCTAGGTTCTTTCTTCTAAATAAGGGATTTAAAAAAAATTTGCAAAGCAGGAGGAATCCTAGAAGCATCAGTAACTTCAAAAGGACCTCCATACAGTGAATTTCTTTGCATTTTGCAAGAGGGAGTCTGTAGCAGCTGCTCAGGTTGTAGTCACTGGACAACTCTGGACACATTGATTAATTAAAGTTAGTTTTGTCCAGAAGTTTCATTCTCTTACATGGAAACACATCTACATCCCCAAAGTGGCTGGGCAACTATACTTCTGCAGGACAAGTCTGGGAGGACGTGTGGACAGTGGGAGAGGACACAGTGTACTCTGCTGACCTCTCCCAGGCAGCAGAGTACCTGAATATACATCAAAGTGAAGAAAACCCAAGGAAGAGGATGTGGTATGGGGACAGATGCAGTCTGATGGGGCAGATAGTGGCTTACAAATACAGGCAGAACAGTGCACCTACCCTGCCCTTCACCCTGCACTATTGCCCACCTGTACTTGGTGATGGAGAAGGATCTAGTCAGCACAAAATAAAATGCCCATTGACATGCAAAGACTAGCTCCATCCCTAAGCAAAATCCAAGTCTAAGAAGGAAGCCTCACTAAGGCTATCCCAGACCCCCATCTATATTTAGTACTGATATAATTGTCAGCCCTCTCCTCATGGTCAGCTGATTTCCCCACAGTCCTGAATAGAAATATCCTATGTGGTCCACAGGTAGCATGCTGCCTGGGAAGCAGAGCTCATCCTGACTACACAGGCTCCACTGTGGAAGATATAATGTAGATTTCATAAGCATGCAAGTTTTCTCCCTGAAATACTCAGTGGTTAAGGTAACATTTCTAGTTTGAGCAGATGATTAGGATAACAGAGGTGCCAATACTGACAAACTGATTATGCTTTTCACAGCTTTCCCAGACTGAGGACTGAGGACTTAAAACAGATCCCACATCATGTGCCTGAGCAATAAAGTGGGAGAGGACCTGGCACACACATAGATTTTGTCCTGACAAGAAGCAGCAGTTTGTGCACAGTTCTGATGATCAACCACAAAAGTACATGCAGAAATCTTCTCAAATCCACTTAACACTTTGATCTGCCAAAAGCCTCATACTCAGTGGCAAACCAGCTCTTCACTGCACTGCCACAGCCACAAAGATGTCAGCTGTGCTGGGTTGTGGCAGCTCTCCTGTGTGTACAGTGCTTATCTGCACAAGTGTAACCAGTCTGCTGCAGCCCGGCTGCTCCAGCCGATGGCACTCACTGGAGCTGGCAAGTGCAGGGCAGCAAGTGCAAAAGAGCAAGAAGGCAGTGGGTGGGCTGGAAAACAGCCATTTCTAGGCCCACAGTCATTTCAGAGTCCCAAAGCAGCAGCTTAGTGCCCTGAAGCATTAGGACTGTCAGGTCTGCATCAAAGGCACAACGAAACATGCAGTACTGTTTATTACCTTCTTAAAATAAATCGTTTTCATGATTATAGTAATTTAGGAAAGCCCTGCAGCATAGGGAGCAGGGAATCACGCTCTGGGCATGGTTTGTTTTTGGAACCTGAGGTAATGGAGACACTGTAAATGGATGTCTAAGATAAGAATCTGTCACCAGATTAATCAGAATCCTTGCAAGCTGTAACTTAAAACACCTACCATGCTTACCCACTAGAATTTAAAGGGACAACACTTATTTTCAGTCACATTTTGCATTCATTCAATGAGTGTCAAACAATTGAGGAGCTGGTTCAACGCTACAAGGAATAGAGCTGCACACAATTTGTTACTCTTCAGATAAGTAATATTCCACACCTAATCACTGCTCACTTGGAATCAGGTATCTCTTTAGAGTATTTATTTATATGAGAAAAAATGTTGATGTCTCCTTCATTTGAAAATTGTGTGGGGATATAGTGTTAAAATTTAATATAAAATCAATGTCTTTATGCAAGATTTTATATACATTATTATAATAAGTTCTTCACAAACTAAATTTTTACTGTCACAATGATCAAAGCCAAAGCTTAGATGTGTTTTATTTTACGTTTTTTACCCACATACATTAATTTTGGCTTCCAATTCTGTGACCTGAGTAGTTGCCTTGGTCAAGAAGGGGAAGGGAAAAGTACTTCATTGCAATTAACCTGTAACATTCTGTACTTCTGAAGAATAAAAGTCTCACTGTATAAACAGTACAGTTTCTGTCAGGACTGCAATAAACTAGGCCACTGGGTTCAATCCTCAAGTTTCCTTGACCTACTAAATTTACAGTAGTTTCAATGTTTGCTCCTTTCAGCCTGCTAATTCATTGTTGCAAAAAGAAAAAAAAAAGAAAAAGAAAAAAAGAGAAACCTATATTAAAAGTTATTAAAAGTTCTGCTGCTTCACAGCCTTTATGAGAAATTAGTAAGCAGAAAATGCAGCATGAAAGCAAGTGAATAAAGTTCAGATTCGGATCTGTATGTTTTACAGCTGTGATCCTCATTCATGCCCAGCTCTAATTACAGTAGAAACTCTTTTCCTCCTTCTGAAGAGATTTTCTCCCTGCAGCTCCCAGGGACGTGGTTCAGTCCCTTTGCTGTTGCAGCCAGGTAACCTGGTGCAGGGGTTATGCACGGACATTTGAAGAATCATTTATCCTTAGAACGAGTACACAAACTTATCAGAAGAGGGACAAGTGCCTTTCATTCCCTTCTATTCCTCTGCCAGTGAATTCCTACTTGCCCAGGAATGAGGCAATCTAAGTATCTTATTTATTTGGTAACACTGTACGTTCCTGCTCATGTCCTTCCCCTAAAGTATGGTACAGCATGTAACCACAAGGTCTCACTGAGTATCTTTATAAACCTGGTTATGAAAGAAGTAGGAATCAGTAGTTTAACAAGCTCATGTGGATGTGGGTGAAAAAGGGGAGACCAAGTAATGATCCCTCACAGGGAACTGTAAATGACCAAAGAAGCAAATAATGAATAAACAATCTTGGCTGTAAGGGACATTCCAAGGTCATTTGCTTCAACTACCTGCTCAAAGGAGGGCTGACTTTTAAATCAGACCCAAGCAATCCTTATATGAGTCACTCACTGCAAAAAATTACGGGGAACTCTGGTTAACACTGATGTGTGTTTTTGTAATGTGACACAGAGCAAATTACTTTCTGTAGTTCAAAGGCCAAAGAAATGTGACAAGAAGAGGGCAGATTTACTCCAAGGGGATGCAGAGATTGCAGGAGCTCCAAGGCTGTCAGCAGCACTGCTGGGAGGGGACAAGCTTTATGGCTTATAGCAGCTGAGACCCTACATGGCAGCAGAGAGCCCTTCTGTCTCAGCTGGGATGTTACTGCTGTACACTGTTCTGTCAGCTATTACAAAGTATGCTTAGAGACAAAAACAGACAGAACATTTTAAAGATAACTCATTTTCTACTGTGTTGTTTGAGGGTGAAAATACTTTGTGTTTCCTCTTCTGTTCTGCACCCCTTCAGGGGCCACTGCAGAAACTAAAATGAACAGGTTGTTAGTGCTGTGGGAAGCACTGGTGTGCTGGCAGCAGGCACTGGCATGTGGTGGGTCCCTTGACCAATCAGCAGACCCACCATGGCCTATTCATTGTGTCCTGGATGCAGCAGGTCCAAATCAGTATTTTCATAAACACTGCCTCAATTTTTTCCATGTACAGTTTAGCCACATGTTTTTGGTTTAGAAACCCTTTAAGCATTTGATCATAGGATGTCAAGGACATTTGGCTTTAGAGGTGGAGGAAACTAGAAACCACACAAATGCTATGAATAGAAGCTATGGAAAGAGATGGCACATTTATGAACTCGGTCAAAGTGGATGCATATGTTGCTTTATTTAGGCTCATATCAGAGAAAGAAACCCATGTAATCTTTAGCTCTTTACTTACATTAAAGTTCCAACCCCTGTTGTTTCATGGCATATTCCTATTTTTATACTACTGAAATCATCACCCATAAGTTTCCTTGCAAATCCCTTCCCAGCCCCAGAAAACCTTATACTGGCATGACTGAGATAGTAAACCTATCTTCACTTGCCTAAAAGATAATAATCAGATGAGGTATTATCGAGTATTAGTGACACTCAGCAGTAACACCTGAGCTTACACAAAAAGCTCTGCTCCTCGTGCCTGAATGACTCATATTTGCCACTAGAACAATAAAAAGTCATTAAAGAAAGTTGACTTTAAAAATATTACTTGGAACCAGAGCAAAATATTTAATTATATCAAATGTCATAAAGGCTCTTTTTAATGTTGAAGTTCTTACAGTATAAACAGAGTGAAGAGAGAGGCTGTGCTCTTTTTTTACTGAAGATGAGGAGTGAAAAACCAGAAGTGAAAATATTTGAATCTGTTGGAAGCGGGAAGAAAAATATTCTTTTAAACACAATGATGTATTATACAGAGAACATTGTAATACACAGGCACATGTACAAGATACTAAACTATAGGGTTATGTTACCACTGGACTGCAAATTTTACACCCAATTTACACACTGGACTGCAAATTCACCCAATCCTTACTGTGCCTGTAATCCAGCAGAAGTTTGCCGTAATGATATATACATTGTCTTCATTGAATGGTACTTACTGGCTGCTCACATGACTGTTAAACACACTTTCACAATATCTTGGCATCGAAAGTGAAGGCAGCTCATGAAGTTCCCTGCTATCACTGCCACTCCCTCCCTGCCACCATTGCCCCTACGTCACCATGGGCCACTCCACACCCATGCCCTTTTGAATAGTTGAAGGGTCACATTAGGACACAGGTCACCAAAGTGACCTGGGTTAAAAATAAGCCCACTGAAAATACAAGTGAATATTTTTAACTTGGAACATTTCAAAGATACAGCTTATGATGTGATGCCATGAGCAGTTTTAGGGACACAGCTGGTGTGGTGGCAAGCTGAGAGAATGGGGTGGAAGCAGGAGGGAAGAGGCCGGAAATCCTCAAGCCAGCAACTCTGCCATGCACTGTGGAGCAATGCCACATGGCAGGATCTGCAAAAGCTGATCCTCTCTCCAATTCCCTTTGGCATTCTTACTTGGATGCTATGAGTACTGAAGTTTGTGGTACTTACGCCATGATGCCCGAGAGATGAAACATTTCGGCTGTTATGTATGACAAGTAACTGTACAGGAAGACAAAGAGTGGCTCAATCACTCGGATTTTATGGGTGAAACGGGTGGTAAAGGCTGCTACAAATCCCAAAAGGATTCCAATCAATACTCCACCGATCCCCACTATAAAGAAGTTAGCAATCCCAGCGAATATGTCAATAACCTTAATTGTGCGCATCTGGCAGAAAGACTTGAACAAATTGTACAGGACCTATGAGGAAAAAGAAAGCACATTATCTTTGTGAACTATTCCTAATTTCCCTTCATGCCATTATGTTCCTCTGCTTAAATGTTGAACTTTGAGTTTCTCTATCTACCTGGAATTTGCTTTTTTTAGATACAGCTATTTACATCTGGCATATTATTTATCATCCATATATACCAGGGAGATAAAAAAAGACAGATAAATATAATTACTCCCATTTTTGCAAATGGGACAGATTTCTTCACCCATGCCACTCTGGGGGCCAGGAGTATAAATCTATCTAATTCTTCTTTAAAATCATTTATTTACAGAGCTCCTAATGTACATTTCAGATTTTCCCCAGACTAAAAGAAATAAAACAGAAGGAGAAAAAAACCCATAGTTTCATAACCAGTGAAAAATCAGCTTATTTCAAATCTGTTTGATCTACATGACACTGAGAGGTAGAGTACTGAACTAGGCCACGGATTCATCTAAACTGGGGGTAGGAGTAGATGTAGAGACAGCTGGGGATGGACAGTGACCACCTCAAGGAGTAAAAGAAACATGGTATTTATTAAGTCAGTGCTCTTTCTCAAAATTCTTGACCATTAGGAATTCAGTGGTTTTAAAGACGTTCAATAATATTCAAAATATTGAGTATTTCTAGAGATTTGGATTTTGTTGCCATTAAAAAAACCTGTTGCCATGTGTTTGCCCAGTTTAATTTTCAAAGCATTTATAACCATCCTTCAAAACAAACTAGGTCAATGGGACTATCACATTTCCTTAGCCAGAGACCCTTTTTGTTTTATACAGGAAACAGAACAATCTGAAGACCACATTTCGCTAATATACAGTGTTTTAGTTTCTCCAAAACAGAAACCAATGGAATCAGTTACTCTTAAAAAAACTTTAGAGGGTTGCCCCATCTGCAAATCCACTTGGGAGATTTAACCCTTGCCTGGTGTTGCATGTATGCTCCCAGCCCTGCAGTGCCAGGGTGGCTACACTGTCCTCTTGTACAGAGCTAACTTTGGTCACAGGCACCTGCTCCTACCACAGTTGGTTCACAGACTAAGCCAGCAAAGACCAGTCATCTTAGACAGCTTGCAGGAGTTAAATCTCTGCTTTCTTTCCAGACTTCTTAGTACACCAAACAGGTTTCTCTATCAGGAATGCTATTTGAGATCACAATGTTTTATCAGTACTTGCATTGTGCCAACAAAGTAGGTGTTTGAGTAGTGGCTGTGGAAGGATTTTTCATGTATGCACTCTTGTTCTCTCTCACAGGACAGAACATAAGCTGTTCAGCCCTTCCTAGTCAAAACTGGGTAAGTCTTACAGAACTGAAAGTTTAATGCAAAGGCATGGCTTATTATGGGTCCTTTGGGCTAAGTGAAAGGAAAGAAATGAAACAGAAAAGAGAAAATATATTCCAGAGCAAGCATGAAAATAGAAGGTTAAATCGAACCTAGAATGGTCACCAGTAATTTTCATTACAAAGAAGCAAATACAATAAGAGCAGGATCATGAACTATTTATTAGATAGCAATGATGCTCTCGGGATGAGTCCATTTGGGAGAAGCATCCTTTTTCATCTGCACAAACCTCTTGCTACTCTGAGGCAGACTCCTAGCCTTCTTTTCCCATTCCTTGTTACTATGTACTGTGCAGGAAGGGAAACAATGTCATAGGCTCCACAGTTCTTCCATCTGTTTTGATTTGCAGACCCTATGGATTTGCATGGAGAAAGTATACCAGAATTAAACCTACTGACAGGAGGAGTGCCTTTCCTGGTCACTTTACAAGGACCTCACATTCCGCACACTCCCAGGACTCCATTAATCACAGTCTGAAGAATACTGTTGACTTGTGTTGTGTGCAGAGTTTCCCTGAGTCACCTGTTGAAACTTGGGATGATCCCAGAGTTGTGTTTTTCTCTAAGACACCTATAGAATCAGACCTGGCAAAATACTGTCTTGGTACATATTAGGGAAGCTGATTCTTTTATTAAATTGCCATTTTAAATAGTATTTTTTATATTTTAAAAAGTAACTATATAAATATATACAGGGCTAGTTTGTAGAGGTTCTTTACAAGGTTCTTGTAAAGAAGCAGAGAATTCTGATCTATCCAAGCCTTTCCATAATGTCACTTCCCAGCAAAGAATTCACCCTGCAAATAGAATGGAGCCTGCTGCCCCACATGGAGATATCCTCATAAATCTCAAGTCTAATGCCATAAATTATTTGGAAGAAGAAAAGCCATTTTCTCCTTTGTACCTCATCCATGGTTAAAGCAGCTGCTACAACTATGGAATGTCATGAACAGGATTTAAACCTCATTCCTATTGTTTTTTTATTTACACTGTTGCAAATGAGATCAAAATCGGGTTCACTTCCCTTTACTCTACAGCAGTTCAGTTTTACTGAGCTTTCTCTAAACTTCCAGGTGCATCAAACAGCAACTCTGGTCATGTTTTTAATGCATCTGATGTGATAACAGAGGGATTTTTTGAAGTTCAAGATTTTTATTTACTCAATAGCCTTCATCTGAACTCACTGAAGGTCACACCAAGCAATATTAGTCACTGATCGCTATTTAATCTTGTCTCAGAGTATCTCTGAAACACTAATCGCTTATTTTCACCAGTTCTCAGTTATTAAGTTTTTAATTCTAAAATTACTTTAGAGCACTCTAAAATAATGTTGTCAGCAGATGCAGAGTACAAAGTACTGCTGTAATGTTTTCTAACATGGGAATAATATTACTATAATGACATTGGCTCCTTCTTTCTGATTTTAAGCTCAGAATTGGAGCTTGAACTTCTAACACTCAGCTGGGATCTTATAATTTATTATCACCTTGCTTATTATGTCTGACTCAGTTTCTTGATAAAGTACCAGCTCTGATCAAGAATCCAATTGCCAAACGATGTCCTCTGTCAAATTCAAGCTCCAAAATTCCACCAGTGGGGGAAAAATAACATTCAAATGCACAGACATATCACAAAAACTATTAGGCATGGAAGACAACCTGAAAAATGCAGTAGAACTCATAACTCCTGAGAAAACACACCTAGCTACTGTGTTTTGGACTGCCTATCTCCATAGCCCCTGGTTTTTTAAAGCAGCTTCCATGGATGGCCAACCTGCATTCAACTCCCTTCCTACCTCATCGCCACATCCCACTGCAGGCCCCTGTCAGGGCAGGTGGGACTCAAGGGCTCCAGAAGATGAAAGCTGACAAGTTCTGAGCTCTGCTGGTTGCTGGTCTTGTCAGCTCCCCATATAATAGGGACAGAGGAAGGGAGAGTACAAAGCACCACCTCCTCCAAGCTGAGTAGCCTGGCAAGGGCTGCTCCTGCAGCATCTGCTTGGGCAGGGAAGGTAAGGTCCTGTAAGGACAGCCCCAGGAATCTGTGTGACAGCCTGGGTCACATTTTAGGTATAATCACATGATTGCAGGTGTGCAAAAACATAACAAGGAACCATAAGCAGACCATTTCTGTGCATGTGGAAACAACTTGATCTCTGTCCAAGTGCTACCTTTACATGATAGGAAGTAAGACCAAAGGTACTCCACATTCCTTTCACTCCTTCATAAATATATGTAAGGCCAGTGCATTACTGGACTGCCCCTACAGACTCCTCAGATTATCTTCGCTCTGTTAGGGCATCTGGGGAGGCAGGCCATAAGGAAACCTCCAAAGACAACAATGATGCCTGCAGAGAAGTTACACATTAAGTTGCCATGCCAGCCCCTATAAAAAATGGTGGTTTAGAGAAATCTGCCTTTGGGAAATAGCACATATGAATATGCCAGTGATCAGGATGCAGAGTTTTCCCAGCAAATCATGCTGTATTAACTGCTGCCTCAGTGGCTGACTTTCATTGAAAAAAGTGATTTTGCTCGGAAAAATCCACCAAACAACAAGTTTTAAATAACCAGATTCTTTTCCCTCAAAAAAAAAAAAGTATGAACAGATACCGCATAAGTGGCCATTAGAGTGACTAGAGAAAGACCCAGCCATGGCTGAACTGCTAAGCCTTTTGAAACTCAGTATGTGCACCTATTATTTACAGGACTGGCTTAAAGTACCAGCTTAGCATTGGGAGGCAGTTCCAACTGTAAGCTAATGAGAAAAACTAGGTTTTAAGGCAAGCCTGTAAGAGGAGATGTGATTCAGCTGACTGGATAGCAACAGATTCAGATAAAGCACGCAGTCTAAGTAAAGAAATAATATAGTATTCCCACAGACACACAAGAATTTATCAATACCAAGGCTCAAAATAAATTATGACACATAAATGTGTTAAGCAGGTGAGGGAAAGTCCATGAAAAGGGAAAAACAGGTAAGGCAAAGTCCGAGAGAAGGGGAAAACAGAACAATTTTGCATAGAATGGGACGGGAATAAGAAGTCAGGGACAGAAACAGGAAAGTGCAGACCCAATTCATAAATCTTTCTGATCCTTCCAGCATATGAAAAACTGTACTTCTATGTCTCAGAAAACAGAACGCATGCTAGGATATGGCTGGCATGGGCAGGATTTCAAGGCATGAATAAATGGGAGTAATGGCCCAGACAGTGTCATCAGGTACAAATGAGGGACACTGAGGGGGGATAATGGAATTTGCAGATTGCTGTCCTCAGGTCAGCACCACAACCCCAATTCAGCCAGTTAATGATTAGAAATTATTGCCTCCAGGTGGCTGTCTTATCTCATCTGTAGCCTGGGATACATGTATTGGTTTGAGGGCAGTTCCAAGTGGATGGGCATATGCAAGAAGTTAACCTCAGCAAGGTCCTGTGCCATCTCCATAATTTGCCACCCTCCCCATTAACACACTACAACACCCCACACTGGGCCCTTTCCCATTCCTGTCCAACAACATTTCTGCAGGTGAGGAAAATGTACAGTTTCAGATTACAGAAGTAATAGAATTGCAAAGATACTGAAACTAGAGTGATCAGTAGTAAAATCCCTACAGTAAATATGCTACCATTACTCTCAAGTAGTAAGACTACTGTGATTTCTAAATCTAAAGTTTCAAGAATTAGACACACTAGCACTCCTTGACTTCCATCTAGTAGCAAATTGTAATAACCAGATACAAGGAGATACAACAGAGCGGCATGTAAACAATCATTCATCATTTTTATCAATTAATCATTTATCAAGTAACTTACCACAGTTATAGCATCATTTAGCAAAGACTCTCCAAAGACCAGGATATAAAGCTGCTCGTTGACATGGATATTTTCAAAGACAGCCAGCACCGCCACAGGATCCACAGCTGAAATGAGGCTGCCAAAGAGCAAATTCTGCAGCAAAGTGATGTCAGTCAAACCAAATGCACTGATCTGGCAAATTCCATACAGGGAAATTCCAATGCCGATGGCATTCCAGAGCGTGCCCACCACAGCATACCAGAATATGGTACCAAAGTTCTCAAAGAAAAGACGAGTTGGCATAAAATATCCAGCGTCAAGTACAATAGGTGGTAACAGATACAAGAAAAACACATCACTGTTCATTACAGGTGGGGACTTCTCCTCTGCTCCAAAAATAATCCCACCAAGAAGCAATCCAACCAGGATAAGGAGACAGCTTTCAGGTACTATTGAGGGCAACTTGTGATAGAGATGAAAGCCTTCAAAGGAAATTCAAACACAAGAAAGGGAGATGGTTACTTGTACAGAATCCATAAGATAATTCTGGATTCTGTTATTGTCATCTCTATATTAAACAAACAGTGATTGCAGGGCAATTTCATTTTAATTGCAAAGACTGAACTGGACATCCACAATGGGTCAAGGCAAATATGTTGGCTAGCATAGTTAATTCAATTGACTCAGTGGACATTGATAGCTAGACACTCCACTTATCAGCTGTGCGCAAGGGTACTCTCTGTGAAACTGTGGGGTTTTTTTTAAAATGTGGAATCCTCCAGAAACACAATCCAAACACTTCTCTAGGATAAATTACACCTAGATAGAGAAAAAAAAAATATCATACTAACCACTGCTTTCTCTCTGGACAGCTTCACAAAGGAGTTTAAAGAGTACTTAAATTTCATTTTTTAGTTTTAGAGTCTCAAAGTTAGTGAGGGGAACCAGCACATGTGACTTCCACCCAGTCATCCATGATCACTTCCCCCACAACCAGAATGAAGCATTTACAGATACAATTATTATTTTTAGTGAAGCCTCCAAATTAATTTCACAAAAGTCAACAGATTTTCCATAAAGTGACAATAAGTTGTGGCCTGTATTATTATGTTCATTTTTCTGTATCATATGAATTGTAGTAGAGTCGGGATTCTCTCATAAAAATCTGTGCAAAGTACTGAAGAAATTAATTTTAAAAGGTTCTGAATGAGGACTTAGTGGTTGAATGTTACTTAGCCTTCTAAAACTCTCAAAGCCATGCTTTTTTGATTTAAAGATTCCAATTACTTATAGAAGTTGGCTGTTTTAAGGATAATTCTGCTAAGGAATGGGAAAAGCTTTGAAGGAACTTACTCTGGCCAATCTAATGGAATGATCAACCTTATGCTCCAAGGTCACATTCCAGGTCCCAGCGATGCCAATCTTTTCCAGACTCCTCCTTATCTATATTTGGCCCACATAATTATATAGAAATTGATCCACACCCACAAGATCCCACAATCCCTGCCTAACTGAAAAGCATTTAAATTATTTTAAATGAGAGCTGCACGGAAACACTGGGTGCGGTAATAACGGGCGTCTATTTCAGTAAAACTATTTCAGTAAAAATCACACCTGTAGTTAAAACAGTTAAATTTCTGCAATCTTGGTACAGTTTACACCAAGTTTCCCAGCTTCAGGGTTATATATCTTGTAACACCTATTTTGTTAACTCTCCTTTCACCATGGATTTTTTATCCAGTTAAAAGAAAGCCTGAACTTATAATTAGGAAAACACATGGTTAAGAAGGAGCATGAGTAAAGTTGTTTTAATCTATGGACTCTTTACTTCAATATTCTGTAACTATTAGAGCTATTTTTAAATGCAAGCAGCTCAAGCTGCATTTTTTTTCCTTTTTGAATGAACACAGACTGCTTTAAATAATTAGAAACACAGCCTATGTGACTCTTTAGAAGGACTGCCAAATTCATTGCCATTCTTCAAAACCAGAATTACCAATGCCCTATATTGGCAGAACAGGATACAATCCTGGAAAAATCAAGAATTTTCAGTTGGAGATTTGACGCTTTACCTTTCAGCTGCTTACATATAAACATTTTATGATTCATCTTTGTTTCTGTACTGGCAGAAATACAATTCCAATACAATGGTCAGGAAGTTTCCCCTGAGTAAGTAGGTTTTGCCAGAAGTTTTTTTAAACCCTTCAAAAGTAAATTCTAAATCATTTCCTCAATAAAAATTCAAGAGAAGGGAAATTTTGTAAATGCAGCTTTTGACAAAAACAAAACCAAAAAATACCACCAATTGTAATACAATGGCAGTGAAATGTCTACTGTGAAAAAAAAATAATTAAAATCTTTTCTTTCCTTCTTTACAAATTACTCTGGAAAGTTCATGGCCTCTCAGAGATTTGGGATTCCACCTCATTCTTAAAGATAACAGAAAGCCTCCCACTAAGTTAAATATGCTTTTTACTAACATAAACAGCATCAAAACTCCTGGAAGACTTTCTGCCTACATGAAAAGTATTCAAGGGTGATTAGGGACAGGCTGTGGTTCCTGATTTGAAGGCAGAGAGCTAGGATTTAGAGTCCAGTGCATGTCAAGTCAGTAGGAGATTCTCTGCCCAATGAGGGACATCTTTCCTGCTCTGATGGATTCAAAGCCACAGGGTCAGGATCACCCTGGGAGCAGATCCCCCGCAGTACACGAATACTCAGACTTTCATGCTGAATCCAAGACCACAGCTCCTTTCTTCTCCTCTGACCCTGTCCTTGGGCTTCAGGTTATGCAGTGACTCAGCTTCAACAGCATGGAAGATGTTTATTGAGTAAGCATCCTCCATATATCATGGCAAAAATGACAGTAGGATACTTATCTAAAGGCAAGTTCAGTATGTTTCAAGATAGAAGTCCTTAGAATCTCAGTTTCCTTCTTTTTTTGGGGTCAATTCCCGTGCTTTCTGATACTGGAAATGCCACTGAGATAAATACCTCTGAACAACATAAACCTTCTTTCAGGAGAGCAGGTTTGGAAGAGTATCAGCTCAATTGCCAGAAGAAACACTTCTCATTGTGCATTTGTGATTAAGCATAGAAATAATGGGAAAGTGGATTGGTTACACAATATTTTGTAGGTTTAATAGCACAAAAATTAAGCAAAACTGGGGATCAGGTAGACTAGTCTCACTGCTTAGAGACTCTAGCATACTGAGGTGCAATTCATGGAGTCCATCAGCATGTGAGTAAAACACCTCTGGTATCAACACACAAAACAAGAAATAAGTAGAGGTAGTCATAAAATAATTCCATTCAAGAAAATTTATTAGATTTCAAATTGTGCTCATGTCCTATACTGGAATAAAAAGCACCATGTTCCTGATACCCTTGTGAAAATGTACCTTGTCAAAATGTTCAAGTTCTGCTTGACAACTTCAGGCTTTCCTTTCTTATGCTGCCTTTCTTGCTCCCTCTAAACCAAGCTTACAGTGACATGATCACAGCAGGATCAGACAAACCTTTCAGGTAAATTCCCTATAAAAATTAGCAAATTCTGGAACATTTCAGCCCTGGTGAAACTTCACTTCTGTGAAAACACATTTGTTAAAAGATTCATAACCAGGCACTGAACTTAAGTATTCTTTGGGATCTTTCACACACTGAGAGAGCTGTTGTTACACAGGACCCTATCTTCTGAGCTCCTCACAGCTGACAAGACCTTAGGGACCTGTTCATAAACGTTTGATACTTGGCAGTGCCAAGTGTAAGCAGTCAGTGCCTAGCCCCAGAAAGGAATTTGTGATGCCAGATTAAGCACCAAAGTTTCCTGGGCAGTGCGGGAGTTCGAGGTGGATCTCGCGCCGCCTGGCATGGCAGGGGCAAGATGCCCGTGCTGCCCAGAAGGAAATGATCAGGAGAGGAATGCTTCAGAGAGCCTCCCCTCCCAGAGGGCCCCTCTTAGGGCCACAGGCAGTGAGATGGGCTGGGAAACCCACCTCCATACTTTTGAATCGAGACATGGCTCATTCCTAGTAACCAGTAGGACATGGCAGAGCATCACTGGTGGTTCAAAACTGCCTATCTGGGCTACCTTCAATAGAAAAGAAGCCATAAACCAGTGAAAATTTGATGTGGAATGTGACTTAGGAGTGATGGGAGCCTGACCTGGGAAGGTTTACCTGATGCACTCACTGGATAAGGAAGCACAGACAGAGCTCCAGGAGCAAGAACTGGATGTTCCTAATTCCAGTCCTGGAGTCAGGGCGCCTGCAGATAGGTGTGGTGAAGCTGAGCACTGCCACACCTAGGGCCACTCCTGGATCTGGCCCTCATTGCTCTGCGCACACGCACTGACAACAGCATGCCCTAGATTAGCCACACTTGCTTTCACGTGGTGAAACTGAAAGGATTTTAATATTATACATGTTTTTCTTCACCTGTGCTGTTTGCTTGCTTACTTACCAGAATCAGACTGGAAAATTAAAGCAGTCAGGCAACTTTTTTTTAGCTTTTCAGATGCCTATGCATAGCAAAATACCATTATAGTCAGAAGGTATAGGTTTACAGAAATTATATATTATTGTGTCTGTATGTGTATTTACATGTTTGAAATGGCTTCCCTTTTAATAAAAACCTTTAATAAAACAGAAACTTTTTCAATAGTTTTAGCTTATACGAGAGTTTTTGCTTTATCTAAACTCAGAAGCCTGAGCAATTTTCAGTACTCAACAGGACAAATTCTCTACCAAACTCCCTATTTCTTGGTCATTACAGTCTACAATATATTTGAGTGTATCATATTTAAACTCTGTTCTGATTCTGCCAACACCTAAATACTTAAGACAAAGCATGCACCTTTAATGCATTAAGACACATGCATCAGGATGCATGCCTGCTTAATGGCTGTAGCACATTATTTCTGCAGCAAGTTATGGTAGCAGACCAGGTTACTTGGGTCAAGGATCAGGCCCCCAGCTACAATGTTAGAGATGGCAGAGGTGAGTATAAATTTCTGTTTTTTCAGAATCCTAATTACCTGATCACTAACCAAATTGTGACAGTCTATTTAAATGTCACAAGCAGAGGTTAAAAGTTTTAACCTCGATAAAAATGTTTCATCAGAATGAGCATGATGGTGTTTTTTATGATAATCTGTGCTGCAAAGTCAGAGTTCTGAATGAAACTGTAGTGTGGATAAACTTACTTATTTTGTTCCCAGAACTTTACTCCTTACATGATCTTCTAGGTAAGAAGATACAAAGTTCACAATTCACAGAGACTTACTGGATTTCAAATAGCTATCCAGCACACCATTACCTGACAGTTTTTAGCTTATTATGCTGTACTCATTTCTCTGTTTGGGACATAGAAGCTAACTAAAAACATGACATATAAGCTGCACAAAACTCAGTGAAACTATGCAGTGCAAATGTTTTCCACATGAGGGAAGAGGTGGCCTTCCTTACTCTTACAGTGCTGTCTTTTATGTTTTTCTCGGGACGTAAGTGAATGGTGGAAAAGCAGAGTAAGGAAGAGGCATACTCTACCCTCATAAATATTTGCTTTTCATCGATCCGTTTTTTCTGCTTTGAGACTATCATTATACCCGGCGTTATTTTAAGAAAAAGAAGACCGTGCTCAAATGACAGCAGAGCGATCAAGCAAAAGTCAGTCATGCACCGGGTGAACTCCGGGATTTACGGTCCTCGTAGCCCGGGGTTTACCCGACTCTTTTCTCCTCCGCACCTTTCCTAACTGGGAGGACCCCGACTTATTCCAGCCAAATCCCCCCTGGGCATCCCGCTCCGCGGAGGAGCATCGGCCCCTCCGTCCGCCCCGCGCCCCCCGCCCCGGGCACGGACCGCCCCAGCGCGGCTCTGCGCGCCGGCCCGGCCAGGCACCGGCACGGAGGGAGGCTCGCCCACGGCCCCGCTCACCGATCTTGGCGAGGGAGGCCAGCA
>NW_005054315.1:7146489-7152487 GCF_000277835.1 Geospiza fortis
ATACGCCTGTGGATACATATAGCGTCTTTAAATACATGTATGTAAACGCAATTTATGGACTTTATATGTATGCATGTACATCTGTACACGTACGTGTAAATGTATATATATGTATATACAAATATATATATGTATATGAATGTTTTTAGATATACATTAATGTTTACATATGTATGTGTGTATAAACATATGTATTTTGCCATTAGCAAATGCAGAAAAGGTGCCTCTACCACATATACAAAAGATAGCATACTGTTCAGAATTACTAATTAAAACTCTGTTAATTTGGAGAGTTAAAAGAATGCACACTGTATACATATATGTATGTAGGTTGATATATATATATGTATATGCCTAATAAAGAATATAAGTATATTATATTATATTATATTAGTATGTTATATATTCAATATATAAACTAATATATAGTATATTGTCCATATGTTTCCACCTCTCAAACATGTGATAGGCACAATCTGATTTCTGTTAATTAAGAGATACACGTTCTATTAATTCAGGCAGTTAAAATTACACACTGTATAAGCATATATGATTGCTCGTACATATATTCTCATATGTGTATATAAATATATGACTGACAATATATGTATGTGTGTGTTCTAAATATTGAACATGTGGCTGGCAAAATCCTGTTTCTAAAGGCACTGCGATCTGATTCCATCAGATACTGCTGAGCACCAGGTTTCTGTATTTCCTGAAAGAATGAATCTCACCCGTGATTTACTCATGACTTCACCACTTATGAGTAAGACAGTATTCCAAAGCTCAAACTCATAAAATCTTTAGAGCACACCATTCTGCATGCCTCTATAGCAAAACATGTCTTTCTTGGCTTCCAATAAAACTAAAGCAGGAAGTAGGAGTTATTTTTTTTCCACAAATTTATCAGTGGCTACTGTTTCTGTAGGGTCTTAAAGTTCAGAATCAATTAGCTGAATATCTGTAATTGTCATTTACCTTCAGAAGCTGAGAAAAGGGACACTAAGCCTGGAGTTTTAATGACAAATTTTAAGACATTATATTAATAAGAAAATTGTTCTTTATTTATCTACAATTCAGTCAGGAATACATCTTTTAATATCAAACCAGTATATACATCATCTAACTCTCTAGCTTGATGCAATGTCTTCATATCTTCTTTTATTTGTTTTATTAGATTCTCTGATCTAAGAGAAACACATAAACCTTGCCAATTCTGAGGGCATTTCCTTTATATGGAAAAGGAATACAAGAAGAAAATGGTCTTTGATTTTTGAATCTCCTTGTCCCAGTCAGACCATCCATAAGAAGAGAAGTCTAACACTCAGGTGAAGGTGATAGCACTATCTATTATAAATAATAAATTTAATTTAGTCTAAAATTGCAAGATCTGTAACGGTACTCACATGTTTCATTTTATGACCTTTTCTGCAGATAAAGAAAACCTTTCTGAAAAATAAGGTTATGAAAGCATCAATACCTGCTTTCCTAGGATCCCTTCTAGTTATCTACCTGCAGGATGCTGCACTGAACTAAGACTTTTCTTCAGTGCTGTCAAGTATTGACAAGAGCAAGCTGTCCCATCGACCCTTTTCTCTAATATCACCTCATAATTCTGATCTATGCTGGAATTCATACCCCATCCAACAACACAGCCAAAATACGCTGTAGAGAGGGGAACTGAGCTGCTGTGCAGCAGCCCTGCTGGTGCACCAGCCACCAGACCAATGTTTGGACATTTGTGAATGGCCTGAGGAATTTCACTTTGCCATAAGAGGGGAAGGAAGACTATAAGTGGGAAAAGACTGAGTCATACAAAAGTGGAGGAAGGTCCATTCTCATGGAAAATGTTTGTCATTTCTGCCCTGTTCATTACAGGCAGTGAGGGATGACAGAACACAGTGCTGCTTGCTGGCAGAGACAGAGAGATGCCTCAGCACCCAGGTCATGTGCTTTTAGTCACAAAGTTTCACTCACACACGGGAAAACGGACCCTTCCTTGGGGCACTATTCAGATATTTGCCATTATTTGTCCTCTTACCCTCCTCAACTCCAAAAATAAAAGGGCGCAGACAGCAGAAATCCCTCTAGCTCTGACACTGCTGTGGGTCTGGTTAATAGGCTAACTTTCTTTTTATATTAAGAAAATGAGAAGTTGGTAAATGGGAATAAAAAAATGAGGGAAAGATGTCATTAATCTTGAGCCTGGAGACTTACATGCCAGTAATAAAAAGGGAAATAATGCATTGACACTGACCCCAAAACACTTGAGACAATAAAGAAAACGGGTATTGAGATTAATTAGAGATGATAGTCTATTAAACCAAACTAATATATTTTATGGATGGATTGTATAAATGAGACTATCCGCCATTTGAACAGGAATTGCCCTTACAGAATAGAATGATGCAGCAGGGGAGTGGACCCTATTTGACTTTGGACCCAGCTGAAATGGTTGCAGTGAAGCTCAGCATGGTATGAGGTACTGAGGCGCTTGTGAAGATTCTGGCAATATTTTCACACATGCCACTTTTCATTGCCACCAACCCTGGTCCCACCGATGCTGAGGGTTTCATCACGAGTGGAAGGTCTTTGAATCCAAGCAGACCTTTGCCTAAGACAGCAGAATGGGGTATGATATTCCTATTACCTTTGCCTTACCTAGGTAGGCTGTGTGAGACAGCACCAACAGCTTCACTTCCCTGCACTGCCCTTCGCACTCTGCCCAGCCCTGCAGGTGTCTGTGCAAGAAGCAGCTTCTCCTGAAGGCATGACTGGGGAGCTCTCCATACAGAGAAAAATATCCCTGAGCTTCAGTGCTGCCCAAGAAGGGGAGGGAGGGGGCTCAGGGAGAGCTACAGGGGAGACGTGAAGGTGTGTTGCTGGCGCCGTGGTGTCTCGTCATGGCTCTGCGCCTGACAGCTCAATGCATCTGCTTCCACTTCAGAACAATTTTCTGTCAGGTCGCTCCGCACCATTTCAGTGACAGCACAAACAGAGAGCACGTACGCTGCACTTGCCTGATTCCAGCTGATCCATAGAGGACCTCCCCACAGAGCCCCCAGCGCTGCCTCCCTGGCCGCGCTGCGCCCGGTGCGCTTTCATCTCCTTAATTCTGCTCGCAGGCATTGTCTGGTTTACCAGATACAGTGCTAACAGCATTTCACGTGACAAAGTGCATGTTATTTCATACATCAAGATGCTAACTCACATGATTCAGTTTGTTTATCTTTTAATCCTTTTATTGATTATTATTGAGCAAGGGACTGCCCAGGGTACCCACAGAGCGCTGTTTGGGAAAGGGAGGCATTGGCAGATACACCACACAAGTTTGGAGTAGCTTGAGTGGTTTGTACAGGTGTTAGGACAGTTTAGTTTTACTTTTGCTAGAGTAGGCACTGGGACTTTGTCATTCTAAGCATGGCTTTGAGTTATGGGATTGTATGTGGTCTGTGTTTATTAATCCAGCTTTATCTTTTTAGTAGCAAAGATCAGTCTATTGCTATTATAAAAACTTTGCTTTCACAATAAAAAGAAATATAAGTAATTTGAAAAAAATCATAATTTTCACTGTATCATAAATTTAGCTCCATATTTTAGGGATTCCCTAAAAATTAGGAAGTGATATTTTCATATTTGATGTTCTGACCTGTCTTGGTCATCAGAGAAGCATTCTGGAATGTTAATGTGACTATTTCACTAACTGGATCCTCCACAAGAAATTATTTAGGTCTTCTCTTGTAAACATGATCAAAAATCAAAATGGTTGGAGGGGAAATCATAGATATAATAACAAATATTTGTCCGTACTTTTCATTGTTGTTCTAGTTTGACAGAAAATTTCAGCAGATAAAAAAAAAATTAAAAAGTTATATTCTATTGCTGATGTTTTATTTTGATGGAAATTAGCCCTGTGCAGAGAATTTTACTCTTGCATACTTCTTGAATTTTGCCTGACACAGCCCACATAGCAGTATTGTAAAATCTGTTCTCCTTGTTCACAAGAAAAGTATAAATTTCATCGTTCTTCCTAGTAAGTTCTCCAAAACAGCCGAACACTTTTTCCAGTTTTCCCCAAAAGTATTTTCCCCTAATGCACAGGTGACAAACACAGACCACCTTTCTGAAATACATTAGTGTGTTACTAAAATAAATTTGTAAAAAGTCTAGTATTTCCATTAGAAAAAGGAAGGAAGTTTCTGGGCTATATCAGGCAGAGAGGTGGCTCATCTTGACATCTGCAGCTGTATGGGAATCACAATTACACAAGGAAAGCCTGTGCCCGTAGTGCATGCAACCATGATGTTCCTGGAGTTAAGTGAAAATACACATCAAAGAGGGAACATAGATTTTTTTTTCACTTGTTTAGAGGCAGCCTCATTGAAGATTTAAGGATTATAAACATGCTTGACTGAGAGTAGTTTTCTCTAGGAGTGGGGGCTGGTCACTCACCTACATGCGTTATGTTGACAATCATTTCTCAAAACCTATTCCATTAGGGGTTAGACTCTTTTATAAGGGCTGTGTCATCAGGGCCTTGGCTGAATAACTCTATCTCTAAATCCATTAATTAGTGAATTAATATCTCAACTATCAAATTATTTATTATCTGAAATCAACACACCATTGAGGATGTTTTTTTCCACAGACCTTTCCAGGACTGCTTAGCAACCATCCCCATAAACCAGGTCCACCAGAGGCATTATACCTTGCTCATGTGGGCACTTTAATGGCAGCAATTTAGCTCTGCAGGTCTGAACTTTGGTTAGCCATTTTAAGGCCGTTGTTCTGTTAGCAGCTGTGTCTGCACAACTTGTTCCGGGACAGGTACCATCAGCTTTCTAATATTTCAGGACTCTAGGAATGGTAGAAGCAGCAGATTGCCTGGAAATAGATGCAGAACATGAGTGAGGGAAGGAGCATAACTATTTTTTTAGCCTTCAAAAGCAGCCCCATAAATGAAGTGCTGAATTCAGAGTGATGAGCTCTGCTTTTCTGGGGTTTCCTTAGGCCACACTCAGCAGCAGTCACAGCAACAGCACAGTTATTCCAGTGTGAAGCCCTGAGGGAGCAACATGTTGCTGCTTCTGTGGATTACAGGCAACCACCTCCCCAAAGCCAGGACTAATCTGGGCATCAGAGTAATTGCATCCATGTGAATGCTCTCCTAAAGACTTTTCCTAAGGCTTTCCCCAGCCAGCAGCTATGTACACAGCACTCTGCTCACCATGAGTAAGCATCTCCAGCAGATTCTGCCAGGAAGTTCTGGAGAGCCTTTTGTGCCTCAGACCAAATAACTGAGAGGTTTCAGCAGCACTGCAGGGCATCAGAATTAAATATCATCCCAAAGAACAAAAAGGGACCTGTCATAAACTACTGCAGGAGGGCTAAGTGATGTTTCTAGCTCCAGAGGGACATATATAACCCAGGAAGACTAATAACCCATGAAGTTAATTTTTGCTATTGCTTCAAAGTGAAGTGCCCTTCTGTTCATAAGACAGGCAAAATCAAGAGTCACCCAGAGAGTGATTGTACTTTTTTTTCTTTTATTACTTCTGTTTGAGGTGATCTGGGTATCACTGAAAAATTACATTGTTGGGCACATTTGCTGAAAGTCTAGAATTCAACATGACAGGCTGGTCTCCTTCTCTTAAGTCTTAGAACAATCTAATTGCTTAATAGCTAAGCAACATGTTTAATGTTTAAACAGTAAATCCCCTCTTTAGCTCACTCTGCTCCAGGACACTTAGTCATTGAATGATTTCAGAGGCTGTGTCCCCATGCTGGCTGTCAAAAGTAGCCACTGTTCTCAAGCTTAGCACCTGTCACTGCCATGAATACAGAAATACTAATTTAAATGTTTAACTTCGGGGGCAAAGACTAAAAGAACACTTCCAGTTTTAGCCTTACAACGCCATCAACAACAATGAGAATTTTCCTTTGAAAACAGAGTTTGATATATTATGACAGATATGATAAAGATATTTTTTAACTCTTT
>NW_005054315.1:7152504-7165896 GCF_000277835.1 Geospiza fortis
CTCTTTCCCATGAGTTCAAGTTGGGAGGGCTGAAATTGGAGGGTAAAGTGATTCCTTTAGTGCTTTAACCCGTATTTACAACTCTGACAACCTTTGAAGCATAGAGGTGTAGCCTCTGTTTGCAAACGGCAAGGTGAAGACTGACCCAGTCCTGCTAATCTACATTTCTGACTCACTCTTTGCCACTAGATTGATGGCACAAGTGTGTTGGCCAAGTGTGGCTTTCAAAAATGCTGAGGAGTTGAGGATTTCTTCCCTGAAAAAGTTTCATTTAAAAATAAATGCTACAACGTTTCCCAAGCAGCTCTAAAGCACGCAAAAAATGTGTCCAGACTGTGCTGGGTCTTGTAGGGAATCAAGTACCACCTTATTCTCAGCTAAGCACAGCCTAATCTCCGCTTCCTTTCACCAACAATGAGCTGGCTTGAATAGGTATAGTAGGTCACATTAAGGCCCTTGATAAAGACTTCTCTAAGAAGACTCAAATCTTAAGCAGGAATCTAGAAATGTCTTCTGGGATGCCTACAGAACACCACCCTGCAGCAAAGATGAAGGTCAGTTAACAACAGTAGCTGGAACAGCATTAATATGTGGTGTAGGGAGCTGTTCATCTCATGGCCCCTTTCTCATCTATATCTCGTTTCTGACACCCTCTTGTTTCTCCTCCTTATCCCAAAACCCCACCTGCAATATACAAATAAATGCACCCAGTGCTCCCTCCCGTCGTCACTAGCTACAAGGAGCCATCCTTTAGCAAAGGCATAAAAAACTACCTTAGATTCTCTACAAACCTCAAAGCTTACTCTGTCTTTAGTGATGCTGTATGTGTCCCACTGGAGCCAGGGAAATGTTCCTGACAGCTGAAGTAGCCCCAATACCAAGAAGGTGTTTTGAATTTTGAATTGCACTGAAAGGTAGTTTGTGAATTGCTGCAGTGGGCTGCCAATGAATTAAGTGTCTGTACACTAATACTGTGTATGCCAAACTTTAGTAGTAAGCATTTGTTATCCAGAAAAAAGAATTAACCTAGAATAGCTGGTAATTTTATAGACTCTATATAACTTTTATTTTAGGATTCAGAAAGCTGCATTTCAAGAGTTGATTAATTCTTCTTTTCACTGGCTTATGTTTTGTTTATCTCTACTTAGTTTGCCATTACTTATTATTTCTCTTTATCCAGCCTACCCACTGAAGTCATTTAGCCATTGCTTGCATCTCTTATGTCACTCTATTTTCACTGCAGAAGGTTCATAAACCCTTGCAGAATCTGTAAGTGCTTATCTCAGCTGCTTGGCTCTATGACCAATAGGCAGCTGATGTGAACATAGGTTTTCCACTTGACTTGGTGGAGTTTGGCTTTAAATTTTATACAGAATGTTATGTGTGGTTTGTTTTAAATAAAAATTAGTCCAGTTCATTGTTCCTATGATTCATGTGAAAAAAATAAATCTTCTTCACCTCTTCACATAATCCTGTCCTTGGGAAAGTTCGCACAAAACAATCAGATAAGAAATTAAAGAAAATAATTCATTCATTCAAGACATATCATGGGAAAATCCATCCTTCCCATTGCTTTGTGAAGAGGAGGTGTGTTTGGTAGAATAGCCAGTGAGTCTGTGAGAGTTAGAAGAAAGCCTCTGATTTGAAGACACCCTAAATTTAGAGTGAAAAGAACTGCAGCTTTTAAATTCTGCCTCTGCACTCCAGAGACAAAGGGTACAACATTCAGCTGCACAAGAAACCCTCCCCGGCCTACAGCCTGGATTTTAGCACTTGTGAAGTGGAATAGCAGCAGTGTGTGGCGTTAAGAGAGCAAAGCTACAGTGCTTAGAGCACACAGCAGCCAGGCATCAAAATCTCTTTATTTCCTAGAAAGAGCCTTCTCATTATTTCAAAGATGGTATTATTGAACCCTATGACTCATTTAACATTCCAAAAGAGTATTACAAAATAGTTACGACATTTTCATTATCAGAGTTTTCCAAATGAAAAAAAGAAAAGTAACAGCAAAAATTGCTGATATTCTAAAATTTCTGAAGGAATTTATATGGCAATTTAAACTGGGAAGATGCATACAGGAGCTTTCAGGAATGGAAAATGTGGACACTTCTTTGGAAAGCTTTGAGAAGAGTGGAAATTTTTGTTAACAAACTAATGGTTGCTCACCGGTATAGAAACAAATTGGATACATTGGCATACTGAGGAAGATGCCAGATTTTCTTTGTCTCACTGAAATTATTTCAGTTAACTTTCTCAGCATTTGACAAACTTTTAAAATGCAAGATATACATAGCATACCACTGAAAAGATCTGATCAACATTTTTAGTATTGACAATCCTTTGGTAATCACAGTATCACTGTCTCCCATACCCTCTTCATCTGTCTATACCCTGGTTTTGATTATACTCAAATGCTAATAGTTTAGTAGAGAACAAATTTACTGCCTCTTCAGTGACTAACAGACAGCCTCTTTTCCTTTTATATATATTCAGTATCTATATCAATACATTTACACACAAGCACACATGCACATACACTTGCACATATATATGAGTATGATTTTATTTATATTTTATATATCTTCCATGTAATTAGCTCTAATAAGCAGTCTAATGGTTGAAATTATTTTTCCCCTTTTCCATGAATGCAAATCTTGCAAGTAGAATCTGCTGCTGTGTTTATAAATCATTTCAGCTAGGCATTGATACTTCAATGTTAGAGTTCTCTACTTAATTGCAAGCATTTAAAAGGGATAAAAAAGCAGTGGGATTTGATCCCACAATTAATTACACATGGGCAGCAAAATGTAAAAAAACTTTTTGATCAGAGAAAAGGCTGCACAGAGAAAAAAAAACAGCAAACAAACAAACAAAAAACCCTAGGAAGAAAAAAAAAAAACCAAGCAAAAAACCCCCAACAACTACAACAACAGAAACTCCTACAGCCTGAAGAAAATCATCCTAAGTACCCTAGCAGAAAAGTGCAGAGGAATGGTAAAGCTTGTCCAATGCCAACAACAAACAAATTTGCTCACAGAAGCCATGTTAGGATAGCATTACTTTATTGAGAAGATTGTATCCATTTCCTTGTAATTTAACCTGCCTCTGATTACTTTCTTATGCAACAGTCTCTCTTGGAACATTGCGTCATGGAAAAAAAAGGTGGAGCAGTTATATTCATAGTCATTAACTACCAGTATGTTTTTAACTCCTCCTGCCTGACACTCCATCTATACCTTCTGAGGAAGGAACACCCTGCCAAAATACAGAATTAGCAAAATTTCTATCGTTTGCAACAAGGTTTATCACCTCCTGATACATAGAAATAAGTAAATCCCCTTTTCCATTTGCAGGTGCCTTGGGAAATGCCAGTTCTGAGGAGAGGAGCAGAGGCTGTGTATCTGTCCTGTGCAATTAACCTCTGCTTGTCCTGCGGTGAAGTTGTCATTTGGTTCTCATCTCAGCTAGACCAGCATGTTGGTGCCAGTCCTGTAATGGCAGCAAACACCATCCCACAGTGTTTGAAATAAACCAGAGGAGTTTAACAAAATAACCTTAGAGAGGGAAAAGAGGAATCTGTGTGACCTGTGTTTTCTACTGCAGAAGTCAAATACCTTGAAACTCAAAGCCATATGAAGTCCAGTAGTGAAGAGCTAACAAATTTTTGATCCTGCATGCAGTACAGTCCCAGCAGCAGGATTCCCAGACTGGCTCAGTGCCACACACTTGTGAGCAGATGCATTCTTAAGGCAAAATAGTTGGGCTTGGAGCTCATGATACAGATGATGATACAGCTGCTTTGATTCTAGATGCTGCTTTTTTAGAGCCCATGCAAGTATCTTGGTATAGAACTAGATTAAAAGTAACAGCATGTTTTTTAACAACTGCTCTCAGGTTCAGCCCTAGCATCATATAAAATATATTCAGATGCTGATCTACAAAAGACCAAAATCTCTTAGACGCCCTTAAACTCCTCAAAAAATGTAATCATAATTTTATTTTTAGGGTGTCCTCATCTGTCCTGTAGCAATGGCACCTTGGGATTTATTTGGGGTTCCTGGAAAGCAGCAGGCACTTCAGAAAGGCCAGCTTGCTGCTCCCCAGGCCCATCAATCACTGCCTGCAGATGCTGCCTCCTAGAGCTGAGCACAGAAGATGCCCCACCTTGATAAGCTGAGGACACATCTGAAGCCAAATGTGGTGGATTCAAATCCCACATTTGCCCACAGCTACTATCAAAACCTCACAGGCTGGCCTAGGCAGGGTGCCTCCTCCTTCATGGCTCATTGCAGGTACCTCTTTTCCTGAAGTTTTTCTTAGAGTGCTGGGATGGAATATGAGTTTTGACCCTTGCTAAGAAACTCATAGGTGTGTGCATTCTCCAGATATTTTCCAATTTACTAGAGAGAAGTAATGGATGAGGGTTTGGAGTAGATGACCTCCAGAGGTCCCATCTCAGCCATTCTGTGATTCTGTGATGATAAGGGATTTTACCTATCACCTCTGTAGTGGTTGCCTCTCTGGGAGGATTAGATGAAGCCTTCTCTCCTGGGTTTGAGACTCAGGTTTCTCTCACCTGTATCACACTAAAATAGGATGAACAGAGAGATACAAATTGCCAAAATCACAAGGGTCAAAAGAATGGCAGGTTCAGATGCAGTTTTTGGAAACGGACATAATTGTTATGATTCAGAGCTGGCACTGAGCAGAGAAGTTGGCCTCCAACTCAGAAGGTCACTCAAATTCTGGGTTTGAACTGTCCAGTTTACCCTGAGAAATCATACCCGAATGCTTCTGTGTAAGGCCAAAACCAGAAAGTATGTAAGTCTGCTCACTGCAGAAAATCAAGCAATTGACCAAACCAGCAATTACTGCAGGATCCAGATAATCTCTACATACAGAGAGGAGAAGTTTGGGGCTTTTTGAAGAGAAAATCCTGCTTTTTTGAACTCAGTTGCAAGAAAAAATCCAAATCCAAATATGATTTCACCCTACGTTATGCTATTGCCAATGTGGAGGTTTTTTGGTTATAGATAAGGATCAGCCAGGGTTTATTGCAAAGTTTATTTTGTAGTAAGCCTGTAGCAGCAATTAAAGTTCCAAAACAGTTTTCACATACTAGTAATTTAAAGAAAAGTACATCTCTGAAGATGTAATTTTCCATTTTTAATCTCTATCCAAAGATATTCATTAACTTTGAGCAAATTCCTGTCAAACAGTTATAATTGTATGAAAAAGATACTTTTGCAGATATAAAAAAAGATGACTGCTGACTTTTTCCTTTCTCTTCTATAAGATAAGCCAAGAGAAATGACCTCTAAAGACTGGTACACAAATAACAGCTCAGAAACCTGTTCATAAATGCACTACAAAATTAAAATGGAAAAGAACTAAATTATAAATCCTGAATGCTGGGTAATAAGAATGCACAGTTGAAAGCAGCAATAAGATATTTTGATTCCTTTTAAGTCACAACCTGTTTCCTAAAATGATATCTGAGGTCACAAAACTAATATGTGTGGAAATGGAGCTCAGTTTTAGCTTAGATGCCAGAACATCGGTGATTTCAGCCTCAGTGCAAAAGTTGTAACTATGTACAATATTACGAAAGTTCCTTTTACAATTATGTCAAGCAACATAAAAAAATTTCACACCACAAAGTAGGATAACAATCAGCAGAAAAAAAATCATTCTTTATACAGAATGATTCTACGTGCTATTCTAACATAGAATTTATTTACTTAATACAAATATATATAAACTCTTCCAGGAATAGTCTTTTGGTTTATATTTAGCATGTTGAGTGGGAATTTGGTGTCCTTTAACATGTAGAGGTCTGTGTAGGATGATAATATAGTGAGGAAAATAAATCTTTGATCTAACCTACCACCCAGCTATACCTCATATCCTGACCACTGAGAACAAAAATTTGTCAGACTCATGTAGAGACAACATCCAGACATAATTTCCCAGCAGTCAATTAAGATCTTCACCAGGATAATTAATTATATATAGAAGATACATCAATACTTCCTTCATGACCAGCAGCATGTAGGTCTCAAAGAAGCAGCTATAAATATTTGACTTTACTCTGAAATTTGTATAAAGACACCATAATATTTATGGCCTCTATAACATATGCAAACTGGGATAGGTTTTAATTCTTTACACTTTGTGTATCTTGATATTCCTAGACTGACAGACCAAGTACACAATTAATATCTAGTTAATGATATCCTATCATAGTGCACTGATCTATTATTTTGGGGGTTATATTTATCTATACCAAAATAAAATATTTCATTATGTAGATTTTCTAGTATTTTTTTTATAAAAACCAGAATGAATTTGGTATTTTTCCCTCCTTACACTTGAAGAAATCATTCTCTACAAATCCTGAACAAGAATACCATGGTAGATACTAGTAAAAAGTCATTAGCAATATCCATTTGTCTCTTGTGAGAAGGATGTTTTAGGCACAGCAGTAGTTCTGTGAAGTGTGCTAAAAAACAAGTTTCTCAGGCACTGGTGGAGGCATTATCAAACTGAAATTCCTGAACTGGGAAGAATTCCATCTTGATGATGATGGGGTCAGACCTACCATAACACCTGACACTGAAGAAAACCAATACCAATTTCTATCCCTGTGACTCCTGGAAAAGACAAACAGTGTGGGTACCAATTGTTTACTGGGCAGTTTGGAAACATAAAATAACTTTAAGAGCACAAAGCCCTGCCCCTCAATTATGCCTCTGTTTAATACTGAGTAGTCCTTAGCAAAGGCCCAAGTCTGAAAAAATTAAGGACATACTACTCCTATTTCCACAAACTACTTAGCTCTTAATGGAAGATTTCTTATTGATTTCAATAACTTTATTCATATGGGATGAATCCTTAAATGTTTGGCTCTGATGAGACTCGTCCAAACCTTGAAGTTAAGCATTAAAGTCCAGATCTTTGTGGGTATTTACGTGTTTAATTATTTTCCTGTATCAGAAGTAGCCCATAAAGACATGTTCCAAATTCTTGGTCATAAAGGCATGACAGTTCCTAGATATTTCTTTCTGCCACAGGCAGCCTGCCAACTGGGAAGCTTCTTTGCCTCAAAACTTCAAGAATACCGTGTTTCAGTCTGGCATGGGGAACTGGTCACTAAATTAAGATCACGTAATACATAGAGGCACAATGTTTTCTTTTGGTGATATAAACTCCTGGAATGCACTATAGCACTGCAAAAACCCCACATCTCCCTTCTGTGTTACACCCTCTGTCTTTATGCCAATGGTTTTTAATCCCACACAAAAACAAAAAACCACTGAACAAATTTTCTAAAAATAATTTTTAAAAGGAGAATACTTTGATAGGGTTTCTGGCTTCTGTGGGTGTTACTTGTGCATGTCAATCTTTTTCATATTCAGCCTGAAAGTTGTTTCTTCTTAGCACAGTTGCCTTTTGTTCTATTGATTTACAGCAGAGGATTTGAATGCATTGCCTTTCCTTTTTTTGCTCTTTAAACACATTGCTTAATTCCATCAACAGAGGTCACTGCAGCTCCTTTCCTCTCTGGTGAAAGTGCTCCTCTTCCAGCAGATAAAGCATAATTAATGCTGTCATCTAGCAGAAGTTTAGTTTATCCATTATTTCAGAGACAGAAAAATTACTACAGGAAAATTTGCACATAGTGGAAGGCTAAAGGCCAAGAAATCAAAACAAACTAAAACAAAACCCCGCCAATAACAACAACAATGATAATAAAATGAGCTCCTTTGAGCTTTGGAACTTAACCTAATTCATGCAAACTTGTTTATATGAAGTTCTGTGCTTGGTCACTACATCTATCCTTCTTTACATTACCCAGGAACAAGACATGTAAATCTGCTCTGCAGCTCTTGGTAAATCAGTATCAGGCATTTCTACACTATGGAAAAACAAGAAAAAAGCGCCTTTACATTGCTAAGACTTTTGTCAGCAGTCATCACTTTCATTTGAATCTGTCTGTGTACTTATGAAAATGATGAGGAATGATTTTGGAATATTTATCATTAAGTGGAGTTCAAGCCAAAGGGTCCATCTGAGGCTGCAATAATGTGAGCCTTGCAATTTTCTATCACTAAAGGCATTACAGCTGACAGAGTCAAATACACTTGCAGATTCTTTTAGAAATGAAGAGAATCTGGGAGTTTCACACAGTGAAACATTTTTAAAGATATATATATATATATATATATATATGTATATCTAAATCTGGGTATATGTGCTCTATGTACATATAGAAATAGGTTAATTTATTGAGGAGGAAAAGATTTGTCTCAAAGATAAAGCAGTCACAATGCCTTTCTTTGAAAGGACACTTTTCTTTCATGAGTGCCAAAAGGATCAGGTCAGTGGAATACTGATTCAGGCACAGTAAGCTGCATTCATATATTCCCCACTAAGGTGTCTAAGCAATCACTGGAGTCAGTGGAGGCAGAGCTGTTTATCAGGTAGTGACCAAGGTAGCCATCCACATGTTCAATCAATTTATGCCTTAAATGCCATTGGCTGCCTTGAGCAGATCCCCTCCAATTTCAGCCCCAGGGGTTCTGTCCAGCTGCCCTAAGGTGCCCCAAGGGGCCTCTCTAAGCTCTGGCTGCTGATCCAGGGAGCAAAGAACTGCTGTGGTTCCTCTACCAAATGTGGCCAAAGATGAATTGTGGCATCTGTATATGCCTTAGCCCTGAGTGCCTTTAGCCCGAAGAGATTTGTCCTAGTTCTAACACCTGTGCTAAACATCTCCAGTTTCCCATCCCCATCAGACCAAAAGGGAAGAGGAGCAGCTTCCAAGAGTTTCTGTTCCATTTTTCAAGAAAAAAGTGAGTTTGCCATAGTATATTCACTTCCTACCTTGTCACCAGCTTTTGGAACTGAGCAAAAAACACAGAACATACATAGTTTTTTGAAAGGAACAACAATGAATGTACAAGGGAAAAATGAGTGGAAAATATTTTTTTACATTGCATATATTTTGTACATGATTCTTAAGTACGGCAAAATTTTATGACATGTTTTAGGACATTGGGTGTTTGTTATCAGCAAGTCCTGATGTCTGGCTTGAAGCAGTGCGCAAACAATTTCTGTGTGAATTGTTTCCTTTTTTCTGGTGTGAGATGAATGAAAAGCTTCAGCCTGTTCTTTTGTTCCGTTCTGTAGGTTTCAGTCATCTGAAAACCAAAGGGAAGTAAAGATAGACTTGGGGTCAAGGAACCAAAATCTCTTTTTTTAATTTTTTTTCACCCCGTATCACTGCTGATGATTCATTAGAGCAAGGAGCAAATGGTCCTAGGCTTAGTACCAAATAATGACTCTAAATTAATACCTGACACAGGTGCCAGCAGTTTAACTTCAAGCATTTTTTATGATAATTTTATATTTAGCCGAATATGTTACTGGTGAGAAAGCATTGAGCTTTGTCTGATAGTCTGATAATCTGACCTGTGTTTGCCCATGTAAAAGGGAGGTTGCAGATGACCAATACCTGTGCCCACAGCTCACTGCGGCTATTCTTGACAGATCTTTCTTCTTTTCTATGTTTCTCCCAGAAGGATGGTGGAAAAATAAGTAAGGTATGATGTTCAGATTGGCTGTCTACTTCTGACCAGATGTTCACTGTTGGTGTGGCTGCAATCTGCCTTGCCAAAGAAAACTCTGAAAATCAGAACTTGACATTGTTTTCTTCAGTCCATGTCACTTTTCTTATGATTGAAAAGTAGTCAAATTTTTCCATAAGAATGGGTGGACTAGAAATAAACAAGAATCAATATTAGCTTTTGAAATGTAACACCTGTGAAAACCAAAGAAGGAAGGAAAGCTTCACTTGTGATTAACACTGAGACAGATTCTCAAAATAAAATTAACTAGGCAACTTAGCTCAATAGACTTCCAGTCATTTTAACTGGTTCTGAATATTACTCATAAACCTAACATCTTTAATTTCAAGGTTCTAAAGTATAGTGAGTTTGGCTAAACAGTAAATACAATTGTCCTACCTAAAAAGCAAACAAAATATAGAGATAAGGTAATCTGCTTTTCCACTCTCAGTGTTAGTGTTTTATGCACATATGTAAATAGAAAATTTTATAAGATTACATATGAAAGAAGGAAGACAGAAAATATTTGTTGCTATTTTCCAGTCACCCACAGGCTTTTAAATAGTAGTTTCCACTCATATATGACAATAAAATATGAGGTTTTGGGATCTAAGTTTTTGGGCTGCAGAAAAAAACCTTGAAAATGGTAGTTCTCAAAACTGACACCAGCAAGAAAATGAACATTTCACAATTGTTTCATCTTCTGTTACTTAAAAGTTGTGTTTTGCATCCACAGCCCTTTGATGGCTTCCCCTAGAGATATCACTGGTCCTTTTTCTTTGACTACCTCTCTCATAAATATGAGTTTTATCCTTCTCACATTAAACATGATCACTATAAGCTTCTCCAGCCTTGAACTCTGACCTGCTTTCCTGAATCTCGTATAGCTTCCCTTTGCTGCTATGAGCACATCTGAACTCTTGCCATTTAAGCCAGTGTACCTCCTTGGCACACGCACAGCACTAAATCAGTCCACCCAGAGCTCCCACCAGGACATTTGCTCTTTTCCTTTCTGCAGCTTCTTCTCTCTGGCTTCAATAGACACCTGCCTGCTCCATGCACTGGGGTTTTGAGCTGTGCTACAAGGGGAGCTGCCTCCCCCAGCCCCTGGCTCTGCATCCTTTGCCAGTGTCCTCCCCTGGTGTGACTCAGAAACTTTTGGGTCTTTCACAGCCTATCCTGCTTGCTGGCATTATCCTATAAGCAGCCGTTTTTCCTGTGGGTGCTGTACAGATGGCAGCAGCCCTGACTGCTCAGGGGTGGGCACCACTGTCCCTTGAAGAGACACCACAGCAATGCCTTCTTCCAGTGCACCCCGTTAACTTGGATGCCAACATCCATCACACCTGGACGCTCCCTGCACAATCTTGTCTGATTGCTGGCACTCCACTTGCTGCTGCAAACTTCTTGCTAAGTTCTCTAAGTGAGAGATTCTTCTTTTATTACACATTCTTACTTGCCAGAGATATTAATTGAAAAGCAATAGCTGCAGCAAGAGCAACAAGACCTAACAGTTAATTACACTGTGCAATAAACATGAAAGTACTGCCAGCTCCTCACAACATATCACTGACCTCCATAAAACCTTCCCTTTTTCCGCAATATTCTGTTTGAACATTGTTGCTTTTGCTCCTAAAATATGTCCTCATTATGATTGTTCTTGTCTTATTTTTCTCATTGATTAACAAGTTCTGTTCAGGTATGAGGTTATTTAGGCTGGGATAGAGTTAATTTTCTTCGTAGTAGCTCATATGGGCCTGTATTTTGGATTTGTGCTGGAAACAGTGTTGATAACAGGACGTTTTTGTTATTGCTGAGCTGTGCTTACACAGAGTTCTGCGTACACAGAACACAGACCCACTCTGCCTCTCACCCCACCCCACCAATGAACAGGCTGGGGGTGCCAAGACAGCTGACCAGGTGAGCAAAGGGATACCCCACATTATGTGGTGTCATGCTCAGCAACAAAGCTGGGGAAATAGGAAGGAAGGGGAGGACAGTCAGAGTCATGGTGTTTGCCTCCACAAGCCACTGTTATGTGTGTGGGAGCCTGGTTTTCCTGGAGATGTCTGAACCCCTGCCTGTCCACTGGAAGTGGTGAATGAATTTCTTGTTTTGTTTTGGTTGTGTGTGTGTGACTTTTGCTTCACTTACTAAACTGTCTTTATCTCAACTGTCTCCCTTATCCCACCACGGGGGAGTGAATGAGTGACTGCATGGGGCTGAGTTGCAAGCTGGGCTTAAACCACCACATTACCACATTATCTCCTATTTTCTCTACTGTGAAAGGTAAAGGCTATTAATTATTATTTCTTCCTGAAACTCACCTGTCTTGCCAAGGAAACAGTCTTAATTTTCTGAGCTCTCATTTCCTCTCTGGATTTTAAAGAATATTCTTCACCTTCTGGGCATGGATTTCCTGTGCCAGTTTACCTTAAATAAGTGTGGAATTTAAATTCCTGAGTAAATAGCATCTACCAGCCTAAATAAATGAATAAATAAATAAATAAATAAAAGAGGTCTTGAATTAACTCACCTTTGTAAATTATCAGCACAAGGTTCCTGGATGTTACCCAGGTTCAAGAGCTTAAGAATGCCCACACACTGGATTTAAATTCATGCCCTAAACCATTTCAGCTTTCTTTATGGTGAAGCCTGAAAGCCTATAGACATGGATTAAGTTACTTGTAATAAGATATTGCTGTACTTATTGCTATTTAAAATATTAGTAATGTGCTTCTTTCAGGAGAACTTTTTTTCCACAAGAAATAACTATGGAAAAAAAAATAAAATGTGCAACATTATATTTTGGGCTATATTTTATATAGGCATCTGCAGCATTGCTTCTTGGCTGATGGCCAGCAAAGCCATTAACAGCAACTAATGGCAGAGAAGGAAGTTTTCTTCCAGTACTATTTACTAATTGCTAGGAATGAAAACTAAAAATAGACTTTACATGTTTAGGAGCTAGACTGCAAAATCTGAGAGCACTCTATTAACTTCTAGCTTCTCTACAGTTTTACACTCAGAAGTTCTGGGTCACTGATTTCACCAAGAAGAAGATTAGGAATGAAGCAAATGAGGGAGATTTGACTCCATCTACGCACTAATTGTCTTAGTATTTTATTATTTTTCTCTAGTCCTAATATAAACTCATTAGAAACTGAATGTTTTGCTTCCTACTTCTGATGGGTAATTATATGATGCTCCACAACTTGTACAATATTTAAGGAATTTAGGAGTCAATTTGGAGCATATCTCTCAAACACACACTGGCCAAAATGCACAGACTCCTCTTTTTCATGATGTATGCCTAGTCCCTTCCCACACCATTCCTGACATCCCATTAATCTTTGTCTCACAGAGTTTGTCTCTGTCCAGTTCCCCCAGACAATTCGTTGATTAAATCTTCTTAAAGATGAAATGCTGAATTTGCAGCTCACAGTAATCCCTCCATTAAAGCTGTCTCTCATGAGCCTCCCTTGGAAGATGAGACATTATCCCTTCATCTTTCTTTCAGATTTCCATATTCTCTCTGTCCCCAAGGATTGCCAGAAATTCCTATCCTTCACCAGCCAGTTTCGGAGATGCTAATCTCCCACAACTCTGCGATGCAGAAGCAGGTTTCACACCTCTGTTGCCCTACTCCATGCACCTCTGTGGCCTTAGACCACATCATATGGGTACTAATTTTGCCCTCAATTAAATACTGTGTGACAAATATCGTGTGGCTCACAGTGCAATTTAAGACCTGAGTTTGTATAAT
>NW_005054315.1:7165933-7224661 GCF_000277835.1 Geospiza fortis
GTCAATAAAATTTGCTGTAGAACTAAGATCTGGTGCAAGGCTTTTGTTTAAAAACTCTGGAGCACTTCCTCCTTTGGTGGAGCTAGGTTTATTTGTTGATTTTCAGGTACAGAACTGTATTTCATTGCTAATTCAGTTTCGGTACAGAAGAAAAATCCTACCCTGTTTTAATAATGTACCACTGTTTTCATAAAAGGAAGTCATATAATTTCTCTGGCACAATAAGGAAATACAAACAGAACTCGAGTTTCATAAAGCTTTGTACAATTTCAATACAGATGATTCATTATAACCTGCTAAGCATAAAAGCTGCAAACATGAGAAAATGGGGAAAAGGGCTTCTGGGGCTTTCTTCCTCTGGCAGTGCTTTTCAAGTTTATTAGTTTAGATTCTATCTGTCCTGAATCAGAAGGCCTTTGTAAGAAATGTGAAATCCTAACTTACAGAAATAAGTTCTTTTATACAAGCAATACCAGCAAAATAAAAAAGAGACACATGCAAGTAGCATTGCTTTCTCTGACTCTTAGAGAAGCATTTACAGACCTTGAGCAAGGTCTGAGTGGGGGAAACAGGAGGAAACTTAACAAAAACGTGACTGAACTTGGTACATTTCTTAATCATAGATTTGACTTCAGTGTAGCTGTAAGGGTGGGTTTATGGACTTTTGGATTCATCCCTTTGGATAAAATCAGCTCAACTACAGCGCCAAGACACAGAAGACAGTGGCAATTCTGCTTCCATTTTACAGAAAGGAACTTCTTCAGAGAAACTAGGTGTCTGGGACTTAGCTAAAATGACTAAAGACCATACTTCTTGCTTCTCCAGCTGCTAGGGAGAGCCACCATTGAGAGTGGAGCATGGGCACACAGAGCCACTTGGAAGGAAGCTCCACAGAAAGGCTGGGAGTTCAAGCGCACATCCCTCTTTTTATTTCTGCTTTCCTTTAGAGCAAATCTTCTCTGTACAACATATAGGAAGACACTACAAAAAAAGTAGTGCTGGGAGGCAAACACAGGGCCTTTCTTTCCTGCTAGACAGCAGGCTACAGGATTAGGCTCCCTCTACCTTTAATCCCTATTAATTAATAGGAAGCAGTTTCTTGCTTCCTATTTGCATTGCTGGTCCAGATGTAGTGTGAAAAATGGTGCATGCATTTGGGCACACAAGGTAGGAGTGGGGAATGGAGAAGTTAGATACTTTACAAGGAAGCCTCCCGTTGCTGAACCACAAAAATATTGTGTCTGTTCTTGCCATTCCATGCTTACAAATAAAATCCTGACAGCACTCCTGCCTGAAAACTCCTCTGGATTTGTACATACAAGGATACCTCCTTTACTCATCCAAAACAGCTGAAGGTGAGTGAGAGGAACCTACATACTGCAATTGATTTAAGTAGTTGGAACCATGGATCATCACAGTAGATGAACTTACACACTTTTGCAGAGCCAAAACCTGAGTTACCAAGAGGTTCTCAAGTGCTTAAAATGTTCACTGAAAATCCTTTTGACTTAAGGTCTTGCTTAGGCATCTTCAGTGACATTTACATGCCCTAAAAAATGCTTTTCTGTTTTTAACTCTTTTCCAGAATGCAGCTGATTCTGATCTGAAATCAAAAGCTCTATGCAAGTTGAGGTAATCAATCTGTGCATTCACATGTCAGAGATGCCTTTATGTATTTCTGGATGCAGACCACAGTATGAAACAAAGGCAGTGTCAGCTTCCACCCACAGCACTTCACGCACCCAACTACTGCTGTTTAAATCCACATCCAAACCCCTACAAATATCATGTTCTTCTCTTTCCTGCAGTGTTTTGTTGGAAAGAAAGCTTGATATTAGCACGTAAGAATTTGAGTCTTCTCTGAGCCACTAAGTACCTTAATACAACCCTTGAAAGTGATATGAGAGCAAGTACACTGGTCCCCAGAGGAAAATCATAGTTTGGTTCATATAAAAGCTTTGTTACTTCTTTTGAAGCAGTGCAACAAGGGCCCTAGAGATGCAAACACTGATGATCTCTGCTCCTCATATAACTAATGGCCTGGCTGGTGCCATTGTTTCTGTCTCTTCTTCTGACTCATACTCCTCCACTTCTCTGACAGTGAAGCGAGCCTTTGGCAGTGAAGCTGGATTGTCTGCTCTGGTGAAACGATGAGGCCTGATTGGATTTCCTCTTCGAGCTGGCGGGTTGGATGGAGCAGCTCGTCTGCCCAGGTGTGCCATTGGAATCAGCTCCTGGCGCTGCTTGGCTTCCAGCGGCCGTAGCTGGGGCTGGGGCCTCCATGTTAATGGCAATGCAGCATCAGAGCCACTCCTATGCTGATCTAAAGATAAATAGACAAATAATTCATTTTTTAAAGAAGAGAAGAGAGAAATGCCATGATATTGGAAAGGAGAGATAAAGGGTATTCAATACAATACCCTGGAACTGAAGCATTTTAAATAATTACTATAGCATAAGGAAGCAGTCAAGAACTAAAAATAGCCCAGATTTTTAATTTTCATCTCAAAGCTGATGTTTAAAAGATTTTCTTTACCTCATCTCAGCTCTGAAACACCAGAATATGAGCACATTCACCTACCTTTTGGTGTCTCACAGACCTGCCCAATGCCTTCACTGCAAGGATGAAGGGCAAGAGTGTGCCTTTATGTAATTTAAATTTTCCTAAAATTTCAGAAGTGTACCTAGTACCATGGTTAAAAAGCCTTTTTAAACACACAGCACAAAACAAAAATGGGATAAAGGAGAAAATTCTGGTCCACCAAAAATCAAGTTTGCCAGTGACCTGTGACTAACAAGATGAACAGTTTCATCTGAAACCAGGGGTGCTTTGATTACTTTGGGTGTGTCAGATCTGCTCCTACCAGCTTGCTTTGCCACAAGTACATTGTAAAAATTTGCCTGCAAGAGGCCAGTAACTGGCATTCTCATCCTGCTGAGTTTATAGAATATACTTTTTCCCTTTCCTAAAGCCACTTGTAGTCTAACTACACAGTAGGAAAGTAGTTAATGTAATAAACAACTCCTAACAATCTAAGCTAGGAGGATCTGGGATATAAACACAGAGGTCTATGAACAGTAAAATTAGTCCAAATCCTGCTATAATTAAAGTACACATGTATTGACTGTGGTCACAGTTTTAAAATTTAAGAAATTATTGCAGATCCATAACTATTGAATTATTTTAAGCTAATGGTTATTTCACAGTTGGCACAGTAAAGCACTGCTGCTCATAGGCCACATGGACATACTGCACCCCAAGCAGCATAGGATTTCTCAGATTTCCAGGGCTTCTACTCAGCCCTTTGGAAGCATCACTGCTACAAAATATGAATGATATACACTGCCAAAGAAATAATTTATAAAATCATAGACTGGTTAGGGTTGGAAGGGACCTTTAAGATCCCTTACTTCTGCCCCCCTTTCATGAACAGGGAACCTTCCACTAGACCAGGCTGGTCAGCCCCATCCACTTGCTCATGCACATCTTCAGGGATGGGGAGTCCATAATTTGTCTGGGCAATGACAACCTCTCTGGCCAATTCATTTATATGAGTGGCAGAAAGAGTTGGTTGGTAGACTTAAGGATCTATTTAAGGTTATTTCTGAGCTTTATTTAATAAAATTTCTGCACATGCTATATAGAAGACCTAAATCAAGCTTGTTGGAAGATATTTTTTCCAGAAGTTCTTCCAGGCATAGACAGAAGAGATGACATTCATCTCTGAAAATGCATGTGTGCATGAATGAGGTTGTCACTCTAATTTCCTACATACTGACTTCTCTTCTTAGTTTCCAAGAGAAATTCATCTCATCCCAACAGTTTATGAGAGGACTTCAGGGTGGCTTTCTTCTGCTGAAGACACTTAAAGTGGTGTGAATGCTACACAATGGCCCTAAGGTGGGGCCAGAGGCTGGACCAAAAAGTTTACTTATATGGATAGATTACAAGGCAGGCTTAAATTCAGGCCTATCTAATAGGAAAAAAAAAGTACTTGGATTCACTGCTTCAGGATTTAGCTCTCTCCCCACTAAAATAATATACCTACCTCCTATAGCAGCATTTGGTTCCTTGAAAGTGTCTGCAGTGCTTTTAGGTCTGAGACTGCTGTGTGGAATACTTTAAGTCTTTTAGACAGGGAAGACTGGCTGCCCAAGGCCAGCTACTGGAGGGTCCTACAGTACATGAGGTCGAGTGTAAGACCAAGTCTCTGTGTGCATATGGATAGGTCTGTGTACCAGCAGCTGCTAGGGGGCTGTGTCCCCTGGGACGTGCCTGCCCAAGTGCCCCCAAATGTGCAGATGGAAGGTCCAGGGCCAGCTGCTGAGCAGAGCATGTATGTCAGGCCAGCTACTGGAGATTCAGATAGCAGATAGTATGTATTTATAATTTTTCCCTAACAGCCTATCAGTCTCATCAGCCAGAGAGGGGATAAGGATGAGGCCATTGGTGCTGTTTGCATTTGTGTGAGCCCTGGGCCATGTCTGTGCTGCTCTCTGTGTCTGGTTGTGTGTACATATGCACCGAATTTTGGAGTGGGGCTGCCTGTTGGGAATACCTGTTCAGTCTTGGTTGGTACCTGCAGGACCTGGGGGCATGGAGCTCCATCAGTCTCACCTGGACTGGGCTACAGGTTCAGAAAGTCATAATAATTTTGCATACAGCTATGGGGCTGCAGGAAACGGCTAATTTGTGTTCTTGAGTTTGGCCAGGTGGCACTGCAGGGATCACAGGAACATTTGTTCAAGAGGGAAAATGAAAAAAGCAGGAGGTGCTGGAACAAAACAGAAACTGCTGCAGTAATGATCATACAAACAACACAGATAAAACAGAAAGGAGAGAAGGGTGTAGCTCATTTAAAGAGGCTGTAGACTTCCATGGAATTGTGTGTGTAGCACTGTTAAATCCACCAAACAACTGGCCAAGTTTCTTTTGCTGCTGGAGTAGGATACAGAGTAAAGCACTTCCATTACCTGTAAAAGTGACATGCCTGGCTTTTCTTCTAGTGGGCTGGTGTGGACCCTGAGGCAAGGAGAGGTAGCGTATTTCTGTGGTCTTAACCTGTGTAGGAGACAGAAGTGTGTCCAGTGCCTGTGATTGCCTCCACTGGGCACTTGGTGAAACAGTAAAGAGTTATGGCAATATGCTGCACCTTTAAAGCCAAATTTTGATAGGCATGAATAAGATCAATGCTTGGTTTGGATGGTTGAACCCAACGTCAGCTCCAGTGAGAATGCCTGTGTGATATAACAGCCAAAGGGTTTTTACCATCACCAGAGAAAAACATGTTCTTCAAAGGTTCACCTCTCTTATTTCAGCTGAAAATTTGAATACAACTAATCTATCCAACAAGAACTTATTTCTCTTGCTTAACCATGATTATCTCAGGAATAAATGTCTGTGCTGTTCAATGCCTCCCTTTAGTCAGACAAATCTCTTACTGATTGAGAACACAAATCAAAGTGCCAGAGGCTTTGCATCAGGCCGTTTTTGGTTACACTATACTTTGCACATGCAAAATCAATGCAGGTTACATTATTTTACTACACACAGCCAGAGTAGCTGATTTTTGACCAATGCATTGAGGTGGGACATGAAAACTTTGCTGCTCCCATGCCAAGTGAAACTTTTTCCTCTTAAGGGCTGCATGAGCACACCAGGAAAATACCCATTTTAATTACAGCAAAGAGCACATTAAAACTAGTGTCTTTCCATATTTACAGAGAAGCAGAGGCATTTTTACATAAACAGTAGATGGATTACAGGTACCTGTCTACCCCAAGGCAAGCTGTTTCCCTTCCTGCAACTTTGCCTCAGGCTGTGCTCCCGACGGATGAGGATTTCTTGTGCTTGTTTCTCACTTGTCTCAGTAGGAAGATTGTGCCTGTTGTATGCTGGTGCCTGAAACAAAAGATGCAGCCAGCTCATATTCGGTGCATTTGCAATGTTAATCAGTCTGATCCACCACCGGGCCAAGGAGACATCTGCCTCAGCTCAGTCACCGACCCAACACAGATCTCTTTGGTATCACATGGCAAAACGCAGCCACGCACAAATCTCACTGCTGCAGAGCAAGATGGGAGGAAGCTGAACACAGCTGTAAGTCTCAGATCTCAAGGGCTCTGTTTTGATGCCGTTTTTATAGACTCTTACCTGCTCAAAGTGCAGGTATATAAAATATACCTACCTAAGAAGGCTGTTATAATCTCTGGGCTTGTCTTATCATCTTTTTTCTCCTCTCATCAAGTGTAGTTGGGAGCCACAGATATGAGGCAGGTCCCAAGAAAGAGATAACTGGTTAACTCAGCTCTGAGCTTTGGTACTAATATTACTGAGTCTGGAGCAAGATTCAGATGCACTCAGGAACAAAGAATGAATCTTCAGTATGAGATACACAACTGAGTTTGCTTTCCATACTTGGACAAACTACAAATTTATATTACCCTTAAACTGAGCATCATTTAAGAAAAGCTTTTTAGTTTATCACATACATCTAGTGAAATGAAGAAAATAATTATCTTCCTTAAAGAGAAAAATTCATTGAAGCTTATAATCCCTCTTAAAAAGTAGACTCTCCTCTCAGTTTCATTCACAAGGGTCCTTGTAAAGCTGATCTGGGGAGCAAGAGCTTTTCAGAGCTGAAAAGGAGTATTAGAAGTGGCATTACTTGCCACCCAGTCTTTCATTTCCAAAAGCACACCATTCTCAATACTACATAGGAAATGACTAGCACAAATAGTCATTACTGTAATTGATTTTGAAGAGAGAGAGTTCATTTCAGTAAGCTAAGAAATAACTATATATGCAAATTGTTGCTGGTAAGATAAGAAATTAATATCATAAGGATAATTAGCCATGGCAAGTCAAACAATGTTAGGAATGAATAACATATTAATAATGCCACATTTAAATGAGCAGGCCCTAGCATTTTCTAGTACACGTGTGTTACATGAGTTAGCCTTGTTTATCGGCATAATTTCAAGGTTACTGTAATGTATTCTCTCCCACTCATTGCTGTGGGCGAGCTCTCAATTGTCTATTCAGTGCCCGAGACTGGATTAAGCAGATACCATACCCTGGGCTGCATCAGGGTCACCACAAATTTCTGCAAAACAAATCCCCGCTGAGGTATTATCGCACCACTTCTACAGGGAAACAAACCACCTAAATGTGTCAAATGAAGCTCGGAGGACGTGGAAATTTTTTTTCCTTCGTTTTTTTCCTCCTGCGGCGCGGGTAAATGCCGCTCCCACGCAGGGCTGCGCGGTGTTTATCGGTGGGTTTTGAGGAGGCTGAGAAGATGCCCCTGGTACCTCTGCTACATCTCCAGCAGTCATTTGGCAGTCGGGGTTTTTTTGGAGTGTGACAGGTTTATTCCCCTCCTTCCTTCCTTCTTTCCTTTCCCCCAGCCCCCGAGTCTGTAACAGCCAGAACATATTTCTAGCTGGCTGCTGCTGGCAAAAAGAAGGAGAAAAAAAAAAAAAAAAAAAAAAAACAAACAAACAAAAAAAAAACCCAAAAAAACAAACACCACCACACCAGCTTTCCGCTCCTCTGTTCCGATCAGTTCCCAAGCCCAGGGTTCTCCCCTCCTTGCCCACCCAGCTCCCCGCATTCCCCCGGGCCGCGGTACGGGCAGGGCAAGCACGGGCTGTGGGTCCAGCCAGCGCGGCAGCGTCGGCTCGGCTCGGCTCGGCTCGGCTCGGCTCACGCACCCTTTGTCGCACTTGGTACAGGTTGTGTGCCAGGACATCCCGCATGGCCTCCACCTCTGCCGGGGACAGCCTGTGTGCACGCTGGTTCCTGCCGCTCCTGTAAATAAAAGGGGAAATTAAATATGATATTAATGAGCTGATTAAATACTAATCCCATTAAATAATGCATGGACTATTTTTAGTGCTAGAACAGAAGGCTATGCAGAGCCTTTCAGTGATCAGCAACACCTGCAAATCATCCAAAGATGAATAAAAACAGGTCAAATTTTCTTTCATTGGTTTTATCCATATAAAATGGGTAGTAAAATTGGGCCCTAAGCCCTCATACAGCTGGCACCAGAAACTCTTCTTTCTTAAAGCTCCAGAAGGAAGTTCCTATTTAAGGATTAGATTAGGCCATAACCAGCTCAGGAAAGCACTTCAAGTTTCCTCCTCTGTCTGAACAAAAACCTCAGCATGGTCTAGCAGTCTGGGCTTTGCCATCTTACTGGTTTTTACTCCTTTGAGAAAGTGAAGAAAATCCTTAAGAACCAAGGAGTTTATTAATTATGAAGTCTCAGAGACCTGCTCTGTGGTGAGGAAAACATATAGAGTTTCCTTGCTACTAAACCTGTTTCTCCATTTGAAATTAAAGAACCATCTAAAAGATAGTAATCTTTGTGTCTTTAAAAAACTTTGACAAGCCCACAGTCACTTGTAGCTGCCTGGCTTTTTCACTAGCAAAACAGTGGAGGAGGGCCGCTGTGAAATGTTATCAGGTTTCACTACATCAGTCAATCACTGTGAGAGTTAGTGTTCGGGTGAATTCCCAGGAAAAGAAAGGAAAATAGATAGTGATCATCCAGGATGAATCAGTCTGAGTTTGTCTTGCTGTTTCTGAATTTTTCCTTTCTCCATTTTGCTTTCTTGCCTCTTAAAAAAAAAAAAAGTGACTGCAAGTGGTGTTTTTCAGCTAACTGATGTCCTTAAAGTTTTGTCTGTAAATTGTGCAATTAAAAAATCAGTTTTGACCTATGTACAGTACAGACTGGCCAGTATTGCCAGGGAAAACCTTGACTCCGCTGGGGAGATTATCAGATTATCTCTACTTTTCCAGCTGCATCCCTGACTTTCTCCACGTGTCAGCACAGAAATATCCAGTTCTAAGTAATTTCAAATCTTATTATTTTGCTCTTAAAGGGAATTAGAGTAAATAAAACTGCTTGAGTCTCAGTTGAGCTGGGGTAGCAAGAGAAAAAATAGCATAAAAATAATCTATATTGTTCTGGAGCACAAATAAAAAACCAACATTCTTTTCATGGGATTGGAAATTAACCTACCCAACTGATAACAATGCATGTATATGGTAATAAGGAACAGATTGCTTCCACATTCTGCAGTACCTTAAGAAAGGGCTTTCAAAAAACCCCAAACGTGTACAGTATGTTACCAAACCCATAAAGTAATCCTTATTGAAACTATTTCTTTGTTCTTATTGAATCTTCCAACATGTTACAACAAAGAACAGAACAGGATATATATTTGTGAAGAAAAAAGTTATATTATAATATGCCATGAAAACTGTCTCTCTGTAATGACTGCCATGACATTATTTCTCTCTTCCTTAGATACGGAGATACTTGATACTTGCACAATCTGTGTAATATTTTTTAATATTATATCTAAAATTTTGAACTTTGTAAACTCTCCATTAATCCTCACTCATCCTGTGAATGAATAATATTATTGGGACACAACTTTCTCATAACTGTACCACCACAAATGACAATGCAACAGTTGGTTCTGATCTGTACTGTATTGATATATTCTAAGATTTGTCAAAGTCAATATTGCAGCAATATGAAGCCAGCATTAAGTAAACTCAGGACCAAACCCTCTTTCTCTCTAATGGTCATATTTCCTACAAAAACCAACCATAAACCCACAGTTTTGATAATATCTCCTAGATTCCACTTTTGCCATCTCCATCCTTATTTATCAGGCTTATATTCTCCAAAATATCATAACCTAATGCTCTGCTTTTATTCCAGTGTGTATTCTTTGTTGTACAATCCATGGGCAAATTTTCTCACTCCACACTGAAAATTCTTACTGTAAATTGGACACCCACTCCGCCTGCAGGAATCACACCAGCATGAATGCAATTGTCTAATTCACAGCATTGGAGATCTGCTTTGATTCTTATAAAGTAAATCTCCTTGTGTGCATAAAGGCTGAAAAAACTGATCAAGAGTGTGAGTGAGACTTTTCTCACTACTCTGGCCCTGCTAATAATGATTTAGATGCCATATATTGGAATTTTGTTTCAAATCTCCTCTTGTTCATGGCCAGAGTTTTGTACCTTCACTGAAGACAGGGACTTCAGGTACATGCTGAATCAATGACAGCAATCATACAATTTATAAATACATTCAGAGACCTTTTACACAGGTTCATTTAATTGCTGTGGAGAAAGACAGCAAGAACTGCTGTATTGGCTCAGACCAAAGATCCACCAATTAGCTCAACATCCTGTCTCCTGCAGTTCTCAACAGCAGACACTTATCAATGAACAGAGGTGGGGAAACATGTATTTTCCTAGAACACTCTCACAGCCTGCAAGATCATAATGGTTTTGAGCCACAGGCTGTTTTTCTGAAGTTGACACTTCATTTTTAAAAAGGCTTTCTCATCAAAGGATGATGCAGAGCAAAATTCAATTATAGCCAGGTTAGAGATGGCAAAAATTAGTCCATCATATCAGCTGGTTATTAAAGAATATTTTTCAATCTAAATTCTTAGCTCAGGAGAAAATTTCTGAACTATGCTGGAGCAATTTGTCTTATTTTCTCATTCCCTCAGGAAAAGAAGAGGGATGGGGTTTGATTGCTATGGATTGTCTATCAACCTTGCACATTTTCTCTTGGCTCAGAATGGTTAAGGGATTACAGCAGACAGAAAGGAGCCTGACATACATGCAGTCTTTTTTAATATCATCCTTTCAGCAAAGAATAATTTAGAGATAAGGGCTAGGTCTTACACTGCATGCTGACATCAGTGCAAGAAAGCAGATTGATGTTGACATGATTAAGCCAGAGTTTCAAGCAAGATTCTCCCTCTGGAGATCCCACCAGTTTTGTCCCCTGGTCTGTCTGATGCCAAGTGGCATTACTGTTTGATAGAATCATAGAATGCCTTTCTTCTGGTTCCAAACCCCCACAATGACCAAGGGACATCCTCAGCTCTGTCAGGTTGCTCAGAGCCCCATCACACTCAACCTTGAATATTTCCTGGGATGAGGCATCTGCCACCTCCCAGAGCAACCTGTTCCAGAGTTTCACCACCCTCATCATAAAAAAAGTTCTTGTACCTAGTCTGAACCTACCTTCTCCTACTCCTAGTGCTACAAGTCTACTAGAAAGCCTGTCCCTATGTTTCTTGTAAGCCCTCTTTAAGTACTGAAAAGCTGCAAACAAGTGTTCCCAGAGCCTTCTCTGTCTCCTTGGAGAGGCGCTTCAGCCTTCTGATCATCTTTGTGGCACTCCTCTGGACCCACTCTAACAGGTCCATGTCTTCCCTGTACTGAGAACCCCAAAGCTGGACACAGCACTGTAGGGTCTCACAAGGGCAGAGTAGCAGGGGAGAATCTCCTCCCCCAGCCTGCTGGCCATGCCACTTTTGATGCAGCATGTGATTGTCTTTCCGGGCTGTGAGGGCACATTGACAGTTCATGTCCAGCATTTCTACCACAAGTATCCTCAAGTCATTCTTGGCAGGCTGCTCTCAATGTTTAATTGCACAAATTTGCTTGTTTTGTAAATACCAAAATATGGCAAGGTGGTTTGAGGGATTGCAAACTGGAGCAGCAAAAATCACAAATGCTACAAAGAAATCTGCTCTCAGCAAAAGATTCATGACTGGGACAATGGAGTTAGGACCTGTATGCTAAACCATCCTGCAGGGATGGAAGGGACCTGGCAGGGATTAACAAAACCCACTGGCCAGGTAAGTGATAAGCACATCTGTCTTGAGCCACTACTGTGATTTAAAGCAACCAGAGTGGCTTCTGTACGTGACTCATGATTCCTCTTCAGGACTGCCCATCATGGAAAACAAACAGGAAATGTCCATGATTTTAATTTTCACTCTCTGAGCAAAGCACAATTATGATGAACATCAAGTTGCACCTTCTTTTTTCTTACACTTCAATTAAGTAATGGAATACCTTGGGTACTTCCTCATTTTTGTCCCTGTCCTCCTGTCCCTACTCTGCAACGGGTCAGGAGGTTGGTACTCACTGTAAAGAAGTAGTGGATGGTTTTGAAATTTTCATGCCACTCTCGGCCATCTCGATGGCCAATTTTATCTCCATCTTTTTGTACAATGACACAAGGCTGGATTTGGGCTGATGTTCCCGAATTAAAATTTTCTTCAAATACTTATTGTCAAACTTCTTAAATCTGCAAAAGAGATACCAAAATCAAAGCGTAGAAAAGGAAGTATGTTTTCATTTCTGAAGCTGATCTTCATTCAAATGCATATAATTCAGTGGTGGAAACTGAATACAAATTAGAGGCACCTGTGGACTCCTGAAGGCCTGGTGAGCAGAGACCTTTAGGGGGATATTTGGCATAGTCTACTGGTCCACAGAGATTGCAGAGCCCACTAGACAAAAGAAAGAAACAAGCTGCAATCAGAGCAAAAAAGGGGGTTGCGTGTATGTTTGCATATTACACTGCCACATTTGTCAGAAAAGAATTCAGCCAGTCTCCATGCTTTTGTACAAATGTTGCATTATAGAAGGACATAACAGCAGCAGCTGCTCTTACTGTAATCCTGTCCTATTCAGCCAGCCACCAATGAGGCTCTAAGTGGCCCAGCAGTTACAGTAGTTAGGGCCCATTACATTGCTGATAATTTTGAATCCTGACAATTAGAGCAGAGAAAATACATTTCTTTGTATTCTGAATAACAGAGAAATTGAAAGGACCCCAAAATACTATGTGCTTGCATGCTGCAGATTGTAAAATGCTCATGTGTGGCATAATTTGAATGTGAATGTGTGTGGGTGCCTTGGAACAGGTACATGCTTTCAGGCAGACATTTAGCAGAACAACAGCAGATCTTCAGCAGAGCAACAGTTCTGTTTCTTTCAAAGGAACAATTTACCACAGCAAGGTAAGGTGCTCCACGATGCTGGGAAAAGCACTACAGGGTTTGTATCTTTCTTTCCTTAGCAAAGGCCGTTTTTTATTCATTAATAGCAGAGGAAGGTACACAAATATTTGCACAGGGATTACAGCTCTTTATGTTTCTCTGTGTAATAAAAAGCCTCCTAGATTGTCATTGCTTAGGTACTTAATTCTGTACACAACTTTAAAGCTGCATACAAAAGTTTAGGGAATACTTTTTAATACAATCTTCTTATATTAAATGTCCTCAGACACTGTGTGTTTTTTGAATCTGTCCATGAACCAAAACACTACATTTATGGCTAGTTCAGGGAAAATTCTCTTTTCAGAGCTATCAGGTAGATATGGGACAAATGGATGGCATTTACTCAGAGATATGTGTAAATGTAGCTATTTAAATGGATTTACTGCTCCAGCAGACACTTGTTCAGTTTGTTGACCGCACAGACGGTGGTGTGGTCCCAGCAGATGGATGTCCTAAAGCTATCTCTGTACTCAGAACCAAGAAGACATTTCAGATTCTGGGTATGCCCTAGTACATAATATAATTACTCCCCATTGGGACAAGAACTGGATGCAAACTAGTCATCCTCTTCCCCCTCTGAATTTCTGGTTTCCATAGGGAGGAACTTGGGAGGATTTGCCACATGTCCCAGCAGACACCCTTGGCTGGATAACTGGAGTCCAATGCTGAAAGGTCAGACAGGATTCCAGCACAGAAGCCTAGGCAGAACTAGGGATAACTTTTAGCCCACGGCATCATAATAAGATGTTTGGGGGAAAGAAAAATCAGTCTTTTCCCTGCTTCCCTTCATGCTGTGGTGGTGGCCAACGTGTCCACAGAACTCCCTTGGGGAAAAGGTAAAGGGAACAGGAGATCTATCTCTTCTGGGCAGAGCTTGGAAGAGCTGCAAAGCTTCACAAAACCACCTCAGACTGCTGATGGAAGGCACAATGTGGGCCCTGCATTTCTGTGTAAAGACTAGCTCTGCTTATGCTACTGGCTGTTTAAATTCAAACACTCCCTTCAGCAGTCTTATTTTAGATGTTCCTGAATGCAAAGACCTGTAAGGACAGGTGACTAATTATTACTGATTCTCTACTACCAGCAGGGGATCCTTTTTGCTGTGGAGGCTCACAGCAAAAGCACTAAGACTATGTGTAGTTTATGTTCTAAATCCAGAGTTAAAGAAGCATTTCTTGGGATCTCAGATTTATACCAAAGCTATGCACAGGTGGATGTCTGCAGCATGAGTTCCCATGCTGTATTTTTCTTTCTGAAGGCTTATTTTCTGCTTGTGCAGATCCAATTTAATGGGCAATGTATGATCATTGCACTCTCAAGAGTTAATGGTTACTCAAGAGTCCAGTTTCTAAAAAGAGATACGGCACAAGACCCAGCATTTTGATTTCCTCTTCTCTTTACCTACTATATTTTACCTGATAGATAGGTTATGCTATTATATTAGACTGCAATAAGAGATACTTACTTATCTCTCAGCTGATAATGACTCCAATGTCCACATATGTCTTCAATACCAGCCTTCAAGTGATCCATCAACTACAGAAAAAAACATGGAAATGTTGTAAGTGGCCATTATGAAAAAAGAATGTTACCACAAATATGCACTTATTGACATGATTTTGAGATTTTTTTTTTTTTACTGGAGCATCTAAGTTAATTCTGAAAGCATCTACATTTTTCTAAAAATCAAGGCAAAGATGCCACTGTGGATGCTTGGCTGCATTGAAAGTGTTGATGGAGGCAAAAAATTATTGGGTCCTTTTTGTCTACTGAACCCAAAATATAAATTCTTGGTTCTGTTTCCTCTCCAACTTTCCCCTCCTCATGCATGGCCTTCCTGGCAGAGGCACAGGGCCATGTACCAACACCTTCACCTTGACTGGTAAATTCTCTGAGTATTCTGCAGAATGACATGAGACTGGTCACTGCTACCTTCTGTCACTTTCAGTCCCTTTTTGTGCTTGTCCAGCACTAGAGAGACAGAAAAAGGCCAATTCTTACACATATATTGTTATAAGGGGTGCTTTAAAATGCAAGTTCTCTTCAAGGTTCATTGTAAAGGTTCAGATAGGAAGAATTAAATTCACTTGAAATTCAAAATCAGTTCAATGTTCTAATTTTGCTAATATCTCTTCAGCTTACATCTCTGTGTTTTATTTTAAGACACAGTGTTTCTGTTGATTTCAAATGTATTCCCTATTGTGAAATGAAAGAATGTACATAGGGTTTCTGTAATGTTAAATCTAATTGAACAACTTCCTGTTATTTTATATAATAGTAATTTGGGAACTGAAGTAAATGTTTGAGAGGATAAAACATCACTACTCAGAATAAATTGAAACTAAGTTTGCAGTTCAATGGTTCAACTCAGTTCAATAAATCTGGATTAAAGACTTTTAAGACTTCAGTGTCTGGAACTGATCAAAAGATGGCAACAAGTGTTTCTGACTAATCCAGCTAGGAAGGATGGTGAGTACTTTGATAAACATTACCTTTCTGTTTCTGTCCTCCCATGGTCAAAGTGCCAATGAATAAGGGACATACTACACCATGACACTTGTGGATGATAGTATAATATGATAATAAATATGAATATAAATGAGATGCAAGATCTTAGAAAATCATGCCTAAGTTACCTCCATACATTCTTAAAAGCACTGAGCATCCAAATGCACAGAATGCCAGGTTTCCAAATGCCTCCCTTTTTCCAGCTCTTTTAGAATACCTGTTGTTTTCTTTTTGGGTTACTGATATAAAAAACTTACTCGCACATGAATTTCTTCATTGATAGATTCCTTTTTGTTTGTCTTTTTAACATCCAGATATCTGACCAATGGTCCAATTGTGATTCCCTGCATTTGGAATAATGAGTTGAATTGTTAATTATCTTTAAGACAAAAATAGAAAGAAAGCAAAAGGGGATAATTTTAATGTGTCTTAGCACAGAAATGAACCATTACTTGTATGGAGAGCTATAGAAGAGAATTTAAAATAAAAAACTTTTTAAAGGGCTTTTTTTAAGTGAGATTCTATTTATTGGCATATTCTAATCATGTAAAGTAACTGATTCATTGGCATTCATCTTCAAAAGAGGATTCATTTGAAAGAAAATATTATCTTTGTGAGGTCTTGAAGTCTTAAAACCATTTACTTCAATATTTTCAGAATTAAACATCCCAGGGGTTTTTCACTTAGAAACAGTTTTCAGTTTTTCCCATTTCTTTACTACACTACTACAGGAAACCATTTTAAAGGGGGAAATACAAACAACTTGGTTTTTTTCTGAAACGTTCTGGTGGAACATAAGCACCTTACTTATCACAAGTGCATAGTGCCCCATTGGCACCCTAGAGGATCTGAGGCCTTGGTATTGGAAAATGCAAAATATGGGATGCAGAGCTCTCTAGAAGTTTCAGCTCTTCCAGGTACAGCAGTCAACCAGGTGGAATAACTCAAATATCTAAAGCAGACACCTATACTTACACATGTGACTTATTCACTTCATTTTTTTAAAATATTCTTTTACAAAGAATTTCAAAATACTTGTATTTGGTCTCTAAGACAGACGAAGATAAAAGTATAAAATTCAAAATCTGTCACAGAACAGACATGCTGTTTTCTGGTCAGTTTGAGATACATCAGTAATACACAATGAATCAGTACTGAAAAGTAGAGCTAAAATACTTCTTAAATTGGAAGCACCACGAAATGAATGCGGAATGAACATAAATAATTTTCAACACCAAGTGCCCTCTCCCCTGAATATTTTAGAAGATACATGTTTTCAATACAGAATTGCTGTATTGCCTGAAAGCTCTTAAAAAGGCTAATTACACAGTACAGTGCTAAATCTGGCCCTAAAATGCAATAACTTGTCCTAGCCTAAGAGTGAATTCAATGCCATTTTTCACTATGAAGCTTTCAGCCACCTCTAGTACATGAAAGTTATCCATTAAGAAATACACATACTTGGATGAACACAGTGAAATATATAACCACAATGGTCGCAGTGATGAATAGTTTTTTTCTGGGGAAAAGATTCACTGGAAGCAAGAATGCAAGAGAAAAGCTGCTGGCTCCTCGGAGGCCACTGTAAGAAATAATGAGTTGGTCTTTGAAGGTGAACGGATATGTTCGGAACTTGTTACTGATGTAGAAGAGAGCAAACACACCTAGGAAGGGGAAAAAAAACCCACAGCTATTATTAATCAAGGAGAAAAAGAAAATATTAAATATTAAAAGCAAAGCAATTATTGTTTTGGGGAACTGTTGACAGCTCACTTTTTTTGTCTTTTGGTTTCTTGTAGCTTCTCTTTGACCAACTGCTAAATTTGGCTTGTGTGAAATATCTCCTATAAAATACTGGGGTTCCTAACAGCTTCAGGATTTAAATTCATTAACACAGTTTAGAAGAGAGATTAGGGGAAAATATTTACTTCCTATACTTATGTTGTATAGTTTCTTCCAAAGTTTTCTGGAGAAAAGAAAAACAACTGGATGAGAGCTTTCCCTGTGCCTTCCCTTGCAATGTTTCTTGTTTACTGCACAGTGTCTGCCTGGAGTGTTTGAAAGTGCTTTACCAACAAGTTCTGTGGACAGGTTCACTGAAAGACAAAGAATAATAGCATTTTAAATTTTAATCCTTGGGCTTACTGTGACTCTAATTCTTTGTTTATTTCTCAAACTTCATTTTTTATTTCTCAAACTTTCATTTCTAAAACTTCATTTTAATAAAATTTAAAATTAATAAGATAATCTGTGGTTGTATAAGGACAGCAACTTGTCTTTATAGTGTAATTTTAGCAATTTGATTCACTTCTTCATCCTCCACAAGAAAAACATATCCTGTGTTTTATGTGGAAACCATTAAATTACTGACATAAAAGCTGACAAATGCTGATAACTGGTGTAATTTTACACAGCTGTCACTGATACACTCAGATTATTAGAGGTAAAGCTGGTAACAGCATCCTCTTATGTAGGTTGCTGGATATCACTTTATGCAAGACCTTTTTTGACTAGTTATAATGCTAGGCATCAGGTACTCAGAGTGAAACAGCCTGTGTGAGGTATCAACCTCAGGCCACATCTCTTTACTTTATTCAAGCTTCAGAGAAAATTATGTAATCATTTTAACACACAAATCTAGCAGAAAATGTTTTGTCCTTCCTCTGGAAAGCTCTAGCACTCCCCTTGGTGTCTGAGAGAAGGATGGACATGTGGCTGGAAAACAGCTTTTATGTCAGGAGAGCGTTGTTTCTGTCTTAATTAGAAGGATATTTCAAAATGGAAAGCAAGCCTTTAAAAATTCAGAGGCCACACTTGGTCCAGATACAGCAAGAAAATATGTAATTACTTCCTTTTTGCTACCACCTCCAGAACATCAACCACCAGCCTTCTTATTCCTTCTCCCTTTTCAGCATTACTTTCAACCCATCCTGGACATTAGGAGAAGATGAGAAACTGTGTCTCACAACTTGTCTGACATCATCTATAAACTGTCCTGTCCATGCTAGAGGAATCTGTCCCACAGGTTGGGAGTAGGACGCCTTTGCAGGAATGGGACATAGCATGTGCAAAAATGGAGTAATTCCATATGGGCACTACTTTTTAGCAGTTTAAAACTTTAGACTTGACTTGTGATTAGTAGTAGCATAGTGCTGTTGGCCCACATGTGGTGTAAGTCCCTGTTCAGTTATCTATCAGTGCTAATTTTCACCTTCCCTCTTTTTCTATGCCTCCAGCACTGCCAGCCCAGGACCTGTAATGTTATAGCACTGGAAGTGTGATGATATACATTACCTAATTAATAAGTTAATGACAGTGTGTTGTGAAATCATTATGAGGCCCACTTACCCAAGGGGCATATAATAAATTAAGATATAAACATCTCTATAAGCATAATGATGACAATATTTTAATTTTGCTTTGAAAAACATCCTTTTTCACCCAAGTGTAAAGTCTGTGCTTGGAGACTGGCACTCAGATTTGTGTGGGGCTTTTTTCCCCTTTTTCTCTGTGTGTAGATGTGTGAAATTTGCTTGTCACTAATATAAACTAGTACATTTGTTGTTAAACCAGTTGTGCCAGTCCCCACAGACTTTTCTAACAAAATTTTGTGCCAAAGAGTTTTTCTCATAGATGCAGAGAAGGTTGCTTGCAAAAGTTTACTTACTCAGTGTCCGCCAAATGAGGCAGAAGAACAGAGTGAAGCAAATGAAGGCCCAGTTCCATTCATGGTTTTTCCCCACTGTAGACACTCCCATGAACACAAAAATCAGGGTCTCACTGATGCTGCTTAGCATCTTCATGAAATATTTTATTGTGGTATAAGAATTCTGGGAAACATTCTCCTCCACGTATTTTTTCATTGTCACTGCACATGCTGTCATCCTGTATCAAGCAAAACATCAGAAATCAGCCACGACCTGTTCTTCCTTTCAGTTAAGGACCGTATCAGCCATCATTACCTGTACTCTCCACCATCAGGTTCTGACCTTCATCAAAACAAGTATTTTATTTCTCCAGTAACATTAGCCATTTCATTAGCTAGAAAAGGATCTTCATTCAGCTTTACAAATCTGTTTTACTTATAGGATAAAGGAAACAAACTAGTTGGTCTTTCTGACAAGGAAGGGAGGGTATCACATTCCAGCTCAAAGTCCATTTTATCTGAATGCCTAACATGGAGCCACCGAGCACCAAATATTTGTCTCAAACAACAGGCAGGTCAGTTTTGTACCAGCCTACAGGTGGATCAGCTAGAGTGACATAACCTGCCCCTGGGTGACATTCTCCCTGGAGGTGGCAGTGCAGATCATGGTAGCCCCACGCCAGGGCCAAAGCTGCCATGGCTCCCTGGCAGATCAGCAGTGCCAGGGCAAGCTGCAGGACTCTCCAACCACAGCAGCCCATTGTGGCATGGCAGGAGAAAATTAAATTATCCTACAGAGGTGTCCTCCTCCCTGTGGTTACCTAGGGTGTGTGGAATGTGCTTAAGAAGGCAAAGGGATGTTTTCCACTTCTTCACTGTTAATGAAGACCAGAGCTTGTGTCAGAGGCATCAGCAGCCACCCAGCACAGATGCTGGTGACAATCACATGGAGCAGCAGTCTTTGATCAGCCCTACTGGAGGGGATTTCCTTTTCCCCTCTGCATTTTCCATAGGTAACACACAGATTGAGTGCTATGCTAGTAACATATTCCATCACCTATCTAGTTTCTACTGATATGATTTTAGTCTCTGGGGGCCTCTTGTAATGATATTCTTCCAAACTTGTGAATTCAGAGAATGATGACTGTTCATTAGATAACCTTCCTCTAGTTTCAGTTCATTTAATTTCCACTGAAGAAATCTCAAGGGTATCCTGGTGGAGCTGAGTCATTTAGCATGTCCAAGGACACTCCAAGACAAGGCCATTAGGCATTAATGATTAATACTGTTGACTTTCAGATACACATACATAATAGACTTTCATGATCCAAGTGAAAAATGAATGAATCCTCAATAATTCAGAAAGGTGGCAATAAGTTTCCATCTCTAAAACAAGCAATAATTTCCTTAATGAAGCAGTAAGAATAATAAATCCAAATTATATTACCATTCTTAAATTACTAATAATTTCAGAACTCTAATGAAAATAAGAAGTGAAAGAAATAAAGAGCTATGTAATCTTGTGCAAGGAGTAGGTGGGGAAGCAGTATTTTGGGCAGTGCAGGTAGGAAGAGGTCCATATGGTTTTACTGTTCCCTGCACAGTACATCTAATCCTGCTCAACTAAAGTTGCCAGTCAGCTCAATCTGAGCATTTGTGTTGGGTATACAAAACATAGCACAAGACTCATCTGCTTTGTCTAATTGCTCAAGATAATCAATATCCAGTCTAACTGCTTATTTAATATATTTAAATATTCAAATACTGCTTCCCAGGACTGTCCTGCAAAAGTTGTTTTTATAAAGGCAAATCTGCTCTGAAGCTGATTAACCCAGGGTTCTGCAGCCTAGAGAAGAGAAGGCTTCAGGAGCACCTTATTTCAATCTTTTGACATTTAAAAGAGGCCTATAAGAAAGACGAGGACAAACTTTTTAGTGGCACCTATTGCAATATGACAGGGGATAATAGTTTTAGACTAAAAGATTTGGATAGATTTAGACTAGATGTAAGGAAAAACTATTTTACAATGAGAGTGGTGAAGCACTGGAAGAGGTTGCCCAGAATGGTGGCAGACATCCCATCTGTGAAAACATTAAAGGCCAGTTTGGATGGGGCTCTGAGCAACCTGATCTAGCTGAAGGTGTCTCTGCTCATTGCCAGGGCATTGGACTAGATGGCCTTTAAATGTCCCTTCCAACCAAAACCATTCTGTGATTCTGTGAAATCAGAGCTTCACACGTTGAGGTGAGTAAATGCACCTGTCTGGACATCAGCAGCCATATGTTTGTATTTGTTAAGTTTAAACTGGTTTGTCCTCTATAAAGGGAAGCACATTCTGCAACATGAGGTCGTCCAAGGCTCATCACAAAAGTTCAGAGCCAGCAGAGGCCATGCAAAGCTGCTGCTACCCACCAGCTGTGCACTGAGCCTGCAGCAGCCAGCAGCTGGAGCATTTAGCAACATGAGGTCTCCATCTCCCTGTGCTGCACCCTGCAGGAGGGCTGGTTTGGGTGGTACCCTTGCAAGCCACTTGCCAGCAGCTTTCTCGTTAAGTCTCTCACTTCCATCCCTATTCCTTCCTCTTCCAGCTCCTTTACTGCTGCCATCCTCTTTCCTTCCCACAATTTTTACCATTCCTGCATTTACTCCAGTCAAGAACCTAACAGCTTTCTCTCTGCAGCAGGCACCCACACCATCACATACTTTGAGGAACACATCCCCAGCATTACAGCAGTATCAAGATATCCTGACCACAAAAAAAAAGATTGCAATATTCATATACATGACTATAAGTATGCATGTGTAGGTGATGTTCTCTTTCACCTGTTTTTCCCCCAGTTTCAATCCCAGTGATGCTGTTCAAATGTAATATAATTCCAGTGAATGGTGTTAGGGCTGATGTTCACAAAGAACTCAGATGTGCTTTCTTATATTTCCCATACCCATCACTTTATGTCTCTCTTAGAATCTGATGGTGAAGCTGCTTAGAAATAAATACAGATGAACTGCTGTCGTATCAAATCATTCTCTTCTGCTGCTGATCTTATCAGAGATAGCAGACAGATGGTGGCAGCACTGGCCACTTTACTTACAAACAGTATGTGAAGTACCAGTACTTTTGCCAGCATCCCTTGGTGGAATATCTGTGCCTACACTGACTGTGTGTTTGCTTTTCCTAGTCACCACTGCATTTTACAGATCTCTAAGAATCTGTGCACTGCCTCTCTAATGCCTGTGTTGCACCAACCTTGAGCAAACCACCACAAAACAGCGCCAGTTCCTCAAAGAGATCATCCGAAAAGCCGTAAGGAATACTCACGCCAAAATGCCAGAGATGTAAAGGGTTTCTGCAGACAAGTATGAGAGGTAGCTGAACATGAAGACCAGCAGGGGTTCGATGGAAGAGACGTTGCGGGTGAAACGAGTCATGAATGCTGAGACAAATCCAAACACGATGCCAAACAAGACTCCACCCAGCCCCACCACGAAGAAGCGAGCAAAGCCAGCAAAGACATCGATGGATTCAATTTCTTCATACCTGTGCATCTGGGTGAAGGCAATGAAGATGTTGTATAAAACCTACATGTGAAAATAAGAAAACAGCAGTTGGGCATCTTTTCTGAACCTGGCACCTATTTCATAGGTGAAATAATGTGTGTGTGTTTAGTGTCTGTGTTCGCCAGAAATTGCTTTAGACAGATCAGCAAAGTAACAATTGAAATTTCAGCTGGTTCTTAACAAGTCTCAGAAATATGAGTCCATTAATTGTCCTGAAAAAGAGCAACAAAAAAAAAAAAGGGTAAATGGCTATGGAATAGTAGTAAAATACTGGGGGACCACATGACATTGAGTAATAAAAAAATACTCTTTTCTTGTTTTATTTGAGAGTTAATTTAATTTTTCATCTTCATAGAAGACCATCTGGGTACCTTAAATACCATGGAGGCTCTATCCTCCATGTTCTTCTTCTGAATCAGGCTGGGGCAGGGCAGGGACTAAGAGTCACATATTTGATTTAAATCCCATTTAGTTTGTCTATAGGATCAGTCAGCAGACTTGACAAACTTGGACAGATGGACATGGTAATGTTACATATTTTTCAACAGCACTTGACACATAAAAATCATGAAACATCACTGAGAATGGGACTGGGAAAGGAAGATGGTAGCCTCAGTTTCATACAGTCTCTAGCTAGGTAAAAAAAGCCTGTCTATCATCACATATTTGGGGTTTGGTGCTACTTAACCACCTCCCCAGATAACTACCTCAAAGTATGAACCAAATGCTGTGACTCTCTAAATGTTCTAAAGACCCTGCACATACACACATTTTGACTAGAAAGCTTGAAATTGCAAAAATTAAAAGAAAATATCAGATTAAAAGAAAGATCCAATTTAATGCAAATTATAGTTTTATATAATGTATTATATCATTTGGTCTGTAAAGATAATGTCTTAGAGAAGAAAACTTTACCAAACTTCTATTATCAATAATTTCTACTCTTCAGAAACTGTTAATGAAAAATATGAAAAATTTTCAGCATATTCCACTTTCATTCATCTTTTAGAAACTAATAGAAAATTTCCAGGGTGGTGTAGTAATAAAAAGGCCTTAGAGGCTGCTGAAAATCAGTTAATATTAAGTCCTGTCAGATCTGTTTACAGTGACTGTGAAACACATGAAAGTTTTGAAGAGAATTTGGGAAATAACTAGACACCAGCTCTCCAAAGCTGTTGCACTAAAGCATTAGTTCAAAAACAATAAATAGACCAAAGTCATTTGCATTGTATGGTTTTCTTTGGTCTTTCTTCTTCATCTAGTTAATTCCAGAAGGTTATTAAGAAGACTAAAGCAGGTATTTGCAGGTAGAAGAGTCAAGCTCATTAGGATAATAATTACTGCTCAGCTACTATCCAATCTTAAATTGCTGCTGGGGACATATAACCTTGAGCTGTCACACAGTCTCTTCTCCAGGAGGCTCACTGCTAATAGTTCTGGGAGACAGACAAAGCCTAACAAAATATTTCTCTTAAGAAAATACCCAGGACTTCTTTTTCCTAATGCCAGTGTATGAAATTTGTCACTTCAGCAGCAGATAAGGAAAAGAAGGTTCATGTTTTCACAGTAAGCAAACCTCACCCTACCTACCCTATAGCTTTTAATTTCAGAGCCTGTTTTCTCTCTGTTTCCCTTTCCTGTAGACTTTGACCTCTTCCTAAGACTGTGATTCTTTATAAATGATACCACAGCATGATTCTATGCTGACTTACAAAGAAAGATTCTCAGCAAATGACTTAAGAATTTTTTTCACTTTTCTAGTTCCTAAAGTACCCATATGATTTAACTGATTTGGCATAAAAATGAAAGTTATGGAAATATGACATAATTTCTAGATTTTTTTGGTAACATGCTTTGTGGGAGTAAACTGTTCTGTACCACAACCTGCACTGTGTCATATAAGGAGGGCTCAGCTAAGTTACATTGCAGTGTTTATGCCAGTAAATGGATTACTAGAATTCTTTATATATTAGGAAAGCCTGAATCAGATTAGGAGGCTTTTGTTCACACAAAAAGAAGAGATGGATTGATAGTGGTCTCATGTAGCAACCCTGAGAACATCATGATTTGGGTTGCTTGGAGAGGATTTTGTACCACTGGGGAGCTCTCAGAACCACAGAGAGGAGCAGAGAGCATGACATTGCTGCCACAGAGGAATCCCCAGGGACTGCTTCATGCTCCAGGTGTCTGTGTACAATTACTGCACACACAATCCACACCAGAAGCACTGGAAGAAGAGATTTTCAAGTCACTGCCTTAACCACCTACACAGGCTGTCTTGATAATTCTTTCTTACCGCCCTGCTGATTCTTTCTGACCACTGTAGCTGGTTTTATTCTAATGACAGTGGAACAACTTTTACAGCAGGAGCAGAGAATATCTCTATCCTCCTATCTAGCATTCAAACTAGTGATCAAGGTCTTTCTCAATGACATTAGAGGCACTTTCAAATCTCCTCAAATAAAAAAAGGAATTTTACTTAGGTCTTCAACATGTATTAGATTTAACTGTTCTGCTGCTTACAAAGAAGAGAGGGTTCCATTTGAGAATACAGCCAGTGCCACTCATTTTGAGTACAGCATGACATACAGGTGTTCTCAGTATTTCTAAAATAAAGCCTCAGAGATGAAGCAGCCAGGGAATATACCATTTCCTGATTCATACCAGTGGCTCAGCTCCTGTTTAGAAAAATATTGTCTGTGTATAAGTGGGAGCAAAGCTTCAGATGTGTGAAACACTTCACAGCAAAATCAGGGTATTCCACCTGAGTTCAGTCTTGAATAAAATCTGCACTGGATTTACAACACTCTTTTTGAATAGGGCTTTGAAATTCTACTAATGTATGATGTATCCTAGGTCCAGCCCTGATGCTGTCTGAACTATTCTGATGCTAACAGCTCACTCAGAAATAACTGGGGAAATAAGTAATTAACAGGACTTGGAACCTTCTTTTTTCCATCCACAGACATGGCCTTACTGAGGAAAAAAAGAAAAGGTACCAATGGGTAAAATGAGTAAATCATCCACTTTTCTCCCACTCCCTTAAGGCAAAGTCATAACTTCTAGATTATAATTCTAATTCTACAATCTGTTATTTTGTAATATTTTTATATATCAGCATATGGAACTAAATATAGGAGACAGAGCTATTGTTGCCCCACATGTATTACACAAGTTGAACAAAACTCATACCAGTTTTTCCTGCTGGTGAAAAAAATGTTCAAGCTGATAAGCAGGCTGGAGAGTACCAGGGGATATTTGTATTTAAACAATAAAAAAATATGTATGCTTAATATATCTTGGTGATATTATCTTTTTTAAACACTTAGAGTTAACTCAAATGAAACTGTTAAGAGAGAAATAGAAGGAAAAGGTAAGAGAAGACACCTGAGATAAGTAGTTTTAACGTCTTGGAAAAAAGTAGGTGGGATATCAGAGAGGAGACAGTCACCTGCTGGACTCCATTCAGGTGACAAATACTTCAGTCTTCTTGAGCATGAAGCCAGGTAGAGATTTTGAAAGCCCAAATGCCCAGAAAGGGGGTGAATGGTGGTTGATGCAGAGATGCAAGAGAAGGAGCTGACAAAGTGATGGCAATGCAGCTGCTCTGAGATGAGTCCCAAAGATGAGAGTGTGGGGCAATGGGAACTCTCAGTGGTGCACCCAACATCCCCCATGTACAGCCCTTTCATCTCCTTTACTAACACACCCAGGGCTGCTGAGGAGTGCCTAAATCCACTGTTTTAACAGGCTTTCTGTCACTGCACATTTGTACTGTAACAGGATCCCGACTGGAGGCTCAGGTAAATACCATCAGGACTTGGACCCACATGATAAATAGCTGGGAGAAAAGCAAAGGCAAGGTTGTGAGCCCATCAAAGAAAAGCATGAAACAAGTTCTTCCAGTGTGAAAAAGAGGCATTACATTTTTGAGGTCAGTATTTGAAGGAAGTAAAAAGGCAAGTGTAAGAGATAGACTTATTGGGGATTTTTCTGTTAGAACTGTAGCACCCAAGTATTTTGAACATAAATGAAATAACACTTGTCCCTGAGTTCTACATCAGCCCTGTCTCTCTGATCACCAAGAGGAAGGATTTATGACTCTTAGGCTGTGCCTGTGAGAAGTTACTTTGTTCCTTTTTCTTTTCTCAGCACTGGTAAACTGCACTTCTCTCATGAAGCCTTTCAGGAGTGAACTCTGTACAGATTTTACAAGTCCCAGTTGGGCTGTACCTCATGTACAGCAGTATCTGAATAGTTTTTATGTGTTTTAGATTCCTTGATTTAAATTCTGTAAAGATCTTATCTAGTGAAACTCCTTAACCGGCTGTTAACTTGTACCACATGAGCAGTCCTGTTGATTTCTGAGCAATAAACTTCCTGCTTGAAATTTCTTCCTTAAAAACATGAGTTTTAAATGTTCTTGTCACTTCTGCTTACAGCTAGAATTTCAGGTTGCTCCAATTTTAGCAGAACTAATGAGATAAGGGGAAAAATATTAGCAAAAAGGAGCTTTGTAAAAAGAGTCTTCTCCTATTAAAAACAAAAAATCAACAACAACAAAGAAGAGCAACAACAAAAACACAGCCAACCAAACAAATCTCTCCTATTCAGGAAACATTGTTTCTGGATATTTATGACAAGACAGCCGAAAAATTTAAACATTTGTCGGATGTCAATATTTTTTACTGCTAGAAACAGAGTTATGCAAAGTTCTTAGTGGCATTTGGAATTCCTGTCTAAGGTCTCTGGTGACATTTGTGGAAGGGGCTGGAGGACAGAGCATGGTCTCCAGAGGTTATCTGTCTCTGGTTTGCTTTTTTTTTTCTCCAGAGGACCCTCTCAGGTACATGACAAAGCAGGATCTCCTGTATTTCTACCCTTGCTGCCTTCAGTCTTTAAGCAGTACCATTTTCTGTTTATTTGCTTGCACAATGTCAAGAACATTCCAAGGTCCTACACTGATCTGACCAGAAAAATCAGCTGTAGCTTATTCATTCACTTCAGGGAATGCAAGAGCACATCTCACATGTATGTGGATGTTTCCCTCTTCCAGCAGCTCTAAAATACATGCTGTGCAAAGAGGTAATATAAGGTGTAATTTTTGCATGCATGAAAATCCCTTGTGTGTAACTGAGTGGAGTATTCATAAAGTAAATAATGTATTAGGATCTCCTTTGAGCTGTTCTTGTCCTGTGCTCAGGAACCCTACGAGCCAAAAGAGTCCAAAGAGGGGAAGACAAGGAGCAGAAATAAACTCACCACAGTTATGCCATCATTCAGCAGTGACTCTCCAAAGATCATCATGTAAAGCTGCTCATTAACAGAGGCTTCTTCAAAAACCACCAGAGCTGCCACGGGATCCACTGCTGAAATCATGCTGCCAAAGAGCAAGTTCTGCAGCAGGCTCAGGTCTCTCAGGCCAAAGGCTTCGATCTGGCAGACTCCATAGAGGGAGAGGCCAATCCCAAATGAGCTTAGCAGAGCTCCCAGAACAGACCACCACAGAATGGATCCAAAGTTTTCAAAAAATGGTCGAGTTGGCATGAAATAACCCTCCTCCAGAATTATGGGTGGGAGCAGATACAAGAAGTAAATACTACTGTCCATAACTGGTGGAGATTTGTGATGGGAAGCAAAGATGATTGCTCCTACTAGTGCTCCAATGGCAATCAGGATGCAGCTTTCAGGCATAAGTTTTGGTAATCGGTGAAAGATGTGGAAACCTTGAATAAAACATTAGAGGATTATTTAAGTTTAAATTAACCTGATGTCAGACAATTGTCATGCCTGCATTTGGACACTTTGTCTTCAGACAGCCAGCTTTTGCTCTAAGGATTATGAAGGTAGAAACAGGCAGTACTGTTCCCTCCAAAACTAAGCATTCCCACACTTGCATCACTAAAGCAGGGCAAGAGTTTGACCATTAATTTCTTCTCTTCCTGCTGCCCAGTTCCTGATTGATGAGCAAGCATGTCTGAGCTTAAGCTCCAATATATTAGGAAAGCCTGAATCAGATTAGGAGGCTTTTGTTCACACAAAAAGAAGAGATGGATTGATAGTGGTCTCATGTTTCCACCCTGAGAACATCATGATTTAGGTTGCTTGGAGAGGATTTTGTACCACTGGGGAGCTCTCAGAACCACAGAGAGGAGCAGAGAGCATGACATTGCTGCCACAGAGGAATCCCCAGGGACTGCTTCATGCTCCAGGTGTCTGTGTACAATTACTGCACACACAATCCACACCAGAAGCACTGGAAGAAGAGATTTTCAAGTCACTGCCTTAACCACCTACACAGGCTGTCTTGATAATTCTTTCTCTAAGAGGTATGTTTATATCATAACTCTAATCATCTGCTTTTTAAATTAAAAAATCATTTTTAAGTCTTCTCCCAGTCTTACAGGTAAGGGGATTGTTTTGCCTTTCAAGATCTTTACAGCAGGAGCAGAGAATATCTCTATCCTCCTATCTAGCATTCAAACTAGTGATCAAGGTCTTTCTCAATGACATTAGAGGCACTTTCAAATCTCCTCAAATAAAAAAAGGAATTTTACTTAGGTCTTCAACATGTATTAGATTTAACTGTTCTGCTGCTTACAAAGAAGAGAGGGTTCCATTTGAGAATACAGCCAGTGCCACTCATTTTGAGTACAGCATGACATACAGGTGTTCTCAGTATTTCTAAAATAAAGCCTCAGAGATGAAGCAGCCAGGGAATATACCATTTCCTGATTCATACCAGTGGCTCAGCTCCTGTTTAGAAAAATATTGTCTGTGTATAAGTGGGAGCAAAGCTTCAGATGTGTGAAACACTTCACAGCAAAATCAGGGTATTCCACCTGAGTTCAGTCTTGAATAAAATCTGCACTGGATTTACAACACTCTTTTTGAATAGGGCTTTGAAATTCTACTAATGTATGATGTATCCTAGGTCCAGCCCTGATGCTGTCTGAACTATTCTGATGCTAACAGCTCACTCAGAAATAACTGGGGAAATAAGTAATTAACAGGACTTGGAACCTTCTTTTTTCCATCCACAGACATGGCCTTACTGAGGAAAAAAAGAAAAGGTACCAATGGGTAAAATGAGTAAATCATCCACTTTTCTCCCACTCCCTTAAGGCAAAGTCATAACTTCTAGATTATAATTCTAATTCTACAATCTGTTATTTTGTAATATTTTTATATATCAGCATATGGAACTAAATATAGGAGACAGAGCTATTGTTGCCCCACATGTATTACACAAGTTGAACAAAACTCATACCAGTTTTTCCTGCTGGTGAAAAAAATGTTCAAGCTGATAAGCAGGCTGGAGAGTACCAGGGGATATTTGTATTTAAACAATAAAAAAATATGTATGCTTAATATATCTTGGTGATATTATCTTTTTTAAACACTTAGAGTTAACTCAAATGAAACTGTTAAGAGAGAAATAGAAGGAAAAGGTAAGAGAAGACACCTGAGATAAGTAGTTTTAACGTCTTGGAAAAAAGTAGGTGGGATATCAGAGAGGAGACAGTCACCTGCTGGACTCCATTCAGGTGACAAATACTTCAGTCTTCTTGAGCATGAAGCCAGGTAGAGATTTTGAAAGCCCAAATGCCCAGAAAGGGGGTGAATGGTGGTTGATGCAGAGATGCAAGAGAAGGAGCTGACAAAGTGATGGCAATGCAGCTGCTCTGAGATGAGTCCCAAAGATGAGAGTGTGGGGCAATGGGAACTCTCAGTGGTGCACCCAACATCCCCCATGTACAGCCCTTTCATCTCCTTTACTAACACACCCAGGGCTGCTGAGGAGTGCCTAAATCCACTGTTTTAACAGGCTTTCTGTCACTGCACATTTGTACTGTAACAGGATCCCGACTGGAGGCTCAGGTAAATACCATCAGGACTTGGACCCACATGATAAATAGCTGGGAGAAAAGCAAAGGCAAGGTTGTGAGCCCATCAAAGAAAAGCATGAAACAAGTTCTTCCAGTGTGAAAAAGAGGCATTACATTTTTGAGGTCAGTATTTGAAGGAAGTAAAAAGGCAAGTGTAAGAGATAGACTTATTGGGGATTTTTCTGTTAGAACTGTAGCACCCAAGTATTTTGAACATAAATGAAATAACACTTGTCCCTGAGTTCTACATCAGCCCTGTATCTCTGATCACCAAGAGGAAGGATTTATGACTCTTAGGCTGTGCCTGCGAGAAGTTACTTTGTTCCTTTTTCTTTTCTCAGCACTAGTAAACTGCACTTCTCCCATGAAGCCTTTCAGGAGTGAACTCTGTACAGATTTTACAAGTCCCAGTTGGGCTGTACCTCATGTACAGCAGTATCTGAATAGTTTTTATGTGTTTTAGATTCCTTGATTTAAATTCTGTAAAGATCTTATCTAGTGAAACTCCTTAACCGGCTGTTAACTTGTACCACATGAGCAGTCCTGTTGATTTCTGAGCAATAAACTTCCTGCTTGAAATTTCTTCCTTAAAAACATGTGTTTTAAATGTTCTTGTCACTTCTGCTTACAGCTAGAATTTCAGGTTGCTCCAATTTTAGCAGAACTAATGAGATAAGGGGAAAAATATTAGCAAAAAGGAGCTTTGTAAAAAGAGTCTTCTCCTATTAAAAACAAAAAATCAACAACAACAAAGAAGAGCAAGAACAAAAACACAGCCAACCAAACAAATCTCTCCTATTCAGGAAACATTGTTTCTGGATATTTATGACAAGACAGCCGAAAAATTTAAACATTTGTCGGATGTCAATATTTTTTACTGCTAGAAACAGAGTTATGCAAAGTTCTTAGTGGCATTTGGAATTCCTGTCTAAGGTCTCTGGTGACATTTGTGGAAGGGGCTGGAGGACAGAGCATGGTCTCCAGAGGTTATCTGTCTCTGGTTTGCTTTTTTTTTTCTCCAGAGGACCCTCTCAGGTACATGACAAAGCAGGATCTCCTGTATTTCTACCCTTGCTGCCTTCAGTCTTTAAGCAGTACCATTTTCTGTTTATTTGCTTGCACAATGTCAAGAGCATTCCAAGGTCCTACACTGATCTGACCAGAAAAATCAGCTGTAGCTTATTCATTCACTTCAGGGAATGCAAGAGCACATCTCACATGTATGTGGATGTTTCCCTCTTCCAGCAGCTCTAAAATACATGCTGTGGAAAGAGGTAATATAAGGTGTAATTTTTGCATGCATGAAAATCCCTTGTGTGTAACTGAGTGGAGTATTCATAAAGTAAATAATGTATTAGGATCTCCTTTGAGCTGTTCTTGTCCTGTGCTCAGGAACCCTACGAGCCAAAAGAGTCCAAAGAGGGGAAGACAAGGAGCAGAAATAAACTCACCACAGTTATGCCATCATTCAGCAGTGACTCTCCAAAGATCATCATGTAAAGCTGCTCATTAACAGAGGCTTCTTCAAAAACCACCAGAGCTGCCACGGGATCCACTGCTGAAATCATGCTGCCAAAGAGCAAGTTCTGCAGCAGGCTCAGGTCTCTCAGGCCAAAGGCTTCGATCTGGCAGACTCCATAGAGGGAGAGGCCAATCCCAAATGAGCTTAGCAGAGCTCCCAGAACAGACCACCACAGAATGGATCCAAAGTTTTCAAAAAATGGTCGAGTTGGCATGAAATAACCCTCCTCCAGAATTATGGGTGGGAGCAGATACAAGAAGTAAATACTACTGTCCATAACTGGTGGAGATTTGTGATGGGAAGCAAAGATGATTGCTCCTACTAGTGCTCCAATGGCAATCAGGATGCAGCTTTCAGGCATAAGTTTTGGTAATCGGTGAAAGATGTGGAAACCTTGAATAAAACATTAGAGGATTATTTAAGTTTAAATTAACCTGATGTCAGACAATTGTCATGCCTGCATTTGGACACTTTGTCTTCAGACAGCCAGCTTTTGCTCTAAGGATTATGAAGGTAGAAACAGGCAGTACTGTTCCCTCCAAAACTAAACATTCCCACACTTGCATCACTAAAGCAGGGCAAGAGTTTGACCATTAATTTCTTCTCTTCCTGCTGCCCAGCTCCTGATTGATGAGCAAGCATGTCTGAGCTTAAGCTCCAGTTCTGGGAAGGCAGAAACCTCTTTGAAATGATCCTCCACAATTTGGAAAGAAAATATTCTTCAAGAATCCTTACTGCCCACCTGCTACTGGCTTGTCTAGTCACTATACACGGAACTGTGTGATCATAGTGTGAATGGGATGTGCCTGTACTAAAAATGTCAGGATTTTTTAAAATTTACAAGAATGAGAATGATGCAGACTAAGAAATCTTTAAATCCAATGTCTGTGACTCCATGTTTGAAGCTAGGTCAGCCTTCATCTTGCAACTCTAGAAGATTCTGCCATGACAGTATTTCTGGGACCCTTGAACTATCAGTTTTCAAAAGCAAAGGAACATAATTTTTTTAGGACACTTTTTTTTTTTAATGAAGAGGTATGTTTATATCATAATTCTAATCATCTGCTTTTTAATTTAAAAAATCATTTTTAAGTGTTCTTCCAGTCTTACAGATAAGGGGATTGTTTTGCCTTTCAAGATCTTGGAACCATTTCCCACCCTTACATCTTGAAATCCAGAAAGAAGATAATACCTGAACAAAACACTGAAAACTTTAACAGTTTGGAAATCTGCTTCCCTGGGTAACCCGATTATTCAGACTAATGCTTTCTTCCAAATATATTTAAAATTAACAGATTCACACTTTTGATCAAAAATAATCTTATTTGAAAACTCACAGTAAAAGTAACAGGTCCACCTGGGAGACATCATACAATTCTTCTAAAGTATCTATTTCATGTTCAAAACAAGAATATCATGTAGATGTACCATACATCAAGTCTTGTGCTTTATGGATGATAAAGAATTTGGTTGATATGTTTAATATTAAAACACTCTGCTGATGCCATAACAAATTAAATTTTTGAAAATTTTGATTGTTATGTTACCAGTGAAAACATTTGTAGGAATCAGCTGTAATGAAACTAGCAAATCATGGATAGTGGTAATGGTTTTTGTCAGCTGGGTGACTATGACAGGAAAAATGTTTATCTTCAGGCCACTTCCAGAAAAACATCAGTCTCACCTACCAGCTTGTTCTAAGGAAGAGTTCAAAAATCCCACAAAAAGTTCAAAAGAAAAGGGATTTTTTATGTGTGCAACTCTTCACATTATTACCATCTTCTTCATTTATTTGATATTGCTGCATTAATTCTAAATGGTCAAAATAATTTCAGCCCAGCCATGAAAATGTATAAGACGCGATGAGGCTTTTTTTGCAATATTAATTACAGTTTCTACTGCAATTACTGCTCCCTGAGGTTCCTTTCCCCTTTCAGATACCCACATGGAGCTCTAACAGAAGCTAGATGCACTGCTATGTATTCAAAAGATTCTTAGCCTACATCCCTGATGATCCACACCCTCAGAGACTCTCGTTCTCTCTCTCCAGTTTTACTTTTCACACCAACTTCAAGGAGCAAATAAGTAAAACAAAGACTCAGAGGGGAATGTTTCCTTTTATTCATACAAAGGAAGAATGCTTTACACTTTCTCCTCAAAATTCAATACACTTGAAGTCTCAGTCTGGTGTAACTGATTTCTGCAGCTGTGTCAGGTTGCAATTTCCAGTATCTTGTGATGTATGAGGACTAAAAAAATGAATGGACAGAACTGTGTCAGCGAGTTCTGTTGCTATTTGCTACTCACAGCCCAAGAGACCTGAGGATTAGAGGTCATATGTTAACTTAAGTAAGATGGAATCATTCTAAGATGGAATTTTGGCACTGCTGTGGTCATGAACACACCTGTTCTTTTGACAGACACTGTGAAATCAATCCCAGCTACAAAATTAATGAAAGTTACTTGGTTATATTGTATTTTTTTAACTTCTTTCCAAGCTAGGAGGACCCAAGATCCCATTTTCTACTTACCTATTTTTGCAAAAGAAGCAAGGAGGATCCAAAGGGTAACTTCATAGGGAATTTGCACATAGTCATAGTCCAGTGTGAAAACATGTAGCCTCATGTCTTCAGAAGAGTCAACAGCACCACTGGAATCATGTTCATAGTGAAGCAAGGCCCTCTTGCCCAGGCTGGGCTCACCCCCATGAGCAGCAGCGGAACAGGATACCACACTCAACAGCAGCAGCAGCAGGTTGGAAAGCTTTGCATGTGCAAGCCTGGCAAAGCCCATGTCTGAGGCTGTGACAATTTTATTACAGATTTAGCATATAGTGGTGCATGAAGGTGAGCACAGTCACTTCTGGTGATTCACACTGCCCACAGCCACTTCCTCCTCAGGGCTCTTTCATTTGCCTGCTAGAGGTCATTTTATAGTCCTTATGTGCCTGTCCCATTCCTTGTGCTGCAGACAGACCTGAAGTTTCTATGAAGATACCGGTTGCTCAGGTTCCACTGACCCAGAAAAACCTTGGCCACAGCATTACCCTGTTGAGGAATAAAGGACTTTTCCAACTACATAATTTATGCAGCCTCTGTGATTTTTCCACTGGCCAAAAAAAAAAAAAAAAAACCAAACAAAAAAAAAACCAACAAAAAAAAAAAAAAAACCACCCAACAAATCAAGCAATAAAGTTTTCAATGCTCACCGTTCAGGCAGCAAGCACAGCACGAGGGAATTGCATTGGTTGTGAGAGGTGGTGGCAGCTGGGCAGGCAGGAGAGCCAGCTTCGTGCCTTCCTCTCTTGCCCTCGCTCCCCATCTGCCTCCCCAGCGCAAGCGGCACCCCGGGCACCACACTTGGCACGACTCCCTGGTCCTGTCACCTCTGGTAACAAAACTACCCAGTGTGTAAATAAAGGGACTGTGCGGGGCTCCCAGGAAGGACATCTGGTGGGGGACCGTGCAAATTACAGCCCGGCTTGGAAAGGGGCTCCCTCCCTTAAACACGTGTGTGTAATTAGCAGGTAATATCAACATAAGGAGGGAGGGCTGAGTCACACCACCTGCCTGAAATTGGATCTTGGGTTGTCTTGTATTTGGCATTTGTTTTACTCATACCAGTAAGGCACCTGCTGGGCAAATACATTATCCTCCTCCAACTGCCCTTATGGATCACGTTTTTTAAATGCCCACATATTTTCTCCTCCACAAAACCAACCACGTTTAGTCTAAAGATAAGAGGGTGTGCAAATATAGTGCTGTTAATTAGAAGCTTCTAAAACCTATATTACTTATCTTAGAACTGAGTGCATTTAATTTACTGACAAATTATTCAAATTCATTGATGATTTGACTGTTAGAAGACAGTGCAGATAGGGCAGATGGTGAGAACAGACGTGATACCCCAAAACAACTAGTTCTGAGGACCCTGAAACCACACTGCATGTGCTTGGGAGGGGATTCCTTCAAACCAACTGGCCTTACAGACTGAATGTCTCTTCATGGGTAGAGAGTATCTTCCTCTTGACTTCCTATGGAAGGGATCCAGTGTGTGCAACTGCAATGGTCTATAATGCAAAGCTAAAGGTGGCATGTGGAGACAAGTGGGAAGTTTGCATCAAAATTATAATTATCTGAACCAAATCTCCAATACAGGTGCAATGGCAATGTCAAAATTCTCTGTGGTACAGTGTTAGAACCCTAGTTACTGAGAATTTTAGACTTTCTGTGCTGACAGGTACTGATCCCCAAAAGAGCACTACATTTAACCTGAAGCTGTAGAGGAAGATTCCAAAATTAAATGATAGAACTAAAATTATAAGTGTGTAATTTGAATAGAAGTGTATAATATCACATAATAGAAAACTTAGGGGTTTAGACTTTTAGAATAAAGTAATATATATAAAACAAAATAAAAGTTTTAGAGCAGAAGCTAATCCTTCTCCTTCATGGGTTTGGGTGGTATTGTGTAATTAAATTAAAAAGTCCACATTATGAGCCTTGAGTAGTTAGTTATTAAGTTAAAAGTAAAAATAATTTAAGTATCATTTCTTAATTAGACAGTTTATCCTTAAAAAAAACTTGTAAAGTGAAAGATACAGCTCCATTTTTTAGTTTGTTAAAGTACTGTAAAATTCACAGTTTATGAGACTGTAATATAAACAAAAACTAGTAAACATCTGAATCCAAACCAAAAATACCATCTCACACATTTAATACCAACCCTAACAGAACAGAAGTTAAAACTCCACAGTACAGTCAGTGATGTCCTTTGATGTTCTACTTCTACATGAAGCAGTACTTTCTGTCAGCCTCCCAGCACCGTCAGTCCTCCCATGAAAGCTTTGAACGCAATATAGCATTAGGAAGATAATGCTCAGCCTGCTTGCAGGAGTTCTTTTTTCCAGCATACTGATCCTGTTAACAGTAGTATTTCCTAGAATCCCTTTTACAACAAGAAATCTGGCAGATGAGATATTCAATTAGTATTATAAAACAAGGATTTGTTACTTTGAAGGCCAAATGGAGTAAACAGAACAACAGAGAAGAGGCCATACCACTCAGATTGCTTAATACTGACCACTGCGTTTCACTCAGCTACAGACACACACACAGACTGCAAGATGGTTTGAGAATAAGTGGTGTGAGCTCTAGAGAGATGGCAGCCAGAGGACTGCAAGGGAAAGATTTAGAGACCCTGGAAGTCTACTAGTTGTAACAATCAGGGCTTTGATTTACACCTGCAACACACCCATAGTGCCAACAGGTTCAGTGGGCACTGAGCGACCAGACAGGATCAGCAATAATCAGGTGCAGGTGTCCCTGAGTGTGAACTGGTTTACAACTGGTTGAATTCTTCCCCTCATTGAAGGAAGGATGGAGATGCCTGGGGTAAGCCTACACAGTGGTTCTTCTTTTCTGAATCCCTTTGGCATACCCAGCTGCAGCAGTCTCTCATGGTATTTTCTTGACGTTCCCACTGGAGGAGGTAACTCACTTGAAGAATTTGGATATGTCCCACTGGACTGCATCAGAAAATTAGAAAATTAAACTGCAAGCTTCCTCTGAAGTTCCCTTTTAAAAATATTTTTCTAGAAAACAGGTGTTAAAGTATTCCAGAAAGGAATGCAGTGCAAAGAACATTGTATGTCTCAAAATCAGAGCAAAATGGTATCATAAATAGTAAAAAAATGGTATAATAAAAATGGTAATATAATATTAATTTATGAAAGATATTTACAGTTTTTAAATATTTACATATTTACAGTTATGTGCAGTGGCACGGTTTTGCTGTGCACTGTCACACTTCAGTCCTTCTGACTGTTTCAGAGCGAGCTCTTGCTGGCTGCAGCGACAGCTGGCAGCTGTCGGACGATACAGAAGAGGTCTTTGACAATCGGGTTACCATTCCTGAGCCTGATGTCATCCCCCTGTGAAATTTCTCCTATCTATACCAGTCTGAATAACCTTTGGGAGAAGCCCTTGAGGCTGAAATTTTCCAGCCTCTTAGTAGTTTTCATTGGCATGTGGTAATGCATGTATTTCCAGAACTTCTCGTGGGGAGCAGCAGAAATTGAAGACTTCCAGGTAATGATTGGTAAAATCCGAAGTGCTTTCTTCACTACTGGAGGCAAAGTCTCTGGCTCCTGGAAATCCTGGAACTTTATTAATACCAGTTTGATCCCTTTATCTTCCAGTGCACAGTTCACTGCTGCCTGCAGTTCAAAGATGCTTGGTCCACTGACATAGGCTGGGCTCAAAACAATTATTACCCGTCTGCTGTGTTTAATAGCAGTTACAACTTCATCTGTGTAGGCTGGAGAGGAAATGGTGAGAGTTACTGCCTTCTGCAAAGGAGTATTTATCTTATCACTTTCTTTATCAACAGCTAAAACCCAGAAATAAAGAAAGGCAAGAGTAGGAATGCTGAGTAATCATACAACACCTAGAAATGAGTTTGCTATCAGAGGGTACCATGGCTGCTCTTATACAACCAAAGAACACAACTTTCTGCTCAGGACATGAAGGGCACAGCTGAGACCTCAGCACATTTCAACAGGGTCTCAAGGGACACTTGGACTTGTCTTCATCTCTCTCACAGGGCTTTCTAATTACTGAGGTAGCACTGGCTAAAGTTGCTCAGAAAGTAACTACTGGAATATTTGAAGTCTTTCCAGGGAAAGGAGTCTGCTTGCAAAGAAATTCTTGCACAAGAAGCTTTGTCTCAGCCTAGTAGCTCACAATGACCTGACTCCAAAGTGTGTGTGCATCAGGCTCAGGGACCAGACACAAAGATCAAAACATTATAAGATTTGAACATAAATTCCACTACCTAATTATACAATGTGCTGCTCTGGTGCACAAAGGGAATTTTTTAAAAGTGAAACACAATTTTATAAAAACTGAAGATTTTGTACCATGCCCAGGGAACTTACCTCCTCCCGGAAGAATATCTCTTTCAAGAATACATAACTTGTATCCATATTTATTTTCTAGCATATCTGGAAGAAGCTCCAGGGCAAATTTTTCCTCGCTAATTAAAGCAGAGTCACTTTCAGAAGAGTTTAGTTTTGCATAGGATACAAACGCATCAAATTCCTTACCATCTGAAATAAATGAATAAATAAATAATGAATAAATTACTATATACATTAACAAGTCTGGCTAAAGCATTCAGCTTCTTTCTTAATGCACTGTTTCCATTTATATCTGCTTAAGTAGGCACAACACAAACCTAAAATTATGATCTGTTCACAAATTACAGCTATCCAGTCACCAAAAACAACCTTCCTGTCTCACTGTCTTGCAAATTTGGAGACATATGCTACCAGCCAAAAACAACCTTGCAAATTTGGAGACATATGCTACCAAAGCAAACAAGCAAGCTAGAGATGTTTAGTGCAAGGTAGTTGAGAGATTTGGTCCTTTCCAGGCAGAAACCATGTGGTAGGGAATGAGTCCCAATCTTTTCTCTCATTTGCCCGAATACTGATTAAAAAACTTGTCAATGGCCAATCTTATTTGAAAATATAATAAAGCTTAAATGAACAATGTTCTTGAATATTAGTTGCTTGCAAAAGATACGCTGTTTTCATACACTGTTATGTTTGTAAGCGTAGAGACTTGTGTCTCTCTGTTAAGGAGCAAAGCCTAAGTCTGATCAAAATATCAGCTCAGACACCAAGTACTGTCCAGTTATTGAACTTAAGTCTCCTTGAAAGAACATTTGTACAGTGCAGATGAAACATAGGTAAAGAATTTTTCTTAGCTTTGGTCACCCTGATACCAATGTCCTGAGTTAGGTGCACTCTTAACTACAAGGCAAAAGCAAATTATATCTGCTGAATAATCTTTGAACTACACTTGGGGGAGAAGAAACATAAAATAACAAAATTTCTGGTGAAAGCAAAAGTCACAGTGGACCCAGTCTAGTTTCCCTGTTACTTGAGGCCATTTAAGTTATCCTAAGACTGCCAGATTTGACAGGGGAAGTATTGGAGACTCAGACATTTTGGAATGGCCGGACTTCGTCAGGCAGCCCAAATCCCATCAGGCACCTATGTTCAATTAGCTGAATTGTGTCACATGACAATATAATGAATAGGAACCAGAAAGAAATTCCCCTGTGTAGAGGAGAGTGCTGCTGCAGGGTGAGCTGAGAGGCTCTCTGGATTCCACAATATTGCCTGCATCTTCACCTTCACTGCTTGGGAGCTGAGACACCCACATCCAGCACAGACACCTGACTGCTGAGTGTCATGACCCACGTGCCTTGGTGTAAACTTCCCTATTTCTATCCTTAGATGTGAGATTAGGACCACAGACACAAGCTAGCGTCACCCAGTTCCTACAGGATCTCGAAGAGCCTGTATGTAAAGCAAATTCAGAAAACTAACATGGATGAGTTGGGGCTGAACACTTAAATTCAGAACCAGCACATAGCAGAAGGTATGTCATGAAAAGAAAACAGAGGTGTGCAGACTTAATCTGGAGGCCAAGAATGTTATCAGACAACAAATGTTACATCTCTGCTCTTCCCCTCTGCTCCTAGACACACTTTCAATCCCATCCTTCTACTGGTGATAATTCTTGTGATAAGCTCTTGTGATAATAGGGGAGGATTATTCACTTTGCTGGCTACACACTGTCTTTTACTGTGTTATTTTCCTGCCAAGCTGAGTCAATTTAGGCCCACAAGACTGAATCAACAGCAGTAGGCACACAGGGCTAATGTGGGAATTAAAGATGGGCCAGAGGTTCACTGGATTGGTTTAGCTGAACTTCAATTCATTTATATCCTAAATTGAAGCTCCCTTGAAAACAGATTTTAAACAACATTAAATTGCACTACAAGCCAGATATTCCTCATTTCACCCACAGAGGTCACTGCAATCTTATTAGACCACAACCACTAACAAAAACATGCCTTTATAACATTACTATTACAATAGCAAGTTCAAAATAAATACAAAATAAGCACCACTAGGCCATTTTTTCACATAATTGTACAGGAAAATTACAAGCTGAGGAACTTTTGGTGCTGTATTTAAGATGCTAAAAGTGTAGGAAATGAAGAATCCCTCACTTAAGCACAGTGATAGCATACGTGTTCTATAAATGTTAGTATCAAATCTCCTGCATTATTTCTTTCTACATGTGGAAGAAGGCAGGAGTTTTGACATATATCTGAATTGGCTAAGGAGGCCAATGAACCCCAGAGGGGTTGTGGATTCTCTCTCCACAAGGTCCTGCACAACATACATTGTCTCTGCTTTGAGCAGGTGCCCAGGGTACCTTCCAAGCTTGTAGGATCCTTCAATTTTCTGATTCTGGGCTGAGAAGGACATGAGAGAAGAAATTGTAGAAAGGAAGAAACAGCAAAATCAAGTCATAACTGCTGCTTTGCTGCTTTATGAGCAAGTCCTTTCAGACCTCAGGTGACTTGATATGCATCCACGAAATGAGAAGGACATAGTCCTGCAGGTGAGAACACATTTCCCTCGGACAGAAAACTCTGTGTGTGTGCGCGGTTGGTCTGCACACCCCCTGTATCCCCATGCTGCAAATGGAGCTGTGTGCATGAGGTACCTGAGAAGCAGGGGACAGGCAGGGGACAGGAGCTGTCATGGTGAAACCCAAAGGTGTCTTCAGCTTAGTGCACTGGCCTTGGCAGGTCTGTGTCTGTCCTGCTGACATGCAGGGTGTGCTCTAAAGGGACTTTCCACAGGTCCTTAAATCACTTTGTCACCAGGTAGTGGGGAAATTTTGAGTGATTTCCCAAACTGCTTTTGCCAAATGCTTTAGTGCTTGTAAAAATATTTTCCAGAAGAGCAGCAAATTTTCCAATTGTGCATGTACTTAAAGGTATCTAGATACAGTTGTTTCACACTCATGTATAAGATGCTTGTACAAACACAAAAACAGACTCAGGCACCCCTATCTCAAAGTGCATCAAGATGCAAGAATTTTTAGAAAAATTTTCTCAGGCACAAACTATCAGAATTCTTTCAACATATTTAAGAAAATCATATCTTAAGTTCTTTGAAGTAGTCATAGTGATTCCTGATACATTTTTACTCTGTCTATTATTTCAGGGGCCTGTTTTAGCTGAGGTGGTGGGGCAATGCTACTACAGAGACTTGAAAAATCAAAAGCTAATCGCTCACATCCAAATGTCAAGTGGTTTCCAAAGATTTTAGAAAGGAAATACGAATACTTCCCAAGCATTCATTTGTCAGCTGGTGCCCTTCATCATCTTATTTCTCTCTTTTGTTTATTCTTATGAGAAACTTTTTGGCTTCAAGTGATTCAATAGACCCTGGAGTCCTTCACCTTGTTATGCAAGATCATTTAATTCTTGTCCAAAGGTTTTGTTGAACTTTTTCAGAGAATGATTCTGAAATGTTGGAGATGCTAAGTTATTCCCTGAATATGGACTGCCAAAATTCAGCTTCCTACTCTAATCTTCTATGGGTAAATGAGGGTAAAAGTCTAACTGAAATTTCTGTTGGTGTCACATATTTCTTTCACACTATATGACTTTTTTTCCATCTGCATTCACTGAGCATCTTGCAAGCATTAGTAGACTTTTTATTGGCTCAAAGAGAACAGGGTCATTAAAAGAACATAATTAAATGAGTAATTCATATCAGATTATCCCACGTGGCAAAAGGCAGTAGAAAATCTGGAGCAAATTGGTATTAGACAAGGTTTCTTACCTTCTGTACTTTTGTTATGGACCAGATAACTTCGATACATCAGCACTATTTCAATCCAGTGCTGGTAAATAAAGACAGTGCACAAAACAAAGGCAAATAGAGTCGATATGGCGCTGCATAGTACATATAAGAACAACACTGCAGAAAGAAAAGAGTTTATCATAACTTGAGTTTCCAAAATAATATTGACACTTAGATAAAAAATCAGTCCAGAAGTGGGGACAAACCATCTTACAAAATATTTTTTCTTATCCCTCTGGTAAAGCTTAGGGAAGTCAAGATTCCATGTAGCCACAAACCTTAACATAGAATTTCAGTCTACCATCAGTGACCTTTTTTGCATGACATCTCTTTGGTGATATGAAAAGCCAATCTATGACAGAGTGCGCAGAGGAAATAGTCTGTGGTACACTCAGCAATGCTGAAAATAGTCATCACCTGAGATGGAAAAGCTAGATCAGAACAGACACAGCTGCACCCAGTGCCCTTCTCACAGCTTCCGGTAGCACTCCAGTGATGAACCTCCACTGTGAACTATGGTTTAACACTTCAATTTCCACACTGATTCAGGTTTGAGACTTGAAAGGCTGCCACAATCATAACAGTTATGGTAACTTCTCAGAAATATGCACGCTAATGACTGGGAAAATAAACAGAAATATCCCATGAAAAGCAGGGAATACTGTTGCTTTCAGTAGCCTCTCTGCTTCAGTTTGGTAGATTGCCTATTAATGCTCAGATATTACACTCTCCTCTTCTTCCTTCCAGTTACTCTCTAACTTCCACTTGGCTCACCTGCCTGGAGTAATTCCCCATATAGTCCTGTTCTTCTGAGTAATCCTCAAAATACTTGGCTTTCAAGACATCTGACAAATCAGATTTTCCCACTCAGATTCAAGAAACTTCTGCTGCTGACTAAAAGCTAGTGTCAATGGGGAATTAATTAGTAGCAGTAGAGTAAATCAAAATGTGTCTTCAGGGGTAAATAGCCACCGACTGATAGCTTTACCTCTCTTCTTTCTTTTCAGCTGGATCACAGCAGTGGCATTCCCCACTGAATTCTGAGCAAAGCATGTGAAATTGCTTCTGAGGTCATTTTCAGTAACTTCTTTCAAAGTTGCAATGTGAAGAAGTGTGTGCCCCTTCAAACCTTTTGGATAGACACTAGAGAGAAAAAAATGTGTATTTAAATGATACCTTTGCTGTTCATTCACACAATTTCCCAGTGTCTTACACACAAAAACAGAGGAGCTTGCAACTTGTTCATCTTGAACTTTTAATAGAAATGGAATATTCTGGTTTGGAACCTTCACTTGGTCTATACATTGTAAGAAAAAATAACTAACATTGTAAGAAAACACTTTGATAAACCTGAAGACCAAAAGTTTATTCTTAATTCATCTACTCAGCAAAATATTTACCACTTGCCTAGTTTTCAATATATAGTCCCCTTTACTTCTATAAGATTACTTGTGGTTTTCTAAGATGTAAAATATTCACCTGGCAGAAATGCAAAGAAATGAAACTTCAAAAAGAGAGAACTAGCTGGGCAAAAGAATGAGCAGCTCAGCCTCTTGCACAGGGGTAAAAAGCCCAAAGACAGGATAGGCAAACAGAAATAAAGGACAGAAGTATAGGAAATGAATTAGTAACTGAGGAATCCCTTCAGGGCTGAGTGAAGGATATGGGAAACAGATCTGTATCTGCAATCACTCCAGAATATCCACGGTTTCTGAGTTTCAGCATTCCCCTTTGAAAGCCACAAGTATAAGCATCTCTGGGTCATCCCAAAAGTCATCTCACATCATGCCACTGCAAAATGACAGTGTCCCATGGCTCTAGCTCTCTACCTCTGCTACCTCAAGATATGTAGGAGTGAGCATAGGCAAGGATTTAACCAAAGTCTGTTGGGGATGTTTCATTTGTTTATGTTTTAAAAAATAAACAGAAACTCTACCCATGAAAACAGCTAAAAACTTTTCAACAAGAATATTCCAAATCTAAACATTCTAAAGTTAGGAAAATTTCCAGTCTATCTTGTGAGTATGTGTGATATCATAATTCTTTTTTTTTTTCCCATATGACCCCTATTATGAACTTGGTTTTAGCAGTGACAGCAGGGCTTTTGCTTCCCCCAGTGTACAGAAAGTTTACCCATAAGTTGACTCAGGGCTGTCTGGCAAAAAACAGACTGCCTGCATTGTCTCTACTCTGTTGCTTGCCCAAGTTGAACACTGTGTAAGTGAATAAAAACAGGAAGGAAAGGGAAGAGTAATCACTACAGGGGCTGTCCCCAGGTCATGGGAAACCTTTCCCCTGCATGTTTCTTCTCTGCAGGGTCTGGTTAATTCTCACCAGGGAGGAGTCCCAAAATTCAGTGTCCTGAAATTCAGTGCTGCAAGCCCTCAGACCTGCTCTGTAACACCCCAATGTCTGAGACACAAACTCCCTTCCATGTCCACAGGACTGTTTTGCTGATCTGATTCATTCTCCACTCAGAGGCAGCTTCCAAAGGCAGATTGTGTGAATTGCTAGCAAGGCACGACAGAGAATGTGTTTTCAAGAACACTTGAAAACAAGAACACTTGAAAACGACTGATGCAGGGACAGGCAACCAGGAGCCCTTCATGTTGAAGCTGTCTGTGACCTAGAGTTTTAAGAGCTAAGATTATGCAGAGTTTGAGTTCTTGATTTTATGGCCATCAGTTTGTGCATCTGTATGTGAAGGTCACATGCCTGTCACTTGCTTGTGGACATATGCATTACTAGGTGAAAGAAAAGACCCTTCTTAAGTTTTTCAATAAAATGTATTCAGTAAAGCTGTTACAGAAGGACTTTTACAGCTGCTTGTGGTGGTAGTAACCAGAATATTGGAAGGGATGGGGTAAGAGGTTCTCACATTGTTTCCTGATTCAATTTCTCATTTACATTCTCTTCGTTGTTTCGTTTCCATGTTACCCTCATTGGAGAAACAGTTTCAAATCCAAACTGTACACGACATTCCAACTCAAGTGGCTTGCCTGGAACAAATAAACACAGAATACAAATGCCTGCAGAATATTATTCTCTTAAGTAGCCTAGAAAGCAAAGCTGATTTGCTTTATCAAGATCTGTCCTAATTTATCAATACCTCATTTAAATATTTTCATTTGCTTCTAGAGGAGGAATTGAAACTTACCAACTTCTACTTCGAGGATCACAACACCATTGGGATACAAAAGGTTTGGTGGATGAATAGTGTTTTTTGCTGCAATTAACAAGAATATCATTAAGTATAAAGTTATTGTCAGTGCAGAAAACCAAAGAAAATAACCTAAAATTTAATTTTTCAATATTTAGGGGGAATTTAGACACCTAAGTCCAAGAGAAGGACAACAAAACTTGTGTAGCTACTCAAACATCTGCTATCTCTTTTATTTTGAGGCATTGTCCTCTTACATGAGCTGAGAAGCTCAGTAACTAGTCTGCACTTTAAATTATTTAGGATTAAAACATTAGGAACCCCTCTTGCAAAACCCCCTGAAGAGTGCAATCCTCATACCAGTTCTCTGCCAAATCTTTTTTCATGGCCAGTAAGCACAAACAGAGCACATGCACACCCCATTCACAAGCACAGACACTTGTACCAAAATAGCCATGTTGTTTTCAAAACTCAGGCTGCCAAAGGGCACAGATAATGACACCCACGGATTGTACAATAAAACCCACTGCTCTGATATTCTAGGAAAGTCCCATACTGCAGGAAATAGTGCCACACATAATACCTTTTTGTTCTGGGTGGGGGTTTTTTGTTTGTTTTGGTTTTTGGGGGTTTTTTGGTTTGGTTTTGGGTTTTTTTGGTTTTTTTTTAACCGGGTCACAGCAGAGAAATATAGCACAGAATCACAGAACAAGCTGAGTTGGAAGGGACCCACAGGATCGATTTCAGCACCCAGCCCTGCACAGAACCATCCCCAAGAGTCACACCCTGTGCCTGAGAGTGTTGCTCAAACACTCCTTGAACTCTGTCAGGCTTGGTGCTGTGACCACTTTCCTGGGGAGCCTGTTCCAGTGCCCAACCACTCTCTGGGTAAAAAACCTTTTCCTAATACCCGACCTAAACCTCCTCTGACACAACTTCAGGCCATTCCCTCGGGTTCTGTCACTGGTCACAGAGAAGAGATCAGTGCCTGCCCCTTCTTTTCCCCCCACATGGAAGACTTCCAATGCAAGAGGGTGTCCCCCCAGTCTGCAAGGTTCTAGGGTAAGATGCATATGGTGCCTTTTAAGTGTTTTTCTGACTGCTCTACAAAGTGAGGGAAAAAGAACTGAGAAGGACAATGTGTGAGCTCAAATACAGTCAGATCAGAATAAAAGCAGAACTAGTCCAAGCCTACCTGAAGAATCATGTGGGAATAAAGCCAGAAGGAAGAGTGAAAGAGCAAGAGGTATTTTAAGCCACCGCACAGAGATCTCACAGGTTGGTAAGACATGGTTTCCTGTTCTGATGGGATGGATACGTTTTTCCCTTGAAGTCTTAGAAACAAATGCTTAAAATACCTGGGGGAAAAAGGATCACCTATTTCAGAAAAGTGCTATCCTCATTAGACCATGAAATGTCAAAGTAGTGTTTCTTCACTAGACCATAGAACCAGGTTGCTTCACTTGACATATTTATTTTGCTCCCTAAATTCTGTTCTCCCTTTCACAGAGTAGCCTGCCTTCCACCAGGATGCTGAGGAATAGTCCTGTGCTGTTTTCATACAGAAACAGCTGTACTGCATCCATACAGTTCAGGATATAGAATAGATTTATACTCTCCTACAGGATCTACTTCTATTACTATTGGATGTTCTAGTTGGTGTCCCAGGATGTCCTCAGAGTACTTGGAAGAGGGTTTGAATGATCCTGTAGCTAATTCAGTTTATGGGTTTTCAGAACAAGACCAAACAAAAGACAGAAATAAACATAATAAAGAAACCATGCTTTACTTCAGATATTTTATTCTGGGTTTTTGTATTACTCACCAATGACTTCTACTGTTACTGCTGTCCTCACTGTCCACTTGGTAATGTTGTCAGACAAAGTGTAATCACACACATATATTCCAGCATCTTTGTCATACGTTGGATTCAAGAAGATTTCATTCTGCTTAAGCTTTAGGCTTGGTCTGCTTTTCCTGTATTTTATCTGGTGACCATCCTAATGAAAATAATACCTAAGAATTAAAGTTGGTTTTTCTTCTTGCTGTTGTTGCTGTTACTAAACTATATTTTAATATATTTGGACAGGATTTTCATGGCAGAAGGGCTGAACCAAGGTCTTTCCACTGAAGCCCAAAAAGGGATGTATTAGGAGTCATCTGAGGCCATTTTTCAGTTATACTAAAAATATGTGAATAACCTTGATTTCTAAAAAAATATTTAAATTTTATGGATGAAAAATATGAAATCATGAAGGTGATCTAAATTAAACTCCTATTACTAAAGAGCAACAAAAAGGATCACTTTTTTGATGGACTAGGTATTTTTTGTTTGGTAAAGAAATCATTATGAAAGCATTTTCAACTTATTCTATGAGAAATAAACCATGATTTTGGATGGTCTGAGGTTGAGGACACTGTCACTACTTTTAGAAATATGAAAATGGTCTATTTTTGAGAAGCACCCCTATTTTTCACCATAATATATTCATATTCCACTGAAACCAGCAAGAATTTTCCTTAAATCAAGTTCCTGAAAAAATCCACTAACACAAATTTGAAGATGCTCCCCAACTTCAGTGGGCTTCAGATCAAGGTGTAGGTAAACATCATTTAAAATTTTAAAGCAAATGGAGAATAACTTTCACTAGATCATAATTCTACTTGATAGAATAAAATAATGTAAATAATACCAGGCAGGAAAATGCACAATTGCAAATTTTAGTCATTTTCTATTGCTCATTTATATAGGTTTGGGTGCTAAATTACTATCCTTACAAATACTGAGTCAGTGGTGGTTCAGTAGAATAGTGTTTCATTTGACACAGGAGTCTTGGAAAGAGCAATTTGAAACATTATTCTTAAAATAATTTTGTGTCTAACAAAGCCAGTTTTTCCTTGATATATTGGATGTTTTCAAAATTTGAAATTTCAAAACAAAACTTAAAATGTTGCATTTCAATCATGTCAGTTTTGTTAAAAACCTATTTTAATTCTCAATTACTTCTATTTCTTAGCTGAAGAGCAAGAATTTCTTGGCTTCTGTTTTGTATAATAATATTTTTGGTGGGGCAAATTTCTTCAAAACTCTTCCTTAAATACTTGATATATATATCAGTCCAAGATTCTACTTTTGGGTTAAATTTCTTGGGCATTGCCTGCCAAAGAAGGGTTCAAGAACTATGGCACATGGACATTAACTAGACCTGAAGCTCCACCTCCACTCAGTGAGACTGACTCTTACCTTGTACCATTTCACATCTGGCTTTTTTGTGTGGCTGTAACATTTTGTCCCAGGACAGGTTATTGAATTCCCACTGCCAGCAAGCAGATATAGAACATTTGAGTCATAACCTGAACATTTTGCTGCCTTCTTTGTTTGAACATCCAAAACAATTTTGAGACATGGGATTTTTCCCCTGAGTAATGTATAAAAAAGAAAACAAAAAGGAAAAGGAAAGAAAAAGTTAAACATTTAATACATAAACCAAACCAAAACAATAATTCTTCTATAGAAATAGAAACCTTTTACTCCTTTAATCCATTACTTACCATATCCTACAGATGTACACTCCAGAAGCACTCTCCCTTATTGGTTTAAACCAAAGTGCATCCCCTTGGAAAGTCAGATTTGAGCTTTCCTTGATAGCCTTCGGTGTCTCTTTATCTTTCTGGTGCCAGAACCATTTCACCTTATGTTGATTTAGAAATGAGTTGTTATAAATGTTGGTAGCATCTCTATGTGGTAAAGCACATTGTAGAACAAACTCCTCGCCATTAATTGCACGATACCATATTTGAGGTTCAACATGGGAACATCCTGAAAAGCAGGACAGTAAGATATCAGTACCATCTGAAAAAATGAAGAGTCATGGTGAAAAAATTAAAAATAAAAATTAGGAACAAAAATAGAACCTTACGTTTCTTGTGTTGAATATTTCCTTATGTGATCAGAACATGGACTAATAAAAAATAGATTTTCTTAAATATGTAATTTGCCAATGTTCTTGAAAATTTATTCCAAAGGTTTCCGAAGGTTTATCAGGCCTTTTTTCAGAAGCTTAATGTGAAGAGTTTTTGTGATGTGTAGACTTTTGCATGCATGCTAACCTGTTAAACCTCAACTGTGTAGAAAAGCAGATTCAGCTCTTCTCAATCTCCTCTAAATGGAGAAGGGGCAGACATAAGCCTGAGGAAGCAGAACCTGCCCACCACATGCCCTATTTAAGGTAAGATTGACAAACATTATTGTCTCAGTGATATCTATAAATATTTATCCTCCTATGTTTCAGTAACTGTCTCTAAAATTACACAATTTTTTTAATTCTGAAAGGTGTGGTCAGCTGTCCTAGTGCCCATCCTGCCAATCAGGCTGTTGTGGCCTTTGAAAGTGTGGCAGGATTTCACCCCAGCAGAAGGGAGGTCATGAAATCTGTTCCTCACCTGCCCACCTGAGAAATTCTTTACAGTTTCATTTTCTCTCTGTGCATTAAACTGGATCAAGCTCCTCTAGGTATGTTGTGTATGGAAGGCTTTGATAAATCACTCTCTTTCTGCTTTTGTCTTCCTTCTCCCCAGTCCCTGCCTCGCTAAACCAGATGCTGGAGACCTAAGTCACAGATGCAATTCATTTGTTTCATTTAGGCCTCAGAGACTCTCCTTTACATTTATTATTTTCACTGGGGACTTCACAAGCTTGCAGAAAGGCTATTTGTCTGACACAAGCATGTATATGTGCAGGAAAAACTCACAAAGGCAAGGAAAAGTTAAGATCTCCTTTTCTAAGTTTTCAGAAAGCACCACAAACACCAAACATCACTGGAGCAGATTCTTACCTGGCAAGTTAATCCCTCTGCCTTCTGCCCCACTGACAAATAGTGTTTGTATCCAGCACAAAGTGAGCATTGTTTTCTTTATCAATTTTGGCTGATATTTGGAGACATTTTCTTTAACAATCATCTTGCTTTCTGTAAAAGAGGAAAACAGGGGATTTTTTGGTAAATAAGAGTCCAATAAAATAGATAATAGCATATTTCATTGTGTACCTCTGTAAAACTTTGCAAACATTATTTCCTGCATATTGTGTTTTTTAAAAATGGGGTTTGCAGCACTTTTCCTGCTCACATTATGTCACAGAAATACAGGGTGGATAATACTCAAGAATATGCAACATTATCTCTAAATACACTTTGCATAGAATTGCTTACAGATGGATTTCCAAATCATACCTCCAACAATGCAGAACTCCACCTCTGGAGTGGACATGCAGATCCTTCCTCCTTTGATAGGAGCATGTTCTCTAAGATGAGAGCTAAGATACCAAATATCATCAGCCTTCAGCTAATGATGCCTATCAGCAACAGACTGAGACAGCAGAAATGGCACCAAAAGTCCATGGAGCGCTGTTGTAGCTTGAAGGTCAACAGGCCCAGATTGGACTCCTTTATGATTGAACCAAATCTGAAGATGTGCTGCAGCTGCAAATGGGATTGAGTCATGTGACTGGAGACCTATGCAGAAGTAAAGCCCTCAAAGCATGTCCTGTATGGACACGTGTCCCAAGAGATGTGCTCCTAGTGGGCTTTGTTACCAGCCAAAATGGGCATACTTAAGATGCCTACTAGGGCCAGCAGAGCAACCTAAAACGCTTCTCCTCCTCCATGGTGTGCCTGGGTCTGCAGCTTCAGGCCTCACTTCTGCACTACAATGCTGTGCTGCACTGCTTGAACAGCTGTGGCAGGGCTGAGAAGGGTAACACCCACACCAGCATAAGGGACCAGCTCTGCGGGATGCCCTCTGGAACTGGAAACACCCAGGGCATTTGGAGCAGGCCCACAAAGCACTCAGATGCATCCAGACACCTATAGGACAGTACCCTGTACAAGGTGAAACCCCAAACCATATTGTTATGTTTTCACTCTTCTATTAAGTCTGATCTGCATCCCATAGCCTTCTCAGCCACACTGAATATGCCCAGTGTGCATATTCCACGGCCATGGCTTAACCTGGGTGTTCAGTAAGGGCATACCCAACACTTATGACTGACATGTCTGCAGCATTTGCTCCAGGTGTAAAGGGACAGTACCTGGTTCAGGAGCAAAGCACTTTGCTGCTGTTCAATTTGTACAGCTCTGCGTTGTGCAACAGAGTCCTCAAGGGGTTTTTTCCTTTCCTTTGGCCATAGAGTGACTCTACATTTGCAGTGCTGTCAGACAGGCCCTGAGTCAGCCCAGGGGAAAAGCAGAGAGGCTGGGGAAAGGCTAGTCCCTTGTCTGTTGGCAGCTCATGCAAATCAGACACTACTCATACTGGTTAGCATCAGCAGAGCCTCCAGTGCATACTGAGCTACAGAGAGAGCTGATGAGAACTCCCACACTGCACTTTTCCAGGCAGCTGTTTTGTGCTGAGGGGAGAACTTTTAGTCACCATTCTCTTCAGAATGTCTCTATTCCTTTCAAGTGAATGATCTATTTTTATGCTCAGAGACCACAGGAAGTAAGTTAACTCATTCGTCCGACCTCATCCTGGTGCTTTGTTACAGGTTGGCCGCTAACTGTCATCACCCCACATATTTTTTAAAATCATCCTGAAACTCCAAGTCTCTATGTATGCCTTAATAAAGTGAGTTTGCTACCAGCACTGGAAAAAGCCCTCCATAAGTTTATCCAACATTTTTATCTGCTGCAAAAAGATCAATGAATCCTGACTCTCAAATCTGGGTTTATGAAACCTCTGAAGACCTTGCTCAGGGCATTCACTGAGGCTGCATCTCTAGCCATGTTAACTCTGTATAAAACCAAGAGTGGTTTTGAGTTATGTCATCCAACAGCCCACATGGCAAGGTATGCTGGTGCCAGTAGCAATCAAGATCCAAGGGCCTTTTGTGTGGTTCAGTGCTTTAGCAGGTGAGCAGATGTTGCTGTTGTCAAAAGCAGAGGAGCAAGCACTGATCTCTTCATTCTCATGACCAATGACATGACTCGAGGAGACAGAATGAAGCTGTGTCAGGGGAAATTCAGGTTGGATATCAGAAAATTGTTCTTTACCCAGGGGGTGGTTGGGCACTGGAACAGGTTCCCCATGAAACTGGTCACAGCCCCAAGCCTGACGGTTTTCAAGAAGTGTTCAGACAACACTCTCAGGCACATGGTGTGATTCTTGGGATCTCCTGTGTAGGGCCAGGAGTTGGACTTGATGATCCTTATGGGTCCCTTGCAACTCAGCTTATTCTATGATTTTATTATCTGTTTCTCTATCCTCTGCACTCCACTTGACCCCAGGCAAATGATCCAATCTCTCCCCTGTGACAGTTTTGGTCCCTCCTGGTGACTCATTAAGCCACCTGTGACTCTGTTAAGCCACCAGAATCTATTTGAAGAGTGCTTGACCTGGCACAGGATAAGCAGTGGCAGTGTTTACTACCCAGCTTCCCATTTGTGCGTAACTGGGGACACACAGGCCACATGGAGTGAAACTACATGAAGTGACTGTTCACAAAGCATTTAATAATGCTGATGTGATGTATAATCTCTTTGTTCTGCAATTTGCTGCCATACTAATGATGCCTTCTTTAAGCTCCAAAAGGTCACCACAAATGGGAAAGAAGTACCAAAGGGAAGGTTGGCTAATGAATGGTACAGCTTTGGTTAGCAATCTTTTCCATTTTTCTGTTGTCTTAAGTTAGGCATGGGAAAATACACCACTGCCGTTTGGGGGATTTTTCAGTTTTGGTTTTGGTTTGGTTTTTTTTTGCTAACTGATAACATTTTTATTAGAGAATCTTGTAATCTTTGCATTTTTATAGTGTTTAAAAAGTATGATAGAATGTGAAATTAATAATTGTCATCTTGCAAGTGTGTTTGACAGGAAGAGGGAAAGTCACAGCAGAAGCAGACAGCAATCACCATTCAGGTGCATTTGCACTTTAAGCGCACTCAGGTGATTCGGTGACTCGGTCTACTCAAGGACTCATTTCTCTTTATCAGCATCTACGAGAGAAAGAAAGGACTCTGCTCCAGACAACTTGTTATCAAAAGTCTCTCCGCCTTCTCCTGCCATGTACACATCCATATTATCATATCCTTTGTCTAGGGATTTAGGGTGCCACTTAATTGGAAAGTATTGTATGTGCAAAGGAAATCAATGTGATCTTCACATAATTTCTTGTGTTAAAAATTGCCAGTGAAAAATAGGAATTGTATTATATTGCCTATGTTTCAACTCCTAAAAGACCGTTAGAAGAAAAGAGTAAATTTCTATTTCATAGAGTTTTCACAGTATTACAGAATAAGCTGAGTTGGAAGGGACCTATAAGAATCATCAAGTCCAACTCCCAGCCCTTTTTAACTCTGTCAGGCTTGGTGCTGTGCCCAGCACCCTCTGGGGTGAAGAACCTTTTTTTAAGATCCAGCCCAAACTTCCCCTGACACAACTTCAGGCCATTCCCCCGGGTCCTGTCACTGGTCACCACAGTGAAGAGACCAGTAATACACTAATATGAGGTCTCCTTTCACCCTCTTCTTCTTCAGCTTTTTACATAAAATATAAGCAAAAAAAAACCAAAATCAGTTTCTTGAGAGCTGTGCCAAGTTTCACAATGTCTCTAGAGTCTAGTAAAGAGTGTCATACCACAATCCTACCATCATACAATTCTGATTCTGATGAAAATCACTTCACCATCAAAACTACCAATCCTCATGTCTTGTATTCAACTTATATCAGTGGAAGGGCAAACATAATCTGATTCTAGGACTAAGATTAGTAATAGCCACACAGGAGATGAAGAAAGCTTATCTTGTCTACAAAATGGAAAAGGATATTTATTGAAGATAATTACTAAGACACCACTCTTTGCCTGACCAAGCAGTTAAAGCCAATTTACTTTAAAGTGCACATTCAAAGGCAATAAAATGAACTCACCTTCAAGAAGAGAGGGTAGGGAGGGCTAAAATCTGAAGCTAAGATATATAATTAAAAAAAAAAATCTCAAGATCTTACTTGCACATCCTACCCAACATGATAAGAATTGTGGTTAGCTCTAGCTGTGCACTGTGTTGAGTCTGTTTCCTTTACAGGAATTTCCTCTACCTCACAGTCATCATCCCTTCCTTTCTTAGTTTAGTTGCATTATGTTGAAAATGTCTGGGTCATTTTCTTGTAAAAAAGAACAGGTGAAACACCTCCTAGTAAGAGATCAAAGATTTTTGGGTTCTAAAATCTTCTATTTGCATTGTGTGCAAAATTGTGTTGGATTTTTTTAGTTTGCTTCATTTAAGAAGGGTAATGTTTCCTTTTTTTTCTTCTTCCATATGCTGCTTTTAGACAGTTCACAAAAATCTGTAATACCTGAGATCTACAAGATTATTCCAATATACAATAATATTCACAGTAAGAATCGAGTTCTCCTTACCATTAATGTCCCCAGCTACCTTCCCCACCCACTGTAAGTGGGAGTTGTTACCTCCCATCTGTGTCCTCCTAGTTCAGCCTCACTAGTCAGCCAAACACAGCCTTGGCAGAGAGGGAAGAGAAGCCCTGCTGAATCTGTGCCATCTATGACTTGTGTCCCTTGCACCTGCTAGGAAGGCAGAGCACTTCAGCATACACAGTCCCACACATTCCTGCCCCTCTTTCAGGCTTCCTGCCAGCATGTAAAACCCATAAAAGACTGACTGCACAGTGACCCAAACTACACAAAAGCATGTGAGAGCACTTTGCCATCAATTCAGATCCCAATGATCTCTATTGAAATAGGGGATATGTAAATATTTGTCCATCAGTTTACAACAGACTTATTTCAAGAATAGTAGGACTTGTTTTTCTTTTCTTGTGTGAAGTTCTCTATCTATACTGCACATTAGGTCAATCACTCTATTTTCACAAGAAGGTTAGAAAGGCTGTTTTTCTCAAAGTGGGGATTTCAATGTTGCCTCTGTTTATGCACACATTCCTTTATGCAATGACCAATATTAATGCTTGATTCTGTTGGGTTCTGAGCATTTTTACCTCTCTGCTTATTCCAGACCTGAGCCCACTGATGATCAACCTTGGTAATTGTCTCCTAAACTATAGTCAGTGTTTGCTCCATTGCAAAATACATGTTTGATTTACAAATTAAAAAAGGCTCCAATTTATCTCTGGAAATTTCAGTATAAAGAATTAAGCTTTTGAGGGTGTCCTGTCTGACTGAAAAAAAGCACTTCTGTTCCCTCTTCACTTAAAGGAATTACAGAGTATAACACAGCTGAAGTCAATGCCCTTCTTCTTTCAAACTCAGATTATCAGAAAAAAATGGTTCTTTCACAGACATGCAACTTAAAGACGTAAAATATACTTAATTCACTTTAAGTATAAATTGTTGTAGTGTCCAAGTATTAAGGATTACCACAATCAAAAAATTAAACATAACAGTCCAACCGTTATATCAGAAATACATTTTAGAAATACAACAGAAGCACCAGTCACACAGAGTTTTGAAAGCCACACTACCAGAAGTCTGAGTGGTATGTCATGCTGGTTACCACACCGGATGAAAATCTTACACATAGTAGCAAATATTTGGCTAAGCCTCTTCTCCAATTCACCCTTTTGTCTTCTGTAAAAATAATATAGACACTACAAAAGCAGCCTCACACACTTGCACTTCCAAGGTTCACATTTATCTTTGACTGCAAGGCAAGGTGCATAAAGAAGAGGGTAAAGGACCACTCCAGAATATCCTCCCCACCCTCTCCTCCCTTTTACTCGCTTACCCTCCCACTCTGCTAAAAATTAGCATATTTTATTCTATATCTCCAGAAAATTTTACCTCCCCACCCCTGTGGAAATTCAAGTTTGGGGGCTTTACCTTACCTTGTCCATCTCACTTCTGCTCAAGTGGGGAAAACCTACCATCTCAGTGTGTATGCAGTGTAGTCTTATAGTGCTGAGAAGATTAGGGGTTTTTTACTACTCTGGCACTATTCTGGCTTGACACATTTACACATCACCTCCTCCTCTGCCCAGCTATGGTTAGCACCTAGTGGGTAAGAAATTTTCCACTCCAATGATCTTCTACAATGAGTCAGTGGTGCTGGTTCTGCTGCTGCAGGAGGTGTCTGAACAATGTCCAAACATGAACCTCTGTCCATTATGTACTAGTTTATGCCCCTTGTGAAATTATATACAGTCACAGGTGGTTTCTGGAACTTGTGGGTGATTGTGAAATAAAGAAAGGCGGTGTTACTTACCATCAATTTGCTGCACTACAGTGAATTCTGCCTTGGGCATCAGGGACTAATGTCTAGAGCCACAGAGGTACTATGAATATACTAATAACTGAATAACCACATGCCAGCCAACAGAGAAAGAGCAAAGCAAATTCTCACCATGCAAGCCTTTCAAAAGTTTTAACTCTCACAAATCTTAGCAGTTAATTAGAAAAGATTGTCTAGCACCTCAAATTCCATGACAATTTCTGCTTGCCTTCCGTGATAGCCCAGCCTGCTTACTGCAAGCCAAGAAACATAAACCTGACAGAGGTGACCACTGCCAAATTTTTGGTTTTCTTTCAGAAACTTACTGTACTCCATCTTAAAAGTAGATCAGAGTAGTTTCTCCTTTACTCTCACAGGAGACCTTATTCTTATAATGGCTTTAATGCCCATTATATATTCATTCAAGGACACATCGTTGTATGCATATTATTCCTTAGCTTGAACAGCTCTTCTTTCTAGTGCTTTTCTTTCCCTGTATACATTTGATAACAGCGCTCCTACTCCTTTCCCTGGTCATTTTACCAACCTAGGCAATTAAACTCTTCTAGGATCCCTCTTCATGGCTCCCCTGCTGACCCTCAATGGCTCTTCTTCACAGGTCTCAAGCAATAGAGCAAAAGAGCAAAATTGCTCAAGCAAAATTTCTTCACTGGAAGCAATTAATTGGTATTTGTCTTTCCTTCATCATGCTGGAAGCTGGAGACACTCCTGAGATTGTCACAAGTTTTCATTTCCAGTGTATGAGTTCCTTCCTTGTAGATGAATTTTTGTTGCTAGTCCATAAAGGCAATATCGTCCTTATGTATTACATTAATAAATATTCTTCATGTATGGCTTATCAACCCAATATGCACAAATATAGGTGTTGCTATCACAGCTGAGAGCTAAATATTTACTTTCAAGGCTTCTGAAATAGGAGGTCTATAATGAGGTCTTGTAATGAAGTCCTCAAGAGATCTTTTTGCTAGTGATTTTCAGATAATTCCTAGTATGTACTGCCTCCTCTTCAAGACTAGACACAGTTACTTCTGAATTTCCCCAACTGTTTCTAAAAAGTCGGATTTGTATAGCATTCCAAGTATCTTTGGAACCTCTTATGGAACAGAATTCCTTCACCATAGTCAAAACCCCTAAAACAGTGACAATTTTCCTGCAATGAATAGACAACAATTTTGTAAACTTATAGTAGAATGAGGTCTCCAGCACACCACTGAAATTGGCTTAGTTATGGTAGTGGTTGAAAGCAATACAGCAATAATCCATGAATCTATTTTATTGTCTTTAAGAAATACCTAAAGGCATCAATGTACTGAACTCTATTATTTTTGTATTTGATAGGTTACAAGCAAAAAATATATTACACTGGACTGGCTTTCTGAATTACACACTATTTCTCACCCATAGAAGCCAGATGGGAGATCAAACAATAAGAGACAAAACCCTGTAATGACTTCTTTATATATTTAGCTGACAAAACAAACAAAAAAAATACTATTGTGGCCTAATTGCAGCTGCTTTTGCTGAAATTCAGAAAATT
>NW_005054315.1:7224680-7235305 GCF_000277835.1 Geospiza fortis
ACTGCTGCTTTACCCAGACATGCAATCTAATTCTAGTTCAGAAAATTATTTCCCAAAAAATGCAATCAAATTTTCTTTTTCAAAATATTGAATGCTTTTTAAGTACATCACAAGCATCTCATTAGAAAAGGCAACAAACATTCTTAAAGCCTGCCAGCCAGTTTCAAACATTCTTAAAGTCTGCAAGCCAGACCATAGTCCTCTCTAAAAAGAAGGCCATTTTTTTTACTTTCTCTGAGAAATCAAGATAGAAAATTATAACTTCAATGTATAACCACAGTTCTAGAGGTTATATATTGTTCTTCCAGGCCAGAAACACACATCTATCTTCATTACTGTTAATGTCTATTTTCTATCAATTTTTAATTATCAGAGGAATTGATGTACCAAATTCTGGATGTGAAACATAAAATTCTGGACCATTTTGTATAAATCAACTATGTACCCTTATATAGGGTACTATGTATTCCCTCAAGGTCTGAGATGTCCAGTGAACACTAACCTCACCCTGTACACACAGGAGTTGTGTTCTCAGAATTTGTTGGGGCATCCCTATTAGTGCTCTCCTTTTTTTGTGACTGTTGATTGCAACCACTGTGTTTACCTTCAAATTCAGTAAGCACACTAGTAACAACTTCCTTCTGCAGGCATCATCAGTTGCTCTGCAACAGAACCATCAAATCTTAAGGTTTCCCCTGTCCAGCCCATCTGCAAATCTCCTGCTTTCATTACAACCTGGTGGAATTGATAGGATTTGTCCTTATGCTTGGATTCAGAGTGACACAGCTGCTTAGGAGGGGGAATTTATTCCTGTTTCACAAGTTCCACCTCTCCAATGTCTCTAAAGGATGCAGATGGTCGTGAAGGAGCAGAAGCACTTATAGTAGGAAAAAAACCCTTGAACTGCCAAACCTTTTGCAGTAATTGCCCTTACACAGTACTACCCTACAGCAATAATGCACAATAGACAAGAAGAGTTCTTTGATACTGTTTTGCTTCCAGGCTGTATTGTGTCTGGTAGAAATCGGTCAACCAGCAACATTAAAAAATGCACGGACAGACCATGTTCTCACAGCCAGTTACTATGTTATAGCACATAGAAAGAGAGACAAGAAATTGCAAGACTGGTGGCTTGCAACAGCTGTCTCCTGACTGATCCCATCTGTGTTCTCCTCAAGGAAAATACCTATTTCAACAGCTTTTTTGGATCTGGCTTTGTTTTAATCTTCCTAAATTACAAATGAGACATTCGTTGCTTGTGGTCTAACCACGCTTGCTTTTCTTGCATTTTTTCTTCATACCCTAAGCTTGACTTCTGACATTTGCTTGTGATGGTGCATCCCTCCCCCCAGCCCCTCAGGTCACACTATGAGCTGAGAAATGTTCAATTGGCCTCGGCCTTGAACAGCACCGGGATTGAGCTCTCTTGAGGAAAGTTTCCAGCCCAAATTGTGGCTAGGATGGGAAATTACTGTGACTAAAGCTCACTCTCTTGCAATCCCACAAACAGCAGTCCTGAGTGGGACACTTTGAGCTCTCCAGGACCACAGTGGGCTGCAGCCAGCACCCTCCCTCTCAGAGCCAGTGAACTCCCAGCTTTGCCATACTTGGAGGATCACCGGACAGTGACAGATCCTGGGCTGACACCCCCACTGCTCCAGGCTCAACCCTTTGTCCATTGAGAAGATCCAAAATTGTCTGATGGGAGCACTTCACTGAATTTGAGGTGCATTTTTCACAGAGGAATCTGATATACACTTCTCCAGGTCTGCGTGCATGCAAGTGTGAATATTTTATAGCAAATGTACTATAAATGTTGCCCTCCTAAAAGACTTACGTTTGTAAGCTAGGCTTGTAAATGAGTTACTGTTTTGTTGCAGTAAATTCTATATAAATCTTTTGTTAAATTGTTTAATTTAAGCTATCAATTAAGTGCTTTTAAGTGCTGTTAAACCTTTAGGCCTAAACTGTTGGTCAAGTCTGGATAAGTATAGCTGTGGCTCTGAAGCTTGTACTTAAATGGCAGCATCTTCCTAATTCCTTTTTATCCTTAACTTTTCCTACTCTAGCTCTTTTCTTCCCCCCCATTCCCCCTCCAGCCTCCTCATAGATAGTTTTTGGGTTGATTTTGGGGTTAGATTAATTGATTTTAGGTTTTAATCTGATTTTTTTCTGTGTGCTTTAGCTACCCAGTAAATAGTAGAGTGAACCTTGCCAATGAATTTTTTCTCTTTCACTTTTATATTAAATCTACTTTTGCCAATACATATGTCAGTGATTCTATAAGCAACTTTAAAGCACTCATTCATTATATTACTTGTCTAGCTGCAGCAAAAATGGAAGCCACAGATGTGGAGAAGGAGAAATATAGTTTTATTAAGTGCAAAAGTGAACAAAAGCCACAGTAGAAATCGCTGAAATGACCCATTACCTCAAACCAAATGACCCATTACCTCAAACCAACTATCATGTGAATTCACTAATACATGATGAGGCAAATCATTACAACTACAGACTATAAAGGTAATATTAGCAGTTCCTTTTCTCTATGGACTGGCAAACAAGAATCAGGGATTTCCAAGGTGTGATTAATGTCAGTAATTCAGGATATAAGAGCAATAAGAACAACATCTGGCATTAGTATGAGTATGTATATCCTTAATTTCCCTTGTCTTCCTTTATCACTGACCCTTAATTTCCCTCGTCCTCCTTTACCACTGCATCATGGGCAGTGAGGATCATCTATAAAGTGTCTGTGCCATGATACCTCTCTGTGCAAAAACACTTCCCCTTTTACAGATGTTGAGTCATTCAATGTGCATCTACTTTGCTGGCATTCAAACAGCTTGGGAGTTAATGCCATTTAGCTTTCAACCTTCCTTATGTATAATCCTCTGATATTCTGTAAAATCTCAGGGTAGTCAAATTCTGTATGGTGTCACAAGCTTTTGGGGATATCTTCATGAGGTCTAGCAGGTATATACAGTCATGTTGTCTCTCCAAGCTGAGGTGAGGGGGCATCCATGGCAAATTCAATTTCAATTTATAGTAACTGATTCTCATAGAGGGTAGGCTTGGTCCAGAGCTATTTTAACAAAAAATGGGCAGCATCCATAGTCACATGTGTAGTAAAAACACATTTGACCTTTAATTTGTTAGGCAATACACTGACGACAGTATATGAAAAACTACATGGCTGAGGAGAAAGTTTAATATTTCGATTAAGTATTAGGAAAGTTACTACCGCTTCTGTCAGTTCTTTGGCCAGAAAATTTATGTGCCTGGTATGTCTGATGGCATTTCTGTGCTGACAGAGAATGTTAAAACTTTCTGTGACTAGAAAATAGGGGAAACACTAGTAGAGAAGAACTGAACATTGTGAAAGATTTGAGATTTGGAAATGTAAAGGCACATATCTGAAGAGGAGAAATCCTCTTCTTCAGTGAAATCTTATACCAGAGAATGGCTTTTGCCTATGAACCACATTTACATAGCTCTTAAATTGTCTGACAGAAAGGAGACCTCCTGGGGCTGATCTGAAGGTCACTATGGATGTTTGCCTTATTTCTTTGCTCCTTTTCCATCTACCTGTTAACCTGGCAACAGTGTTGTCTCCATTTTGGAAATATATACTTAGCCTTTTCTTTTACCTAAACATCTTCCAGAAACTATACATGATTAAAGGATATTTGACAAACAATGTTTCATTCCCATGAAACTTGAGACATTGTCAAGACACCCAACACTCCAAGTGCACTGAGAAGGTAATGGAGCTCCTCCACCTCTGTGAATTAAGTGGCACTGTAAAAGAGATGCTTTCTCAAAACCAGCAGTAATGGCATGCAAAGCAATGACAAGAGTGGGCAGAGCCTTGATGATCTCCTAAAAATCTGCCAAAAGATCTTCCAAAATTTTTCTCCCTGACTTCTCCCCACTGATGCTAGGAGGAAATATGGTTCCATTTTATCCAGGAATTTATGAGATTGGTATCTTCTGTCAGGCAGCTAATAATAAGGAAGGATTAGCATAGTTTTGAATAGGTCTTCTAACATTGTTTTAAAAAATAATATTAAGACAAGAGTTCCAAAGGATTAGGAGTGTATATACACACCAAAGACATCATTTTCACCTAAATCCCATACATGCAACAGCTGAAGGCAGCTCAGGGTGTAACAGAATCATGGAACAGGTCTGTTTGGAAGGGACCACAGTGGGACATCTGGTCCGACCTCCTGCTCAAGCAGGGTCATCCCAGAGCACATGGCACAGAATTGTGTCCAGACAGTTCTTGAATATCCCCAGTGTGGGAGACTCCGCAACCTCTCTGGGCAATTGGTTCCAGTGTGGTATCAGCATACATTAACAAAATACCATTATTTCTATCCCAACCCCCTCTTCTCCCTGTCAAAACGAGCATTGGCAATCTTCTCAGTGAAATAGGATGTAAACAGTCTTTATCATTCCTTCAAATGATTCCCATTTGTAGACCATGTACAATTCAGTAGTAAACACAGTTAAACCATCCAAAACTGCGCTACTTTTTATAACCTCCCTTTTCTCTGTTGGTTTGGGTTTTTTTCTCCTTGATGTTGCCCAAAGCCTGCATGCCAAGCTCTTTGAGGCAGGAGCTGTTTGGGTCTACTTACAATCCTTAGAAAATACCAAATATAAAACAAAGAGCATCTTAATAATAAGAGATTGCAAGTACTGATTTATTTATTGAAGGGCCTAAAAAGTATATGCAAGTAAAAATAGTATCATTCTACATCACTGAAAATCATGAAATAAAAATGTTTTTCATTGTGCTTCATGCCATGTGGTAAGTCCTAAGCAGAATGAAACTTCTGCCCCTTGTGCAGATTGCTGAGGAAACCTTCTCTGAGATAGGATTTATCAATTTGGGTTAACATCCTGGCCACTGCAGTGACTTCTGCATTCTTCTCAGATCTCAGAGATGGCCTCTTAATCAACTATTTCCCAAAATATTAATTTATTTAGTTCTATTAGTTAGCAAAACACACAGTTTTCTGCTACATCTTCAGTCTCCAGAACTGTTATGCAATTGCATTAAAGTCACAACCCTCAGTCCAGAGTTGAGCAGCTTCTGAGCCTAAGTCAACATTACTACAGTGCCCTTTGGTCTTTGTCTTGATAGGCTTTGCTGGCATCAGGTACCGAAGGTTCTTCCAAAATCTGGAATTCACGGGAAGAGATTTATCTTTTTTCCATTTCACCACCCTCTTTGATGGTAAAAGTGACAGTGATTCTGGCAAGAAATTGTAGTTACTTATAGGCATATATTCAATTAATATAATCTTAGTTTTTCTTTCAACTAGAGCTTTATGCAGTCCACTCTCAAGTTCATATATGGCTCTGTCAGAAACGTAGTTCTGGCTCAGTATAATGATTAATCTTCTGCTTTTATCAATGAATGAGTGGATATCATCAACAAATGCTGCAAATTAAAGATAAATTTATTGTTATATTAAATTGAAAGGATAGGGAACAAATCAACTTATCTTTTAAATTCACCAAAAATGTCCCTCTTATATGTACCAAAAATGTCCCTCTTATAAAGTGACAGCATGTAAGCATCCTGTCCTTGTGAAGACATTAATATGTATTAAATATTAGGAGTCTCCAAAAATTAACTCAGGTGTGGTGAAAGATTGTTCTCTAGAGCAGACATAAACCTACTTATAATCTACCCTAGACTGCTGTCTGGCAGTAGTCACATGGACAGAAGGCAACAGCAAAATTAGGTTTCCCCAACCAGACATCTCTTTGCTCTTTCCCAATAGATACCATTGGAGTGATTCCGCAGAAAGGCACAGACATCAACTTCTCTCCAAGTATTTTGTAACCCTGGGGTTACACCTTCCTTTACGACACCAAACACCCAAATCTATTTCCAGTAATCCAGGGCTGAGAAGACCAGCATGTGATGACAAAAGGAGTGCCAACTGTGTTTTAGATTGATGACTTTTGGTATGAAAAGCGATGAATGAAAGTGAATGGTGATACCCTTTAAATATCAAATTGAATTTTCATTAACAGCTTCCAGTGCTTGTTTTAACACCATGGGACAAAGTCTACATAAACCAGAGATCTAGAAAACATGACTTGCAGAGAAAGGCAAAGCAAACTGCAGAACTAACCTAAGCAAGAGAAAACTGAGGGTAAAAGGAAGGTATGACCAAGGGTTTTACAACACCAAAGGCTCCTGTACAAAGGAGGAAGTATTCTATTTTACATGTTCACAATGAATCAGACCAGAGAAAAGGAAATAATCTAAAACTATTGAAAGAATCAGACTGCACACTTCAGTAAACAATTTTTTAATACTTAAAGAATGAGAATAGGTAAGAAGAAAGGGCTTGGAACAGCTGTGGCTTCTCTCAGGATAGAAAAATTTGTCAGGAATGGATATAAAGGGACAAGATTCTGGTTAATGAAGGAGGGTAACTGATCCTCTTGTTCTGTGGTTTGCACAACGAAATTTCATTCCTCAGCTGGATCTTTGGACTAAATGGAAACTCATAGTACCTTTTATCCAAGCAAAAGGCAGATGCCAGATACATCCATAGGCCAAACAAAATTCCATTTCTTATTTCTATTTTGTTATGGCACCCATTTAATTCAGAAAATGGTTTCAACCATCACGCTGGAGATACAGCAAACATACAAGTTACCTAAGAATTAATAGTACTGAGTCATCAGCTGCTCTGTGCAATAAATGTGACTTCACTCATTGGCCCTCAGCAAAAGCAGAGCAAAAGCGCTATTACTGGGAAATATGTGATATCTTCTGTGTCCTCACCTTAACCTTCTTGATGCTTGCTCTTTGAACTTTTCATCTGGATTCTTTGCAATTAGTGACTTATGAGTGCATGTGTAAGGGTATATGAATGCATAAATATAACTATAAAACATGTAAAATGTTTGCAACCAAATGTTGTATACACACAGTCCAGATTAAATGCCTTTGTGTGAAAACGATGAGCCTATTTAATGACAAGAATATTCAATACACTTACCTCCTCCAGGGAATACATCCCTCTCAAATATGCATAACTTGTACCCAAAGTTTTCTTCTAATATCGTGGGCAATACCTTCAAAGCAAATTCTCTCTCTTCTTCAGTAGGAGAAACACAGTCTTTCAGGTAAGACACAAATGCATCATATTCTTTTCCATCTGAAAATAAATTAACAATTGTTGCCTTGTTATCAACCTTTAGAAATCCAGTATCTGATTCACCATTCGGGTTTTTAAACTTAGTGTCTTCATGGTAAAGCATCTAGAAATCCCTGATCTTTCTTCTGAAGACTCTGAACTAAAACTAAAATCAGATTAATTTAACCAATTAACGTCACATCCGTGAAAATCAAGATATGAAGGGAAGGAAAAAAGGTATCTATAAACTGAAAAAATTGCTGTTTAAGTGATGTTGCAGATTTCAACATTTATTGTACACTGTGTTGAACAGTATCAAGTGGAATGGGTACTGCAAAAGAGAGAACAAACCAGTTAATTATTTTTGTTATGAGAGTATGCCATGTCTGGTCTTGGCCGGGGCACTAATTTACAAACAGAAAATCAAAGACCAGTCCAGAGGCCAGGTCCACCACACTGCCACAGAGCAACTATCAGGATTGATACACCAGCACATGTGGCTTTGCTTCTGAAACTGCACTTTTTTTCTTCCCTTTCTGAACACTTTACTGCAGGTGGTTCATAAGAGAGAGCACCATGAAACCCCACACCTTCAAGAGCTCTAGGAATAGGAAATCCACTGCCTAGTACCCAACAGGCAGCTCCTCCAGGGCAGCACAGTCCAGGTTCTCAGACACCCTCCCTGAGTGAGTGTAAGTCACTGTGGTAGCTGATACCAACAAGTAGATAATAACACTGGCAGGCATAAATTACATCCACCCATTATCCAAAAATCTCCAAGCATTGCAGTTTATTCAAGTTATATTCAAGCTGATTTAGAGACCAAGAAAGACCAAGAAAATCAGACCCATATATACAGCAAGTTTTATCACCACAATTTTCAGAAAAATTATTCCTGAAATTGAGTAATTGTCAGGTTTGCTTGCTGTGAAGGCCACAGAGCTGCTGCCTGTAAGATACTAGTAATGTGCACTCCTGCTCTCGTTAAGTGCATGTAGTGACAAACCTATAAATGTGCAATGGCCTCTACAGCCAAAGAAACATTTTAAGCTTCACCTCACTGAAGGGCATCAGTGAGGTGAAAACGAATTTGTGTCAGTCGGTCCATCTGAAAAGTCCAGAGTGTTTATCCTCTTCATGGATAACTGAAAACCTTCATGGACTGCTGAAAACTTCATGGACAACTGAAAACCTCTCCACCCCATCAACTTTTGTGATGAAGAACATGGCCGAACAGAGCTCATCTGAACAGCGTCCAACCACATCCCTTCCACTGCCTGCTCCAGAAGCAGCTTCTTCACTGTGTTTATCTGCTGTCATTGCCACACATGTACAACAAACACACGTTAGCACCTGACTATCAAGTCCTCTTTTATATATTCTTTGTTTCTTCTCACACCACTCCTGGATTTAAGATATTTTTTTTATCTTCCTCAAAGCTGATTTCTTCATAGAACCTGATAGAAAATATTTTTCATCAATATGGTTATTTCAATGTCAGCATTAGCAAAGTCATACCTCCAGCAGTATCATCTCTCCTGCAAATATTTCTGTAAAATAGAACGAAGTCGACCCTAAACATCACAAACACAAACACCACAGCTATGGCAACAAATGGAAATAGCAGAGCAAGGACCATTCCAGTGGTAAATACATGCACTGGCAAGTCTTGGATCTTCCCTGTAAGAGAGAAAAAAACAAATTACAGCCTTAACAAAGAGTATTATCTAACAAGATTACTGTATCAAATACTGATGGCACCTAAATATCACCTCAAATAACACCATGTTGAAGGGAATCCTTTCCTGCTAATATTTCAAGCACATATGCATGCCACACTAGGATAGAGAGAAACTAGAAAACATGTTTTACTGCAAAAACAGGAGAGACAATCTTGGACACAATCACATACAGTTCATTTGTGTGTGTGCAGGGTATGTGAGATCAAGACTGACATTGCAGATCCTCACACATGTACAACATCCCAAAATGATGGTCACTCACTTTTGTGAAGAGTTTCCTTCAGGTTTTTTATTATTTTTTCTTATTATCTACCTTTTACCCCTCACTTAGTCCCATCTGTAAGTCCATAATGTCCCATTTCATCTCTTTGGCCAAGATACTTCTGCTTTTTTTGCTCTAGTCTCTTTCAGGCCTTTCTTCACTACTACGACTACTACTATTATTATTATTATTATTATTCTTTGAGGGTTTTAGTTCCAAATACATATTTTTAACACTTAAATCTTTGTGAAGTTTTTATGAAGACATTCTCAAGACATGCTCATTGTAGTCTGTATTTCTTTTGCTTTGCACTCCTCCTGTCCCTGTCTGAGAGCAGGAGGAATCACCCAGGGGTTGTTAGGTCCAGCACTAGATGGGTGAGGGCCTTCATAAGCAGACAGTATTTGGAGCAGTGTTTTGAAATGCCCTCAGGATTGAGAAGGCTGATTAACAAATTATTTCTAGAGTATGCCATACCTTTCTTCAGTTTTACTATTTTTATCTGTGTGGTTTCGTCAGCTTGCAACATGCAGGTGAAATTATGATGCATGTCCTCATCTCTTACTTTTTTAATCCGTAGTAGCCTTGTGATATAGAACTTGTTTCCCAACCTGAAACAAGGAATGGTGTTAGCAACACTATCTGTACAAAAACCTACAACCACCTGAGAGGCAGATTTTGAGGAAAAGTTTCTAGAGAAAACCCTCAGGGTGTGGTTTTTACTGAATTTGCAGTTCCACAAAGTGTAGGGACATACATTATCACATACTAAATGCAGCATTTTCAGGAAACCTACTGTAGTGTTTTGAGTTCTTCTTCACATATTGAAGGTTCATTCTCAGGGATACCTGTGCATTGTTCTGGAAACGTTTGGTTAATTAACCAGTAGAGGCTGGCATCTTCTTGCATATAATCACCCAAGGAACCTGTGCAATTGAATATCTCTTCTTTACCTACAGAAAACAGCATAACATGGGAAGATTTAGTGAGAAGCAGTATCCATGTACACAGCGCAGTAAAGTGTCAGCTTTCCAGGAAACATATCCTATAAGCTGTACTCCTTTCTAAATTTTGTAGCGCCTGCTCAATGTTTTATAGGTGTTACACCTGCACTGGTGGTGGCCTCAGCAATCATGCACTGCTGCAGAGTGACAGTCATCCATTGCTTTATTTGAGATAAATCACCAAAGCCAGATGGGTTTAAATAAACCTGAGAATTTCAGGCTTTAGAGACCTAAAGGGAATTGGACTTGATGATCTTTATGAGTCACTTCTACTTGAGATATTCCATGCTCCTATAGACCAGACTGTGATCTGCAGTCTGAGAACAGAAGAGGAAAACCTACCACCAGTGCTCCAGGGCCAGGTAAAAGTAAATAACTGGTAAGGGGAATTATAGCCATCTAATTGTAATAGGGAAACTATATATGATTACTGAACAAAACC
>NW_005054315.1:7235338-7236396 GCF_000277835.1 Geospiza fortis
CCACTGAAAATTCCTGAATACATGAACAAGTCATTTACTCAGTCAGCTACTCGTCCCTTTTCAAAGCACTAAGTGTAACTGACAGGAACCACCCCATAAAGTTTCAATAGTTTTAAGAAATTGCAAAACTAAGAGGACAACTGTACACTTGGAAAAAATAAGGGCAGAAGACTGCAGCTCTAGAGTGTGAGATTTTTTAACTCCTGTCAAGGGAACCTTGACCTGAAGCTAGCTGCAACCACAGTTTCTAGCTTCTAGGCTATTGCAGCATCATTTCTAGGGAACACATCCAGAATGGTCTTTATTAAGCCAGGAAAAATGCATGTTATTCCTTCTTCAAACCATCATGCACAAACACTTTCCAGAAAGCAATTACCCAGCAATTCTCTAAGAGCACACAAAGGTTCTCAAGACTTATCAGATACTTCTAGAACCTTCAAAGCAAGAGCCAGCTGAAAAACTGGCCATCGTAGATTCAGACCTTAGAAATTCAAATTACAGTTCCACAGACCTAACCTAGTCTGTTGATCTTGCAACTCGAGCATTTCCACCATACACAACAGCTGTTTGGAGGCAAATATCATAGAACACCATCCTAAGCAATGATAGATTTTAAAGATCATGGACCTGGTTCATCCTCAATTCCCTTCACTCTCCACCATGCCATCTGTCTCATCACTCAGCAGGTAGTTCAGTGACCTTATCAACTGATCTTATCAAGGCAGATAAGGGATGGAAGACAGGTACTTCATAAGCATTTGATGCCAAACCCTGCTGACTTCTAAGGGCTGGGACAAGCACAGTAATGAGGAGGAAATGTGCAGGAAGGGCATTCTGGGAGGCTGGAAGGCATGGGGCATCATAGGATTGGTACTACCATTGGGAAATGGGGTTACCAAGCAGTGCTGATAGGAAGGAAGGAAAATTAGCATCTGAGGTCCTAGATGAGTAAACGAGATACAGGTACGAGCCACAGAGGGAGCAAGACTTGGAAAGGAAGGATGAGGTGAGGTGAGGTGAGGTGAGGTGAGGTGAGGTGAGGAGAGGAGGGAGGGGAG
>NW_005054315.1:7236595-7265053 GCF_000277835.1 Geospiza fortis
AGAGGAGAGGAGAGGAGAGGAGAGGAGAGGAGAGGAGAGGAGAGGGACTGGTAAATTTCTGTTTTAAAAAATTAATTACAGCCTCAGTCACAAAATACTGGATCCTGTCCAAGACCGTGTGAAGCCTGCAGATCATTTTATCTAACTTACTTCCAGCTAGAAGCACAGGTAAGGTCTCTTGACAATACAGATGTACATGCACATATTGCCAAGACTGTCACACCTCACACTCCTCATTTCCCTCATTTCCCTGAAGGATAACATTCTGAGCCACCTCAGGTATTAGCAGGACTACTCATTACGGCTGTTCACTGAGCCGTATGTATGTAAACCATGCATCTTTTACACATTCCTTCATGGGGTTTGCTATCTACAAAATAAAGACACGGAGAGATGTTTTATCAACACCACCACCCTCTCTTGCAGGTTGTAGCAGCAACCTCAGCTTCTGCCTCTGTGAAAGGATACATTCAGTGTACTTGTGTATCAATCATGGAATACACTAGGCAAAACATTACCAGATGTGAAGTTAGATCACATACAGGACGATGCACAATTAGTTTGATTACACTTATCCAGACCATCAACCATAAAGAAATCAGAAAAGAAGCATGTAGGTAAAGTAGCTACCTCAAAGATATTTGTATTAATTTCATACCTATTTCTGTTTCAATTTCTTCATCACGTCCAACTATCTCCAAAGTGAAAGCCTCTGGTGCATCTAAAATAGAAGTATTGTTATTGAAGTAATACCTCACTTATGTTCTTCCATAGTAGAAGTTACATAATTGCTCTACATGTAAAATTAATCACAAACATTCCATTCAATTCACAGAACAATATCTGGGTTCTGGTGTTACTGAGTAGCTTAAAACCCAGTATGTCTTGTTGAATTTTTTTCACATACATACATATGTATATATATATATATATATACAGAGTACAATTTACAATGGTTGGAAAGGCTCTTGGGCAAAATTCTTAGTAAGCTTATATGACTTAGTGCAGCTATTTTGGAAAAAAAAACCTGCAGGGAAAACATACTAAATACATTTTCCAAAACTGGTAATATCTCAACTTCCAATTTTTTTACTTCTCAAATTATTCTGAAGTAGTTCAGATTACCAGACTTTATCCCCTGGTATATATTTATCAAATGAGAACTGCAATTTAAAATCTCCTTAGTAAAGTGAACCAAAAAGTATGCTTCAAAATTTTAGAAATCTTTCTTACCTTCTTCTACTACAAGTTTAATTGTATTTGTGCTGTGGTATATCGTCCCTTCATGGCTGATTAAAATTTTACAGGTATATATCCCAGAGTTCTGTACTGTTAAGGCTCTAAAATGTAGTTCCCTCTCTGTTTCATGTTCATAATTCTTACAGTCCTGCATCAATAAAACCAGAAAATACTATTCTGCAGCAAATATGCATTCAAAATATTAAAGAAATTAAGATTTTTTTTTGAAACAGTGTCAACATCACCTCTTCACTATCTCAATTACATGTGTCTGACCCAAAAGAGGTGCAGGCCAAATTTTATTCATGGTCACTTAAATGCAACATTTGAACATTTAACCCATTAGAAGTTGAGAACACTGCAACTGAGGAAAGCATAACAACCTGTGGCCCTATCCATCAATGGTCCCACCCTCCCAGGCCCACAAAGACAAGAGAACAGGGCTGTGGCTCATTCTTGCCAGGCTACTCCAGATGCCTGTACTAGATCAGTCAAAATCCCTTCCTGAGTCTGATTGACCTTGGGGTGAACAGGGTCTGTTACTCCAGCCAGGACAGCTGAGAGGAATAAGGAGCACATCCCAAAGAGATGATTTGCCAAAAATGAACAGAAGTGGATCTGTTACACACTGTTCAGAAACAGTAAAATTGAAAAGTTTGCAATTACTTTACAAGTACTTGCCAACTGTAAAATAAAAATCTTGGCATCTCATTTAGCATCAGTACAATACCTGTATCAGCAAAGTAGCAGCTGGCTAAACCAGCTGCTGCCAAAATCAGCAAACAGACATGCACATCAGATCTTTTATCATTCCAAACTACTAGTTTAATAACTTCTGAAACAGGTATTTTTTTTAACAAATTGGAAAGCAGACAAAAGCTTTGTTTTGTGTATCTGTCTAAAGATTTTCCCCCTAATCCCATGAGAAATTAAGGCTTTACCATGTTTGTAGATGCTTCTAAAAGTTTGTTTGCAATTAATATTTCCTGCAATCAGATGTTTTGTTTCTACAGCCAATGATTTGAGTGACACTGTTTGAGTAATTACCTTATACCATGTTATGCTGTCATTTTCATAGACAGACAAATCGCTGCATTTTAGTGAATGACCAGTTCCAGCACTTTTAATTTCTGTAGTTAAATGATTTTCATTGAAACAGCTGCTTTTATTTCTTTCAAGTACATTCAGTGTCCACTTTTGAATTGTGACATTTTGTTGTCCATTGCTAAGAAAAAAAAAATAGCAAAATCAGTTTTAGGAGCTTTCTAAAATAATGCACCTTGGTGAGTTACAAAACACAAATAAATTCTCAAATACATCTGTTAGGTAAGAAGTACCTCTACAGTGAGCAAATTATTTTTATTTCCCTTTATCACTTTCCCACTCCCAAATTAGTGTAATTTCCTTTAACCAACAGGTTACCTAAACTAAATGCGCTATCACAAAGCATTTGACAATACAATTTTATCTATGGAACATGACAATATATGCTACATTGACCTGAACAAGGATGCAACAATCTGTGACATCATCCATAGTTACATGAGAGCATCAAAAAATTTTGGACCTTGAATCAGCTGAAGATTTTGCAGGTTTCATTTCCTATGTGTTGCTAAGACTAAAAGCCGTGACAGAAAAATGTTTGTAAAATTAGAAATAAGAAAGGTCATTGTTATTTGGATATCTACTAGCTTCTATCCATATATTCCTTGAAAGAATCAGATTATAGCTGTAATTTCACTGTTGGATATATCCAAATATATGACTACCAAGGGAAAGGAATCTGAAGAACTTTTATTTGGCAAAGTTAGAGCTTAAGAGAAAGCCATATGCTGCTGTCAGTTAGTGGGTGAGATTCTATCAGTTAACGGGTGAGATTTTGCAATTAGTGCATAGAGCTCTCATTTGTTTTCTGAGCAAGCAGGGCCTGACAAAGGAAAAGCAGCAATCACAGAGAACTTCCCTCCAATGTCAGTCATGTCTTCATAAATATGTTTGAATCTCCCTGCCTCTAAGAAAAGAAAAATAAATTTCTCACAGAACTGCAACTAGTCAAGAATTGTTTCAATGAGAAAGTCCAAGAGGACAAAGGAGTTGGAATGGAAAATCATCTCTGGTGAGCACATCAGCTTAAATACCATTCTTGACATGTCTTTTGAGTGTAAAAATTCAGACGAGCTACAACATCATTTTTATGATGAATTTAGACCACGTCTTGGGTTGTTTCTTTTCTGCTTTTTAAGCTCGCCAAACAAATGTATTTATGTATTCTGCTCACCCTCTTTGCATTGTAGCCCTTTTTCAACCTACACAGGTTCTCTACTCACTTGAGATGTTCATTATTCCTAATTGCAATTGACTCTTTAAACCAAAACATAGTGGTTTTGGTAAATGAGCTAACTATGCTGTCACAAACAGGAAAAGCCTTACCAAAGCTTTCCCATCAGAGATGAGCTCATGTGGGTATTCACAGTGGGTGGAGCTCTTCTCATCTATTCCTCAACATCTTATTTACACATTTAAATCAGAGCTACTAATTACAGTCAGAAGTGGGACCACAGTCAGAAGTCAACCTGTTACAGTGCAGTTTATACAATCTACTTTACGTATTTTGTTTAGGACAAGGTCACCTGTGGCCCAGAAAAGTCTCTCCCTCCCTGACAGTAAAGGTACCTAAGATAAGTTTAGGTGTGGACATAAACATTAATTCCAATCAATTCCTCTGAGTCTGTGTGTTTCTTTAGGCATCACTCTACAAATCTGAATACTGTCAGAGAATTAATTGAAGATCTAGCCATGAAATGCAAATTATTTTACTCTCTAGATTCAGCAGATGAAAGGGGCCATAAAGCCACATGTTCTCCCCAGCACTGTTACTCCATAGAGGATTTCTTCTATGATCCTATCTGGGGAAACCACTCAAAGTGGTTCAAGATATTCTACCTGATGAGCCAAAATCTGGCAAGGAGAATGTCCCTAGAGAGTATTAGAACCATACCAGTGCAAACAAAGATGATTTTTTTTCATACATAATTTCTAGTTGTCTGCCGTATAGCATGGTTTTCAACACACACACACAAAAACCCATTTAGTTGTAAACATTTAGTTGCATTTTTTAAACTGCTAGTGTCTGAATTGTTATATATTTTTATCATTGTTTTGACTTGTTAAGAGTCTCCAGTGATATTTTGTTGGGAACAAAACTGTTGCTGGTTTAACAGCTTTTCAATCTCCCACCCCAACACACCCACCAAGAAGGAACAACAAAATCTTGCTTGACTCAGAAGATGATACAGGGAAGTGAAAGCCCTTAGAGAACATAAACCAAGCTTACTGGATACACAGCCAATTCTAAGTAATCCCTTAGCTATTTTACTGCAACAAGCCAGTGTTATCTCGATATTGCAATCATCTGCAGAAGCTGTCACTCTGCTCTCCAAATTGCAGTATTAACTTTATATGTATGCTCCCACGGCTTTCAGTTGTTCTAAACACATTGAAAAATTGAGCAATATTAGGATTTTAAAATTTATCATGTGTTTATCATGGTTCTCTGCAGTTTTTTGGTTTTTTCAGGAACCTCTAAGTTCTCTCAGCTTCAAGGTTACCAAAATAGAGCAACCTGATGACCTGCTTTTATGTATTCTGTTTTTCTCTTTGACAGCCACAGGATACAGGCTATAAAAAAACCCCAGAGAAAATTACAAATCTTTCCAAAGACCTGTGATACAGTTTTTGCTGTTTACCACACTTACTATAAGTACAATTTTTATTTTCAAGAATGTTGCTGAAGATGGACACATTCAGGCCTACAGGTGATGTCCATTGATTTCTGAATTTGTATCCTAAGTCTAGTGCACTAACACATGTGAGCATGTCAACACACATATGTGCACACTTCAGCTATCTGTGTATGTCTCAGCAGGACACATCTGGTTTAACTGTAAAACTTCTGGTTCCTCTTTAGGCAAAAAAAAGTGGGTAAAACATCATAAAACCATTGTTACATTACTTTCACCTCTTGCTTCTTACAGTTGTAACACATCAAAAAAAATGCTACATTTGATTGATTTTGCAAACTAATCAAAACAACATGTCAACATGTTGTTTACTTTTCTTGAAAATCTGCAGTATATGTAATTATCACATTGTTCCCTGAAACTGCCTAAAGTCATAAGTATTATGAAAATTATTTCCCATGTAGCTTACAAACACCTAACTCTAAATTAAATAGCTAAAAATTAAAAATATAAATAAAAATATACTTAGCATATCTTCTTTCAAAATAAAACTTTTAACCTACAAGAAATACGCTGATATTAAAGTAATTCCACTGTCATTCTTACTAAATCTTAAACAAGTTCAGTAGCCCACAACAGCCCATCATTTTTCCTTACAGAAACTTCTAAAAGTCCTCTGTCTCTGCAGAAAACAGTTTTTGCAATAACCTTCTGTATTTACTGAAATATAACTCATTTAATATGCCTGCCAATAGTGAGAACCATCATATAAACTAAGCCCAAGATCCCATTAAATCCCATGAAAAAATCCCCTAATGCCTCTTGTTCCAGCAGTGAGACCTGTGGAGCATTCCCACAGGAGGATTGCCAGATTCTGGCATCATTCTTATCCTAACAGAAAATGAGTGTTCATATGGGCTTAACAGAAAGAAATTTAAAAATTAAAAAAAAAAAAAAAAAGAAAAGATGTTTCGGAGTAAGAAATTTTTTCCTCAAAAATACTTTCTTTCGAAGCTGATTTTTAAAATGCAGCATGAAACAGTTCTAGAAGACAAGACAAAAAAGGAGAAAATCAAAACTCTCAATTCCAAATGAATGCTTTGATGTAATCAAAACTTTTTTCTGACCTTCTCTCTTAAGCAAATGAGTAAATCAAGAAATTTCATAAAAGATTTTGGCATTTTTGTGTTTTCCAACAATTACTCATTTTCAAAAACTTTATTCTAATCGTTTTACTTCCGTCCTTTTCTTTTCACCTTATTCTGTATGTGAGGCTACTTCCTTTGGTTTTGAGGTTTACACTTTTTCATAGTAATTTTGTATAATTCTTGTGACTTACTGTGGGTTTACTGTCATTACCCCACATCCCTAAAGTAATGAGAAAACCACAATGATCATGAATTAAGGCTGAGGTTATCACAGCTCTCTTCTCTTTTGCCCTTTAATGAGTATTTAGGACTCATTATGGCAGTCTCCTTCAGTAGCCTGGCAATTCAGGTATGACCTCCGCCTACCAAAATTAGTCAGTCTGCATTTTGTGACACTAATTAGGTGGCATTGGAGTGAGTTTTTAGATTTAATAGCTTTTTTGTGAAGTGCCCATACAGAAAACTGATCAACACAACAAAAGAGCACAACAAACTAGACAGACTACCATATTCATCATCCTAAAGAAAATCCTCTTGAGTTTAACGTAGATGAATAGAATTTTTCTTAGTATTTACCCTACAATTAAAAATATTTTGCATTTCATATACCATGAGTCAGTACTTTTTAAAATAACATCACAAGGAGATAACAGTAATGAGGAATTGTAACAGTAATGCATGAAAGAATTTTAAAAAAATAATAAAGTTTTCATCTTCCGAGTTGACTTGGAAGTTAACAATTGAAGTCTATCTTAGAACTGTAAATTAGCAAACTGGAGTCTGCAATATTTCTGGAAAAACGTGGAGAGCATTTTTCAGTATCCACAGTCCCATACCCTTTATAAACCTGCCTAGAACCTTAAAAATGTTACTTGGAAAACACCACAAATCATTACATGCAAGGTGATCTTCAAATTAATCATTGCTTCAACTGTAGATGCTGAATTATGGGTCAGTCATAAGAACTCAGTGCAGCAAACCTTTGATTTAATCCCTTTCAAGGTGTTCCAATGAAGATTGCCACCAAATAATGGAGGCCCATCCTCGTTTCTCCTTTTAACCCATGATGTTCTATAGCAGTAAGAAATCAAATCCAATTATTTCATTTGTTCTTTGAACGGCTCCATGCAGGCAAAGGTTTGCACAGAAAGCAGAATTCAGCTATGCTATGTTTAATCTTTACTATACAGTTAGATGATTTGGCAAGCCTCATAGCATGAGATCCACTCGACACAGCAAGCAAGAACAAGTCTGGGGAAGCAGACAAGCAAATATCTCCTTTTTCTTGGCAGTGGACAGAAGGGTTGCCTGACAGTCATTTTTCTTAGGTAATTAATCACAAGCCAGCAAAAATGTTACCTGCCTTATCAAAAGGTTTACAGAACATTTAAAAGGCTGAAACTCCTTATAGATATTTGTAAATATTTCAGGTATACTTTGATAGTTATTGTGAAATGAAGTGGGAAATGACACTGCAGTTAGAGCAGTTCCCTAAGCCCCTTTTATATGGATGCCACTAGCTATAGAAAACAAGACAAAGAAATTATCTTCATCATAGATGTGCACAGGCAAGACATTTACCCACTGTGTCGTGTACCCACCTGTGAATGACAGAGTAATTCCCAGAGTCACTGAGTTCAGCTGGCCAAAATTCCAGAAAGTTCATTTGTGAAACAATTCTGTGTGTTTCCTTTATCACTTGCTGCTTGCCAGCGCTTTCTTTGTACCAGTTTATTGTATATGATTCTTCCTGACAATGTTCTTGCCTTGACTCAAGATAACAAAGGAAAAAATATTCCCCTTCTAGAATATCAATGGAGGCACGAAGGGGACACAGCTTCTCTTCAAAGAAAGGGGAAAAAAGATATATTAGGAAGCCATTATTTTATTATTTCAGAAAATTGCATTGGCCTGACTTTAAAGTGATTTGCTTGCTGATGGAATTTTATGAAAAGATTTCTTTCAGCAAAATGGTTTGGCAGCATTTATTTATTTATTCCTGCAATATTTGCTAAAAAACTCAGCTTTTTCCAAGCCTTTATTCTGTCTTACCAAAGCAACACCAGAAGGAGAAGAGGACTGAAAATAGAAGGGCATTTCCCTATCTCTATGATTCTTTCACATGAGTTCCACAGTGTCAGAATCACATTGGCTCAAAGGGCAGAATCTGGCCCCACTGTACATTAAAGCAGCTGCCACAAATGGAAGAGGAGAGGAGAAATTCCTCACATATGGTTTGACTTGACAAATATGTTTGAGATAAAAGCACAGATCCTATAAATTAACATTTGCATTTCCTTATCTTCTTAATTAAAACTGAATAATTATGTGGATATATCTCTGAAAAACTTCAGATATCTTTGGAAAAAGGCCTTGGAATGAGATTATGTGTGTAAAATATACACACATATCAAGTCTGCCTTTCCAAACAAATTTCCCAAATTTACTTTTGCATACAGAAGTTATTAAAAGTAAGGAAAAGGAACCATGATCAAGGATTAAGAGTCAAAAAATAAAATCAGACTTCAGTCTCTCTTTCTCCTGAGGTTCTCAGAGATTATTGTTGTTTAGCAACTATTGTGACCACACTTCTGAATGGCACAAAAAGAAGCAGACTCTTTCTCTTGTTTGCCATATCTCTTCATACAGTTATGGCCACATACAACATCATCAGGTTTCTCCAGGTAGCATCCTTGCTTCTTCAGTTCATAATTTTGGTGTTTAGGACCAAATTTCCCAAGTCTGGAGCTGAGCTGTAATTGCCAAACCTTGGCAATTACAAGGTTTGGCTGCAAAAAACAAAACTTGTCCTACACCAAGCAACTGTCAAGAAGCTGGCACATATTTTGAATGTTCCATTATTGAATTGAAGACTTACTTACCAGTGGCAGATTCCATGACCAACATTACAAAAAAAATCGTCAGAATCATTTTCTTGAGTTGCTTCTCACTTATTCTCCAAAAAAAAAGAAACTGAATTGCTCCTGCTTGTTCTGAAACCTATTAAAAAAAAAAAAAAAAAAACAAGATTCACAGTTCACCACAAGACCAGTGAAACAGATTCCTTTGAACGTGTGAGCAGTGTAACCATTGCCTGCTGCTGAAGAGGGCTTTCCAAATGGGAAGCTACATATTTTTATCGTAACAGCTATTTTCATACATCGGGTAACGTAGCTAGATTTTTCTTTGCAATTTCATTTCAAATTCAGAAAGCACTGCAGGATTTCCTTGTTCCATTTTCTTATTTAATGGATGCATTTTGCAGTATTACAAGAGCACTTAAATCCTGAGCCAGCAGACACCTACCACAGGATAGGACAGTGCTTTTTTTTTCTCCACAAAGAGAATAAACTTTGCAAGACTGGACCTTGAAACAGCCAGTGGAAATTTCCCTTGCCTTCAATGAGAACAGCACAGCACAATGCTGTAGATTGGATATGTTGATGGCTAACTTTGAGCCTGTTGGAAAGCAATGGGACATGTAATTTCTTTCACAATTTGGTCTCTGGGGGCAATAAGCTCCAGCTGAGAGTGCTAAGATTTCCACTGCGGGGGAGGAGAAGAAGCAGCCTGTATTCACTTGCTTCATGTGTAGTCAACTGATTTCAAAGGCAAGTGAAAAACACCACTAAGTCTGGCTTGGAGCATATTCTGAGGTTCCTCAGAACAGTAGGTTAACTGACAACCAAAGACAGAGCTGCTCCTGAGACTCAGCCTCTGTTTTGCTTACAAAACAGATAGGTGGGATACACAATCAGCTCAGTTCAACCCCTGAATCCAAAACAGATAACCTTGCTTAGTGTGACCCAAACATGGATGGATAGATGAGACAAAAACACATGAGATGTATTTCAGAGATCTGAGAGATCTGCTAAAAACTCTCATCAGCAATCCATTTCCTTTTTATTGGCTAAACCTGTTACAATTTGAGAAAACAAAAACTTTAGGAGACTACCCTAAGATTTAGAGTCAGAAAGTTCCTGTGACACGAGGAGTCTGGAGGCAGGAAGCATTTCCAGCAGTATTGGAGGACACCAAACTGGGTAGCTGCCCTCCCTCTCTTACGTTTCTTCTCTGTTCTTTACAAGTGTGCCATCATCCCTTAAAGCACTGCAAGGAGATGAAGGAAGTGTTTCACATCCCTTTTTTATACAGCCTGGTAGGCAGATCTAGATTTAGAAAGCTGAAAGAATCTGGATGGGGAATACTGCAACACACAATTTCAGTTCCTTATTACACATGGAGATTCAATCTCCTACACTTCATAAGGAAATAAGGGCCTCTCTCTTTAAATTCTTGAATTTTGTTTTCCTTTTCTATCCTATCACATTCAGAAGAAATACAGCTGTTAGTGACTACAAGACTATGATTCACTACATAAAGATAGAATCATTTAATGCCAGATCTTTAATTCTAAATCCACTTCTTTTTTGGTACATCACATCAGCACACAGTGGAAGGTTGGTTGAATGCACAAAATACAATGGAAGTGACTTAGTAATGACCAGGTTTGAGATTCATGACTACTAAAAATAAAGACACAAGACCTTAATCTTGCTCTCTCATTGCTGTTGAATCTGATCAATTTGTCTGAAATTATTCTGCTCTAGGCTAAAAAATTTGAGCCATACAGTTTGAATACTCTGCAATGAAAAGTTAGGAGGGGGCAAAAAAGGTGAAAAAAAAGAAAAGTGCTTTTAGTGAAGGTCAGCTAATTCAGAGAGAATCTTTGAGAAACAGAATAAGATTTTTAATTTTCAGAAAAAAATTGAGACATTTTAAAGTAAAAGCAAAGATTCTCTACCTAATAAAGGATTACAGAAATACTAATGGGCAAAATTCTAAGGTAATAGAGTTGAAATGACAGTTGAAATGAAAATTGATTAAATTACAAGTTGTCTATAAGGCTCAAAGCGACAACAGCTTTAAGCGTTTTTTTATGTTTTATACATGTTTAAAACCACTGATGGAGTTTTAATAATAAAATATGGTTCTTAAAAATACTTGTGCCACTGTGAAACCAAAAAAAATTTCAAACAAACCAAAAGTTTAAATTCTGTAAAGTGGATTACCAATGTCTCATTAATTAGAAAATCATGAACCATTAAAATTATTCCCCACCTTTCAAGAATCTCCAGAAGATTTTTGAATGAAATTGGGCCAATATATAGAAATGATTGATCCTCAATTTTGGACAAGTAACTAATTTTGATCAACACTTTTGGAAAACTCAATTTGGTCCTGAAGGGTTGTGGCTTCCTTTTAAAAAAAAATCCACAACAGGTTCTTCTGAACATGAGACTGTTCCAAACATCATCTTGGGGTCAAGGAAGGAAAGCACTAGTCTTTCCCCTTTAAGAACAGCTTCTTATGGAATTTAAGCTGATTTTATGTAAGTATTATAATGATTTTATATAAGTATTACCACACAGTGCCATAATTTACGCAGCATTGATGAAGAAAACAAGAATGTTTAGCAAACAGTTGTGTTAACCATACTAGATTCAAGCAGCATTCTGCCAGGATTGCAGTTTCTTGGTAAAAATGAAAATCAGTCTTCATTTCAAAGAACATAAGCAAAGCTGTTTACTTACTATGCAAGTCTTGACAGGTGGAAAGTGGATGGAGAGGGAGTCTTCCAAACTCCAGAGAGTTGCAATTTCAACTTAGAACCCTTCTGAATCTCATTCATCACTGAAACAGAGTTGTCTCTCTCAGCAAGTGATTCAATACATAGATATTTCAGTTTGAAAAACCTTCTGAAAAAGAAAAAGAGAACTGTTGATTGCAAGAAGGAAAACAGAAAAGGGAGATGTGAGAAATTCATTTCTGCTAGCATTAATGAGAAGTTAATAGCAAATCCTTAATATTAATATTTTTAATAAGGCATTTGAGAGATGATACACAAATGTTTTAGGCATAATCTTTTGCTCCTACTGCTTACAACAGCGCTGAGGGAGCCCATCCTTTCCAAAGCCACCCAGGTGTGAGGAAAAGGGCTGCGGATAGCGCAGAGACAGTGGCAGGGGTTGTGTGCTGAAATAAGCCTTTTTCAGGAGCTAAACTGCTTATGACAGCTGGGTAATAAGGGAAAAATACAGCGTGGGCCCCAGACAGAGGCGTCTGAGACAAATGACTCTGGGGAGCGCCGGGCAGTGCCATGGACAGGGAAGCGCGGCTGGGTGGGAGAGGGAGAAGGCAGGGGACGGGCAGGGCTGGGGACGGGCAGGGCTGGGGACGGGCAGGGATAGGGACGGGCAGGGTTGGGAATGGGCAGGGATGGGAATGGGCAGGGATGGGAATGGGCGAGCTGGGGACGGGCAGGGATGGGGACGGGCAGGAATAGGGACGGGCAATGATGGGGACGGGCAGGGTTGGGAATGGGCAGGGCTGGGAGAGGGCAGGGCTGGGGACGGGCAGGGCTGGAGGGGGGAAGGAGGTGTCCGCGCCCAGCCTTGGCCTCCCCCGCCGCCCTGCCCTACCTGGCTGCAGCGTGGCCGGGCGCAGCGGAGCGGAGCGGAGCGGTGCCAGCCGGGCCCCGCGCACCCAGAGCGCGCCCCGCCGGCACAGCCAGCGATGCTCGGCTTTTTCAGGAGGCGGAGAGGGGTGGGGTGTGTGCGCCTCTGCCCTCTCAACCTTTCAGGGGAAGAAAAGGCGAAAGGAGGTGATGTCTTCCGCTGTCTTGGGCCGAAACGCCTCTTCCTCCGCTTTTCCGCTGAAGGCACATTGTAGGGGTGTGCTGGAGGTAGGACAGAGTGCTAGGAACGAGTATTTTAGGCTGAGTATACCAAGTTTTGCCCCTGCTACAGCTTCCTCAGCTTCCTCCCCATCTCTCTGCCTGCTTTGAAAATGAGGATGTGCAAAGAGCTAACACTGAAAGGCTGGTATTCTGCAAAGAGCTCAAAAGACACACACATCCAAAAAAAAGGGAATTTAAAAAAAAAAATCCCGCCAAAAAGAATTACAAATTGTAGTGCGCAGGAAAAGAGATAAGGCAAAAGATAAGATTCTAGATAAGTCCTTATGTAGTTCTTCTTCATAAGTTTTTATGAGAAATGTTCCCATTTCAGTACTATTTTTTTCTGTGCTACCATCCTTTTCAAGGGGACAATAATGGAAATTTGGAAGACACGAAACATTTTGTAGCTCCATTGCTGCAAAGTGAGTGTATGCATTCACTTCTAAATAATCTAAATAATCTAAATAATTCCATCATGCCATTAGTTGAGTTTGCTTGTTAGCCAAATGTTGGTATATTGGAACTGTGGTTCCATCAGGGGTTTCTGACAGGCATATTTCTTGTTTGAGTCCTGTTCCTAAGCAAATGAATGCTTGCTGTTGTTAGTTCCATGAATGCTTTATCTGCTAAGTACTGTGCAATGATTCACTGTACTTCTAAATAAAGTTAGTTTGATAACATCAGGAAAAAAATCATTCCCTCAGGAATCCTTTTACTTGCATATCACCCTTTTCATCTTCAGAAATTTGCTTGGTAACAGCTACATTTTGAATTTTTTACCCAGGACAACTGCTAATGCAAAAGTTCCCAATTTCAACGGGACGAGACAGTTTGGAGGTAAAACAAGCAGGTTAAAACACTTAAAAGGAGGGAGGGATTACACAGAGCTGGCTTTCTTGCATATTTTCATTGCAGAAGTGAAGGGAAGAAACCTTGGAGTGTTTTACTGTCTAACCTTGTTTGTTTTCCTCATCACAGAATGAAGCATATGTCTATAACAATTAGACCTTTGCATAATATAAATCAGCACAATTCCAGGAAAGTAAGCTAAGGATCTAGCTAACTATAACTGCTTTAAAAACGTGTAGAAGACACTTTGCAGTGCTTTTGGTTTTATGACTTAGTACCTGATTTTAAAACCTAAAAGAAAGAATATATCATAAAGATGATAATGATTTTATATGATAGTCTGGAAACAATTTAGCAACCACCAAATAAAATGGTAAAGTAAAATGTCATCAGCTTTTTACTTTCACAGACTGTCTTCATAGTTACAGTTTGGAAATTTCTTTTTTTTACTCAGTCTTTCACAGCAATATTTTCCATGAGCTTTTCTCACATTTATTTGCTTTCATATTCTTTTGAAATACTCTCAAGTTTCGAGATTTAATCTGCATTGCAGAAAATGCTGTGTTCAATTGGTCCTTTCAACTAATGCCATAGCTAGCTCTGTGATACAGGAACATATGTGAAAGGAGAGTAAACTTTACACTTTAAAGTTCTCTGACTAATACAATTTTAATGGAAAAGTCATAGTGTGATAATAGATATGTAACTTCACTAAAAATAGCTACATCTTAGATTTTAATTTTGAAAATGTCATGATGAACATGAAAGTTTGCACTAAGATTGGAAAACAGATTTTGAATGAAGCTCTGATGACCTGACCAGTTGAGAATCAGTTAGAGAAGACAAGTTATTTCATACAGTTTTTCACATCTTCCTTTCCATCCAACATAAGCTATATAGAGGTGCTAACTGAAAAAACTGAAATTATTTCCATCATAAATTGCAATACATCCAACTCCTGTAACCACAGTTTAAACCTGTTTGCCCTTAGGTGGCAATAGTCCTTCTTAAACTTCATCTATTATTTCTATATACAAGTGATATTAATTCTTAGCATATGTTAAGTCATGTTCAATAGTTTTTCAGCATTATCTTCCCCTGATGTCAAAAAAGCAGGTTACAAACTAATAATGTTAGAGCCTCATATGTTTCTCAGAAATTTTAAAATACAGAAGTTGGACATTTTCCAACGTTCCCTGCATCACAGCATCACAGGATAATTCAGGTTTGAAGGGACCTCTGGCAGTCCTCAGGTCCAAGCCCTCTTCAGGGTGCACACAAAGGAGACCTGAACACTCACAAGGATGGGGATTTCACAGCTTCTCTGGACACATGTTCCAGCTTTGGAACATGCATATGGTGAAATTTTTTTTCTAATATGTAATATAAATTTCCTATGTTCTAATTAGTCACAGTTACTTTTTTTGTCCCATTTCTGGGCTCATTTGAGAAGAGTCTGTTTCCATCCATTCTCTCTGTCTTTTCATTAGATTATTGTAGGTAGAAACAGGGCCTCTTGTCCTCTCCCTGTGTCATCTGTGCTCTTAGTGGTTTTCCCCAGGACTTCAATATGTCAGTACCTCCCTTGTGCTGAGGAGCCCAAACCTTGACATAGTGCCCCAGAGATGATCTCACAAATGCTGCATTCAGGGGAATAATCACTTTCCACAACTACGTTCTCATTAGTAAGGTGCAGGGTGCTGTTGGTCACCACAAGGACACACTGCTGAATTGTGTTCACTTTAGTGTCAACCAGGACATCCAGTCTATTTCTGCAAAGCTATTTTCCTTTAGGTTGACCTCCAGGCTGCATTGCTGAATGGGTTTGTTCCATGTCAGCACTTTGCACATGCCTTGGGTTGAACTTTGTGGTTTCCCATCAGTCCATTTCTTCAGCCTGTTGCTGTCTAAAACAGCAGCCCTGTGCTCCAGTGGGTCAGCTATCTCTCCCCAGTTTGATTTTCTGTCTGGAAATTCATTGGTTGCGCATTCTGTCCCATTGTCAAGGTCATCAATAAGGATGCTAAACACCCCTGGTACTGATATCCCTCCCTGAGGGATGCCTCTAGTGATTAGCTGTGAGCTGAGGTTTTATGCTGGTCACAACCTGTTAGTCCCACAGGTCCCCCTGTTTTTCTGATCACTTTTGTGGATCTGTCTGTCTAGCAGAAATCGTGTCAAGGACCTTGCTCACTACAAGATATACAGTACCCAGTGTCTGAAATACAGCTGGATATGCATGATAACAATAGCTGTAGTTTTTCAACCCTTTAAAGAGTAAGGAACATGCATTCAATTTAATATGCTATCAATTTTACACATCATCTTCCAAACAGGCTTTGTCCAATGCTCTAAGATATTAATGTTGCATAACAAATAATGGCTTGCTACAAAAACTCTCGAAAGCTTCTAAAACCTTCCTTTAAGTGGTAAGTCTCTTGGGCTTCACAACCATGTGAGCGGCAGGAACATCAAATCTCAACCCTATCGGATTTCCAGCTGGTCAGAATCTCTGGGTGCCTGTTCACCCACGAGAGGGCAGGATGACTCTATTAAGAAGTGAAAGTAAATCTGCTCTCCAGAGTCCCTTGAGATGCCAAAACCACAGAAGCACAGGGGAGAAACTAAAGAACATTAAAACTCTTTGTGGACAATATAATTCAGCAACAAAATTGCCTTGGTACTGTTTAGTTTAAGCTTAAACCATCCAAACTGAATCTTCTATAAGCTTTCTATGTTTATTCCTATGTTATTATTTCTATGTTTATTTATTCCTATGTTGAAAGAATACTTTTTTGGGGGGGAGTGGGGAGAGTGGAACAAGGCAGACTGTCATTCTGTTATTCCATGAAGGCAGATTCCTTAGTGTGCAAAAAGCCACTTTTAATTAAAAAAAAAAAAAGTTTTTGAACATCTAGGTTGTTTGTAAGTTGCATATCATAGAATGATTGAGGATGGAAGACACCTCTGGAAGTTATCTAGTCAACCCCCACGCTTAAGATTGGCCAGAATCAGGCCCTGGAGGTTTTTAGTATCTCCAAGGCTGGAGACTCAAAATTTTCCTGGTCAAACTGTGCCAGTGCTGGGTCGCTCTCACCATAAGAACAAAAAAAAAAAACCCTTTCTGGTGTTCAGAGGGAACCTCCTGTTTTCGGGTTTTCACCCATTGTCTCTGGTCCTGTCACTGGGCATCACGGAGATGAGCCTGACCCCCTCTTCTTTGTACCCTCCCTTCAGGTGAGGGACCTCACCAGGCTAAAGAGTCCCAACTCTCTCTGCTTCTCCTCATAGGAAAGATGCTCCAATCCTTTCACCAACCCCATGGCCCTTTGCTGTACTCAATCCAGAATGTCCCTATCTCTCTCCTACTGAGGAGGCCAGAAGTGAACACAGGACTCCTGATGCGCCCTCAGTGGTGCTGATATTTTAATGATGCTGTAAAAGTATTCCACAGTTCTTTTTGTGCTTTCTTTCTAACATTACAAATATGATAACATCTGTAGAATATACCCATTTTAATGCATATCTCATATTTCTTTACTAAACACTAAGGAATAACAAAAAAACTGTGACAACTGCAGTATTATTTAGTCATAATTACGGTCACATACTCATGCCCTGGTTCTGTAAATGTTCTTTGCCACACTCTGAATTTGCTCCTTTTATTCACTGCTGGCAAACCACTACAAGAATTATTTTCCTCTTTTTTTTTTTCTGTGCTGACCATGAAACTTGAAAAAAATGCAGCATCACCACAAGAGCCACGTAGTGAGTCTGTTTTTCATCACCATAACTACATGCCTGGCTAACAGGAGTCAATGACACATCAGTATATTTCAGAGTAATTTGGTTCATTTCTCATCCTGTGCAATTCCTCATTGTACCTTCTCCTCATCTCTTTCCAGCTTCAAAAGTCATCCTAGACTTTTCACTTCAAAGATACCTGCTTATCATCCTTTCTTGTTCATTACAAGTCCAGGACTCAAACTGTATTAAAAACTTATCCTGTGATAATCTTGGAAGTGAATATTCTGTCTTGCTCAGTCACTTATGTGTAAAAATCTTCACAGTTTATAGGAACAGGCTTTCCTGCTTTTACATATGCCTTAGTGTTGGCATGGTCCCTGTGGGAAGAAATGGTACTGTAGGAATAAACCAAGTCTCACACTGGCATGAATCCATCTTGTGGGGCCTGCACAGAGGCAGTAAGGTTCATCTAGAGGTATCTTTAGGAACAGGACTCAACACTGCACACAATCTAATGAGGTAGTTACAAAATGCAACATTTGATGCTTTATAGTTTGGTGAAGTGAGCAATGAGTGAATGAACGCTTGAAAATACAACTCATTAGTGAAAAACTGTCTAGTGTGCCATAGATCTTTTAACTGAATGCTGAAAAATATCTATACATATATTTTATGCACATTTTTTCTACTCCAAATAGCTATCTATAAGTCTGAAGATCCCTATTCAATAAAAACTTAGAGTAAAAGGAAAGAATTTGCCTGCTTTTAATCCTGGATTTGGTAACAATGAGTTACCATTGAGTTAGTTTTCTGCATCTAATTTTCACTTGTTAAGTCTATTCTGTAGCAAGTCTAAAGCTGAAAACTAAGCCTTCTCTGACAGTAAGAACATCCTGGGGTTGAAAATATAAAAAGATAAAAATTTTCAGGGATACCTGTACTAGAATACATCTTGTTCCTGTTCCCCTGAACTAGAAGGAGATTTGGCTCTGACCTTTGCATTTAAGGTTATTTCCTATCAGAAATAAGAAAGTATATACACATGAGTATAACTACACTACATCTGATTTCCTATCAGAAATATAAAAAACTGTAACTACACATGAGGCCAAAGCACGGGGAAAAAGTGTATAATTCTTGTTGTAAACAAGCAGTCTATTTTTTTTGGTAGCTTAAAGGAATGCTGTCAGTGTATCAAAAGAACATCCTAAATTTTAATATGTTATTTCTGTGTGAAGATAATTATAGTAACAGCATGATTATTGTACCAGAAAGACTTAAACTTCCCATTTGTGTGAGATTCATTTTAATAGGTATATAAAATATTTTAAAGTGTATATAAAATACCTTTATATGTCTCAGTGTATTCATTTCCCTTAACAAGGCATGTAATACATATATATGTATATATCAGTGCATTTATTTCCTGTAACACTGCATATTATATTTTTATATATAGATATATCAGTGCATTTCTTTCCCTTAATGCTGTATTGACATCAGTCTCAAAAGGCCCTTTAGTGAGGCATCCATACTAAGGAAAAATAAAATTTCATCTTGTGAGTATCACTATTCAATCAAAAATGAGTAAGTGTCAGAAAATAAAAGTTAACAAAAGCATAACATTATACTTTATAATTGCAAAATACACATTATACTTTGTAATCAAATAATATAGAAGGCATTTATATTTTATCAACTGCATTAGAAAGATTAATTCAACGTGCAAGGCATTCAGTTATTCACAATCATAACTTTCTGTTATACATACAACTATATATAGAAAGAATATAGGTATATTTGGTGTTCTGTGACATGCAAAATTCTCCACAAAATCTAGAATTATTTATTTAGACCTCTCATACCTGCAAAATATCCCCTCAGTTTCCTAGACATCTTCCATCAATTTACCCCATCGTTACTCAGTTGAACGGCTGAAAAAAAGTTCAGAAAGCACAGCCAGACTTCCAGACTGTACAGTCATTTCCTTTCCTTTCTGAAAGGAAAAACAGCTGTGGGCTTGCACTCCATCCTGATGGTGCAGCACTGTTCTTCACCTGGTGCCAGCCAAGTGTGAGGGCCTGTGTGCCAGTGGCATATGGTACCTCACCTGTTTCCAGAACTTAGAATTGGGTGACTGTGGGTGCACCGTGTGCTCCTCTTTCCATTTGATGGTGCCTTGCTGCTTAATAATAAACCTAAGAGATTCCTGAAGCTTCCCATAAGTCCCAATTGTGTCCATTTCCAGAAGGATCACCTTTGTGTCATTTTGAATGAGGGCATTGTATAAAGCAATGTGTTGATCATAAGCATCTTCTTTAGAATTAACCAGCTGGTGTGTCAGCAGCATGATCAGCCTCCTGCTCTTCTGCATCCTCGTCTCAATCGCACTGGCTGCATCTAGCAATGTACAAGAAAATGATGAGACACTGATATTACTTTTAAAATTCTTTTGAGATTGGAAACTCCATTTTCATTGCTTTGTAACCAGAAAAAAATTCTGTATCTCACTTCAGTCTGATACAGTTTGTTTATTTATTAGAGAAAGACTTTATTCGCTAAACCCCTTGAAAAGACATAAAAACAACAACCAACCAAAGGCAGTGAGGCAGGGGGAGAGAAAAGCAAGAAGCCCAAAACAAAAAGCTCTCATTTCAAATTTTTTTTTTAGTTGAAACATTAATATATTCACTGCTTTTAAGTATTGTTAGGAATTTCTATTCCAGTGACCTAAGGTCAAATTCAGTAGATCTGACTGTAACAAAATTGTGTTTGATCAACAGTCTTCATGTAAGGAATTGTGTTGTACTAAGTTTAATGCCTGAGAGATGATCCTGCAATACTTACCCATGAAAACTAGTTATTAGGAGACTTTTGGGTGACTTGTGTCTAAGAGGCTTATTTCCAGGTGGGGTTGGAGTTAATTATAGTGAATTGTCCTGAGTCATTGTGTCCTAAGCAATACACTAATCTATGCATTGTGTTGGCTTCACCCTGCAGGGGTAGATTCAGACTTTCAGGGCATCTGTGTGTCAGCACAACTGAAGGTATTTGAATTTCCCACTGCCATGTTAGGGAGAGCTGATCAGTGCTACGGTCACTGTGATGCTGGGCCAAAAGAGAAGAAGTGGGAGCGCAGCTGAGGAAATCCAACACACCAATTATTTAACAAACCATCTGATTTGCAGATGCATCAGCCAGCCCCATGTGTACCCTCTTCTCCTTTGCTGGGGGCTGTCACACCACTGCAAGAGGTGTAAGTTTTTGGCATTGACAGTTTTGTGAGCTACTGTAGCTCCTTGTGCTGGATTTGGTTATGGTCTGGCTCAACAACTTTTGCAGCTTTTCTTTACCTTCATTTTCCCAAGGCGAGGCAGCCCTTTCACAACTTTCCAGAAGAGAAGGACATAAAAGATTTCAGCCTCAGTTCAGGGCAGATGGATAACACCTGGCCAGTGCAGATGATTTCAGAAATGTGAAACAGAAAATGCACCAGCTTAGGCTTCATGCCTGCTCACTGACAGAGAGAGAAGATCCAGTCTACAGAAGAACCAGGGCCCAAGAGAAACAGGGAAGTCAGCTCTGGAGGAGAGCAGATAGCACCTAGGTGGCAGCAATCATATGTGATAGTGTGGAGGGTGTCTATATGGAAATTAGCGCCAATTAATTAACACGATTTCATCCTGAAAGAGAAGAAAGCAGAAATAAAGCATACCAATTCTCTCCTGAACTAATACTGGGAATTGTGTGAAGGGAAAATAGAACACATCAGTGAAAAGAAGCTGAACTTCTTGTGATTCTAACACCCTCATAAAAGGTTGAAAACCCCTGAGTGATAATAGCAAAGGTGTTTCCTCAGGTGAGTTTGTGGGTTTGGCTGAGTTTATGAGTTTCTCCTCTTCCCAATCTTGTAGTCAGCCAAGCCAGCTCATGCACAGTTTGGTTGTGGCTTTGCCCACATAACGCCTGCACAGAGTTAGATTTTCCAAAGAGCAAGTGTATTTTTAAAAGAGTCACACTCAGGGTCATGTTTCCTGTGCATTCCAAGATGATAAGAACTGGAAAGCACAGAGTGCCCCTGTGACACCCGGCCTGAAAGAGCAGGCAGATGGCTGCTGAGGAGATGAGCTTCAAGGTCTGGAATGCAGTGACCTCCTATACACCTAAAGGGGACGAGAATTACAATTTGCTCAAGCTTGACAAGTATTTCAGTGCATTACCAGATCTGAAACTTACCTTCTCCAGGATATATATCTCTCCCATAAATACACAATGTATATCCACATTTATTTTCCAGAATATCTGGCATGATTTGGTAAACAAAATATTCCACAAAATTAGCTTCACTGGTGTGGTTTTTGGGGTAGATAACATATGCATCATATATCTTCCCATCTATAAGGCAAAACAAGAGAAAGGAGTATTGTGTTAACATGAATTAGAGCTGTCTATTGCAAAAAGTAGGAGAGAAATAAAAATATCAGTCACTGAAACAGATCTAAGAAGCAGTTCTGGCCAATCTGAATAATGTATATCATCTGGTGCATGTTCAGAAATTAAAGGCTGTGCATATTTGGTGTTTTCCATGCTCAATTGTTTTGTCTTGTGTGTTTGTAGCTTTGGAGAACCTGGCCTTTGTATTGTGAAGGTTGCATTCCAAAGTATACGCAGTAAGATTTCAACTGATCAATGCATATTAGCATGATATAGCCATGAAGCTCAGCGTTTGTTTTTTCAGTGATACAATTTGCTATTAACAGGCTTTGTCTCTCAGCACAAGATATTCCATTTAAATTCTTCCATCTTGAAGACTTTATTCATCATTCCCACAACATATCATACTTCTGAGTGAAAATCACATTTCTTAGGAAACAGTCTTACAATGAGAACCAAATACAAAGTCAAGTATTTATTTCATTCCTTGATTCATTTCTCTAAATTAAGTTTTCCATTACAGCATTTTTATTCTAATCCCAAATGTTTCTTTCTTTCTGGTGGAAATGGCTGTGTCCTTTCTTTTTTTGCTGAGGTTCTTGCTCAAACCATTCTAACAATAGATCCTAGGAGAAGCAGCTGAGGGAGCTGGGGTTATCTAGTCTGGAGAACAGAAGGTTTCAGGTTTGACCCTATTGCTCTCCATAATGACCCAAAAGGAGATTATAGCCAGGTGTGGGGGTCAGCCTCTTCTCCCTGGCAAGCAGTGACAGGACAAGAGGACACAGTGCTAATCTGGAGCAGGGGAGGATTAGGTTGGACATTAGGAAGAATTTCTTCATAGAGAGGATGATTAGGCATTGGAATGGGCTGTTCAGGCTGGTGTTTGAGTCACCATCCCTGGAGATGTTTAAGGAACAGCTGGGAATGGCACTGAGTGCCACGGTCTAGCTGACATGGTATTTGGTCATAGATTGGACTCGATGATCGCAGAGGTCCCCATTGATTCTGTGAATCTGTGATTCTGTAATAATAATGAAATGTCTATTTCCAGAGTCTGATTAATTTAATCATAAAATATACTTACATGCAAACTGTCCTAAAAAGCATACTTCTTTCCTCTTTAATGACAAGTAACTAGATCAGCTGAAGATATCTACCATGCAGATATTTGTGGTAAGAGTCAGCTTCAGATTTAAAATTTGTCCATTTAGCTGGATTTGGTCTCTTAAAAATATGTACTTCATCATGTCATTAGGCACTGCCTGCCCTTCAGCTGCCCCCTGCAGAGGGGTTCAGTCTCACTGAAGCCCTAAGGCAGCCCCAGCAGCACCAACTGCTCACGATTAGACAGCTGGACCCAGCCACAGGTTTCATGTCTAAGATGGAAACTTGCATGTGTGCACTTTCATTCATACAACTAAATTTAGATGTCTGAATCCTGAGCTGAAAGCAACCAATAAAGCTAGATGGGATGTATTTTTCCAAAAATGTCTTCCAGACTATTGGTATCTTACTTTTTGGCCTACAAAAACTGTGTTGCTCTAACATATGCTTTTAACACATTAGTTATCAAGTTTGTTCCTTTGCATTAGAGAGCACATAACAAGTGCAGTTAATAGCACTGTAAATCAGATTTTCAATGTCATTCAGTATTTTATGGAAAATACTTTCATTAATAAAACTACAAAACCAAGACTGAATCTCTCTTTTATGTAATTCAGTGCTACAAAACCCAGAAAACAAGGGAATGTAAAGCACTTGCAGAACTATGTATGACTTCTCTTTACTAAAGGTGAAAGAGAAAGAAAGAGAAGAATCAGGCTCAGATGTCATGAGTTAGCAACTATCAAATAAATTACTTTCTCTATGATTTGCTAATTTCCTCTTTTTAAACTTTCTTTCTCAAATCTTACTTACCATCCTTGACTGAGTAGGACTGGAATATCTCCCGATACAGCAGGACAATATCCACTCGGAAGGACTGGTAAAGGATCACTGAGAGTGCTATTGCACCTAGCAAAACTAGAGATCCTGTGATCAGGAGGACATTAGGAAGAATCTCTGCAAAGCAGAGGAATATATTGTTAGCCACAGAGAAGTTAACCAGTGTGCTGAAGCTTTAGCCTCTATCCTTACTTCTGTTACAGCTTTCAGGAGCTCAAAACAGAGATGAGAAATCTTCTTCCTTCCCCAGCTGGCATAGCCAACACACAGACCCCTGAACTAGAAGCATATAATGCAGTATATAATTAATATTCACTTTGTTGAATCCAGACCTACTTATGCTAAAAACCACAGCTGACAATGATGTTTAAGTCCTTTGTGACTTTTAAAAACTGGTAATAACACAACCATTTTGTGAGACATCTAAGCCTACGCATGAAAATCCACAAAAGGACAAATGGAGGCTTGTGGCATGATTGCACAAATAGGATATAAAGAGCATGTGCAAGTAATGAAATCTGCAAGATAAGAACTAAGATAGCACTAGACAAGCAGGAAAACAGACCACGTCCTGGTCACAGAAATAAAATAAACAATGCTGAAGTCAGATGATGCTCTCTCCTGCCTTTTCCTTTCAAGAGGGTCAAGGAGCATGTAATAGCAATGATGAGTAAGAGAAATTGAGACAGAAAAGAGCCACCCGCTTTAGTTCCAATTTCCCTTATGGAAGAGCTCTAGAATCTGTCCATATTTACCTCAGAGATGAAGACTTATCAAAGACAGATTAAGTCTAGATATATGGAAAACATTCTTTACATTGAAGGTGGTAAAACAGTGGAACAGATTGCCCAGAAGAACTGTGGGTGCCCCATCCCTGGAAGTGTTCCAGACTAGCTTGGATGGGGTGTTGAGAGATTTGGTCTAGTGGAGAGTGTGCCTGAGAAATTCTGCTGAAAAGGTATATAAATGAAGAGTTTATAAACACATTTTCCCTTTCCTCTGGTAGGTTGTGAGGCAAATTTAACAAGATTTTCACACTCTTTACATTTATTTCTTTGGAGTTTAAAGGGAAAAAGAAATGTTAGGCTTGTGAGGAAGCTTACCTCACCAGAACTAGATCAGGAGGAAACACCTTCCAATAAGATTGGGTAAGAAAACAATCAGTTTCTTCTACAGTGAAATTTGACCATTTTTTTAACAGTATCACATGATGCCTATGAAGGAACGTCATCCTTGTTGACCCCTTCAAATTTTAGTATTGGATCCATTTTCCTGGTCAATACACACACAGACAAAGTAAGGAAACCCCTTTCACTACCCAGAGGGTCTGACCCAAGCACCAGTGTGATGTTGTTTCTTACTGATACAATTGTTGACAGCATGCTCATCATCGCATTACAATTACTGGTGCATTGCGTTAAGTCTCTATAATCTGGAGAAGAAACAGGTTCCAACATCAACTTTTGCAATTATGAACCTAAAAATTGCTATTTATATTTGCACTGATTAGACCAAGGCTGGAAAAGAAGCGATGTGCCCATGCAGTTTGGAATGCGTCAGAGACTCCCACAGAGGTGTCTTCCTGGAAGAGCAAATTCAATTCCCAGTAATGCTGGCTTATACTCTTCTTTCTCTGGAATTAACTAATGAACATTCACTAATTTAATTCACTAGTGAACATTCAGCACAGTGGGGGCAGGTGCCACTAGCCCCTGAACAAGGCTGAATAGATCCTGTTGTTCCATTTGACTTTACTGCATCATTTAGCAGCTGAGCTCATGAGTAAGCCATGTTCTATTTATATTCAAGAGCAATGGGAACACAGAACTATCAGCTCAGAAGGACTAATACTGGAAATGCCAGAAAAAACATGTCAGAAAGCAACTTTTGAAGGAGTTCCTGACAAACTCCAGAAGAGCAGCAGTTTTTTCTATCCTCTCTGGCATCTAATGTGGATACGCTTCCAGACAGTGAAGGCAGAGATCTGTGTCTAGAGTTCCTGTCCCCATCAGTCTACAAAACATGAGCCAAAAGGTTAGCTTTGACATTAAACATCTTTGAGGAAGAACGGAGATGATGCTTTGGGCTGAACTTTATCTCTGCTTTGAATGACTGTGCAAAAAAAAGCATTAACAGGGTAGTAGCTAGCAGACACAAGTTGCGCTGGGAGAAGCACTAAGGAACAATCATATATTTGGAATTTTTTCCCTAATCAATACAAACATACAAACAAAACAAACAAAAATAAAAAGAGTGTGCACATCCTTATTACACATTTACAAGACGGGAGGCACAAGCGAATCCTATAGCATTTTCATTATTCTCAGAAACAAGAGACATTGCTTTAGCATAAATATTGCTGAGCTGTGAGAGAACCGAGTGAAGAAAACTAAAGCAGAGCACAGCCACTTCTGGACATAGCATTGCTGACACCAACAGTGCTGAGGAGCACAGGCAGACACCTTGTCAACAGCAGCAGTAAGGACAAGGGCACAGATATCCATACAAAAAGAGTAGCAGTGAAAGCACGGTCACAGCCAAGAGCTTTCATGAATATTTGCTGAAGACCTCTGAATAAAAAACAAAATAAGATTTGTCTATGATAGAAATTAGACTCAATATTTCATGGGATGAATACAGGATATGCTATATGTTCTCCTTCACCTAGTCTGTAATATGGGGCCAACAAGAGATTTGTATTAATAAACAAAAACTGTTACTCAGTTTCCTTCCCTCTCATTGCAAGTCCACTCCCACACTCGGGTACTTCAGTGCAAAGCTGGTGTACTTCCAGCTTCCTGAGTAATGCTGCACTCAAACTCGCCTATCCAACCAAAACATCTCCTGCCACCTTCCTGCTGGGTGCTATTCTGCAGTTACAATCCACCTACATCTCTTCTAGTCTAGGCTAGCAAGGAAACTTGTCCAGGCTTTGAAGCCATGATCCTGTAGAAAGCCATGAGCAGTTGAGGATACAGCAGGACATGGGTTCATTCACACCCTGTGATCACAGCACACTGGATTTTACTCTTTCCAACACTCTCTTATAGAAAACTGTTAAAGCTCTTGACATTTACTTTCAAAGTCCTCGAGAAAAGACAGTAGTTTTAGGTTACCTATTAGGAAGAAATTCTTTCCTGTGAGGGTGGTGAGGCACTGGAACAGGTTGCCCAGAGAAGCTGTGGATGCTCCATCCCTGCGTTCAAGGCCAGGTTGCATGGAGCTCTGAGAAACCTGGTCTAGTGAAAGGTGTCCCTGCCCTTGGCAGGGGGTTTGGAACTAAATGATCCTTAAGGTTCCTTCCAACCCAAACCATTCTATGATTCCATGATTTTTGGTGGTTAAGCATATTTGAAGGGGTGAGAAAGGAAACAATTGATCAGGGCTGCTTCTTGAGCCTTCACAGAGAAAATAGCATTTTCTGCCATAGGAATCAGATTCAGAGGTGTTGGCAACAGTGCTTAGGGATCTGGCTATCCCTATTAAAAAAGAAAATTCCCATATGAGCTAAGGATTATCTCTGTCCCCACCATTTACTGCCCTGGATTTTCCTTCTCTTTCAGGTTCTACTAGAACCAGGAATTTAAAAACAAAACCAACGGATAGCCTTTGAAGTGCTACTCACACCTCTGTGCGGCACAGAGGGAACACAGTGGCACTCAGAGAAGATAAAGAGTGATTTTGAAGAGGTGATTCTCACAACATTCAGTCCAAAAAGGGCACTACAGTGGATGCAGTATAGTAAGGAAGGCACACAAACTGGCAAACCAGCAGCTGAAACCCTTATATTTAAAGTTTGCCTATTTTCTGCCACTTTTACACTAGAGACAATAGTTTTATTTGTCACAGTGGAGAAATACCCTAGAAACAGGATATTCTTATCACAGAGCTGATACAATCACAGTCTGTGTATTTCATCTCTTGCTGACCCTGTTTGAATAATGTCCCCCTCTCTCCCCAACCCCAAGGACAAGGACTCAGCCATGAGAATTTTGCAGCTGGCTGGAACATGTAGGGAAGAAGCAGGCTGGTTTTGTTTCTTATTAACTGAAAATTTTTTACTGTCTGAAACAAATAATAAAATAAACTCACCAGCATATTTCAAACTAAGTTCAAATTGTAAAGAATCAAAATGAATAAAATCTTACCCTTAGATTCCACTTTGAGTTGTAATGTCACTGTGACTCTTGTGTTGTACATTGTGTTCAACGCTATACATGTGAAATTTGACTGCAGATCCTCCTTTTGTACTTCAGTAATATTCAAAGTTGTCTCTTCATAGTATACTTGCTCATGATCATCAAAACTAATAGAAAGAGAAAGAGAAAGAGATGGTACCATTGGTTTCAATGGCTAGGCACAGTTTGTGTAGATGAAAGATTATTCTGTGTTATGTGGACTTACAAATTAGTTTCTTCATGAAATCTTGAAAAAACAAGGCGTTCCACTGGGATGTTATCCACATCCCATCTGACAGCAGCCAGTGGCTGTTTCTTAATCCCCAGGCGGGCCTGACATTTCAGAGACAAAGCAGCACCTAATCAAGATACAGAGATGTAAACATTCCTTGATGAGAAACAAGGAAAATTATATTTTCCTCACAACATCTTTCCCT
>NW_005054315.1:7265064-7271849 GCF_000277835.1 Geospiza fortis
CCTACAAATCTCCATACAACTTGTGAGTTTTATCATAACATTTTTGACATATTTTTCTGAACTACTGCTGACAAAATGATACATACAAGAGACAAAAAGAAATAACAGGAATTTTTCAGCAAATGATCTAATAGCACACCAAGGATTACAAAAGGGATTATTTATATTTACTATGATGAAGACAATATACCCTTAACTTGTGATGCTTGACACATATCATCAGCTAGTGAGGAACATAGAATAGATATGAATGTTAACACAAAAATGTACACATAAATAATCTAATTAAATTTCAGTATATATTATTTTGCAACTTGTGTGCAGCCTTATCTTGGATTTTATTCAAGCTGGACAAAAGTAAAGTAAGCCAGTCCAAGCAAAACTAAAACAGGAAATTACTTATTAAATATTCCCCATTAGGAAATATTTATTCCAAAGTAAGGGTCACCATTGCACCAAAACAAAGTATAATTTAAGCATGTTGAATTGTTTCCATCTAAGTCTGCATCTAAGCAGGTCTTAGATAAGAATATTAAATCTTATGGTTAGATCATGAATTGGTATTAGGGAGCACGGGGAAATCCCTTCATTTTTGCAAACAGGAGACAAAAGAACAATAGAACAAAAGTACAGCAATTGTGTTTCAAATGCAAAGTGAATTTTCTCTGTGTAAGCACTATCAGAGTGACAGGCAGAGCCCACAGAGCACTGGGCACTGACCATCTCACTAGAGAAAGCTCATCGTCAAGCAGAGACCGTCTAATTTCTGAGCAACAAAACAAATGGGGGAAAGAGGAATTAAATAATGGGAATGAGAATCAACTGACAAGTCTCTGAGCCCAGCACATGGCACAGAGGGGGCTGAGGACCCCTGCAGTGTCTGCTGCCTAAGCAATCTTGCTGTAGGACAGAAGCAGAGGAGTGGTAGGTACAATCCCTTCTCCCACTGGCCCACAGCTTCACCCCACTTGCCCTGGCATACAGATCCTGGATTACCTGTTTAGATTTCTGATGGGTTTAGTCTCTGCTGGAGAGCTCCACCTTTCTCACTGACTGCAGACAAACCCTGGACAAGTCTCACTCCTACCAGGAACACCTTGTCCTGATGGTGCAAGCTAACCAGGATGAATGTGAATCGCTGAGAACATCAATAGGACAGCAGGGAGCCAGGAGCAAGCCCTACATTATGGGCTGTCCAACTGCTCTGCCTAAATCCACTGCTGGGTCCTGTCCTTCAGCCCTCCCAGATCTTCCAAGCAGGCTGGTCTGATCGCTGCTAGCCAACTTGGGTATGAGACAGGCAGTGCTCCTCAGCCTCAGAGCCAGCAACCAGCTCCTTGCTCTCCTTCATCCCTCAACAGAGACACAGGCACTGTCTCCACGTGGGGACTGAAGGTAGCAAGGAGCAACTCTAGCCACAAGAATAGTCCATCCTTCCCTCTTAGGGGTACCATCAAGCAGTTTTGAGGGATTTAACCACAGCCCTCTTTGAAGTGGATGGAAGCTGTCACCTTTCAGCTGAGATGTAATGATTCACTCTGTGAATAATCCAACTGTATCCCAGTGAGAGTAGAACAAGTTAATTAAATGTTCCTAAACTTCACTTAATGCCTAAATAACACATCAGTTATATCTAACTTCACACCTCTGTGCCTGGAAGGAATTAAATATGGTAAATATTATGGTACAAAACTGCGATGAGAAGTTCCATCATTACATCTTCTTGAAGATACACATCTTCTAGACCATTACAAGACGTTAATTTAAAAACAAATTAAAATTTGTACTCACCAAGCTCTGCTTCTACTACATCTTCATTCTTTGGAAATATGATTTGAGGTGGTAGAGGTGAGTATTTTACTTTAGAAATTAAAGAGGAAAAGAAAGTATGCATTAACAAGTTGTGGAAATGCATTTTGTAAGATAAGATTTGTAATCTGTAGAATTAATATTTTATGATCACAAAACAAAATTGCAAACTAACAGTGTTTCACATACCTGTTGGGATCATCTGGTTTTATTCCCACAACCAAATATCTCTGGGGAGTATGTACATGTTAATATTTTCAGTATTTATTCCCCATCTATGTACCTTTGTACATAGAAAGTAAGAAAAAAAATCAGGTTTTGAAGTACTATATTAGCTGCTAAGTGGGGGAAAAAAGCAAATGCTGTTACAGACTTGTATGTTTCTCAGCTGTTTTGGGGTTTCTCAACTGTTTTGGAGTCTTATTAAGAGACATTTGAGAAATTACTCATATCCATTATATGAAATAGCTAATACATACTTTTATGCAGTATCTGAACTCCAAACATAATGCTTTCTAACCCTTTCCTCATTAAGCTTTTCCATCTCAAGGCTCCTCTGTGAAACACGTATTCCCCAAAAAATTCTGTAGGAACACATTTCAGTCCCTGCTTCCCAGACTGACTGGATATGATAAAATAGAAGTCAGGAGAGAGCCAGTAACTTCCCAGCTGCCTGACTATGCTAAGTTCTTAGCTGCCAGCATTCAGAGGCAGAAACACCTCTGGATCAGCATGGATCTGCAACGCAACAGGAATGTACATCATAACTCTCTAATATTAATAAAACAGAACAGTTCCACTCATCAGCATACTTATTTTAAGGTCTGATAAAAACTCAAAGTTGTCATTAAGTACTTTGAGTTTAGAAAAACCTGGAGCAGACATGCCAGACCCAGATAGATTTCACATGTTATGTTGTGATCTCTTCTTTCTGCAATGATTTCAAAAGAAAGTTAGATGAACTTCAAGATCTGTCTGGATGTTACAAAGGCTTTTATAAATTTGAATGCCTTTGAGCCAAATAAAACCCAGAAATTTTTGTTGTAACCCAAGAAGAACAGTATTCCAGAACAGTTAGAGAAGTTTTGATGGAAGTACATTCTAACAAAAATTGTTAGGCAGAGAAGTGTCATGGAAAGCATGATTGTGATCATGTAGAGCAGCAGGTAGAAAAGGAGGAATAGCACAACATTTCCCAGCTCCTGAACTAGGTCTGTGCTCAAGCTGTCTTCTGTCCAGCTCAGAATAGTCAGAATGAACTCTGCTACTGAGATCTGGGCACAGCAGCAAAAACTGCATCCAAGGCTCCCACACTCCAGTTCTGCACTCTGCCCACAAGCTGTGTGCCTCCCCAGAGCAAAAAGGCCTGATGCTCAGTCTGCAAATGAACCTTACCTTAAAAAAAAAAAAAAACAAAAAACAAAAACAAAGTAACTAAACAGCAACAAAACAACTACATGAGCCAAACTCAAGCCCTCCACCACCCCCCAAGGAGAGGTTTTTCTGACTATTTTTCTGATCTGATTACAGAACTGAAGATGCATTTTGAACTTTTGCAAGTTGATTCAATCTGAAACTATAAATTCCTGTGTGCCATTTCCTGAACACCATCCAAATACAAAGCCTTCCTGAGGAGACTGCATCCCAGAGGCAACTCAAAGTCCACACATCTCAGTCATATTGGCTATGTTCAAAATCACAGAGACAAACTAATCACTGAGATCATCCATTTTCTATTTCTATATATATCTTGTTCATTTTGTCTCATTAAAGACAAATTTAAAAGTTTTTTCAGTCCTACAATCTAATAAATGTTAAATGGTTGAGACGGACGAAGAGGCATTAAGCTGTAGGCCATCAACACGACTGATCTAGTGATCACCAGACAGTCCTCACTAGCCACAGATTCTGCTGCCCTCAATAAGTAGAAAGCAGAGCATAGTGGCATTCCACTGAGGAGATCCTTCATTTCAGAAATGTGCTACCAGAGAACGCTATCAAGCACAGCATCTAACCAGAGTCATCAGAATCTTTTAAACAAAAATTTGAATGAGACCAGGTCTGACTTTATCCCATCTTTCTCTATGTGGGTGACCATCCACAAAATTCATCTAACAAAGCTGATGTAAATCTTAAATAAGATGATAAAACAAACCAACCAAAATGCTTTCTCTTTTTAATGTACAAAAGTAGTTTCCTTTGCTCTAAGTTGACATTAGTCTTTTAATTTTAGCAAGCTACAGAATTATTGTCTTACCCCCACTTATGAAAATTCTTGTTGCTGATACATTAAACACATTTCCTTTATGGGTATAAATAAATTGACAAGTATAATAACCATCATCCTCCCTTCTTGGATTCTCAATATAAATATATTTCTCTTTCTTGAAGTATCTCTGTCCCTGAAGAGGTTTGCAGTCCTGGAAAAGAAAAATGTGTTTGGTTGCAAAGAGTTTTTCAGTATTTTGACCTACATCGGCACTATCAGGGTTTTATTTACCTTATACCACTGGACAATAGTAGCATTCTTATAGTTATCAATGGTAGGACAAACAATTTTTCCTCTTCGAGTGTCATTTGGGTAACGAATCCGACTTGGGAAACATTCTCCTGGCTTGTATGAATGCACTTGCACACTCACGTTGTATGACTTTGTGCGATTACTTGAACTTCAAAAATGGAATAAGGTATGTCAGTGACTGCATTTTTACATGGAATATATCAATGTTTATAACAAATGTGTGTCATGCTATAAACATGTGGATGATTATTGTACTTCAGTCACAGCTTGGTTATAATGATCTGCCATTAAAATAGCAGTTGCAGGGTGAAAACTTATAAAAAAAAAGTCATCATGTCCAAAAATTTAATTAGAATATATTATCGAAACATATATTCTTGCCAGTCTTACACCTTCCACTTTCCATGTAGCACTTACAAATGTGTTACACAAGTGTAGTTTCCAGAATCCTCTCTAGAAGTTGGCAGAAACCAAAGAAATCGTTCTACGGTAAACACTCGTGATCCCTCCTCTTCCGCAGGAATTCTTTTGTGAGTATCTGTGCGATACCAGGTGACGTTCACTGATGAATTCCATTTGGGACCTTTTATAACTAAGGCCTCACCTTCCATAGGATCAACTGCAATTGAGCAAAAGATTAAAATCTCAGATAAATTAAACCTTTGTCTGCTGAGACAGAGAACTTGGCATTCTTGGATCAGCAGCCCAGTCATGTCCCTCTACCCTCCTAGAGCTTCCGGAGATGATACACAGCAAGCTTATTTTCACCAGATGGTTTTTCATCAAAAATTCTGTTTACTTTGGGTTATGGAGCCATTTGTTTCCAAAAACAGAAACTAATGTGGGACGCACAAAAAAACAAACAGATCCCCTAGGTTCTAAGTGGAGACACAGTAAAAATCAAGAGGATTTAATTGAAAAAATAGTGATTTCTTACAATGAGTTTATTATGTAAATCTTTGCCTAAAATACTGTTTTTATTTTAAAAAATAATTAAAAGAAAGAAAAATACTGGCTTTATTATATTTATCTTTTCCTTACTTCAGTATAATGAATATTTATTTATGCAATAGATGAGTGCTTTTTTCCTTCCTTTTTAATACAGAGAAATTAAGTTGATTTTTTTCCTGGAAGAAAAAAATCATAGAAGAAGGAAGTCTGTATATTAGATACTTCAGAAAAATGAAATAAAATAAAACCACAAAAAACAGCTTCTCTCTGAAGTTCATGAAAATGGGGTGGGGAAAAAAATGAAAGCAATGTGATAGCCTGAAAGGAAGAATCCAATGAAAAGGCAGGAAGATGAAAAGATACAGAAGTAACTGAGACAAATAAGAAGAAGAAAGAAGCTTAGAAAAATAAACCACATGTGCTCATACATAAGAAAATCTGGGATTAAGACACTAAATTTTTAATTTGGTTTTTTTTAGCTGGGTATACTTCTACTTTTGAATACTGAAATTGGCCCAGAGAAACTAGAATCAAGCAATTTTGACAAATACTTAAGGGCTCAGGTACCTGAATAGTGTACTGGCCACTGAAAACAAACAATCTGGAAGTCAAATTGCATTCTAAGAAGGAAAAGATGGGAGTATGAGCAAGGATGGTGACAGAACAAAGATTGGGATTGGCAGAGGAGCTGCAGTAGATAAAGGAGCATGAAAATGAGAGTAGATAACCAAACAGCTAACCAAAACAGACAGTGTCTATCAAAAATGACACTTTGCAATGGTGGCTTTAGACATGTAGGTGCACAAATCAGGAGGTGAGAGTCTGAACATGATGGACACTTCCGCTCTTGTTCTTTCTAAAGAAGGGGTCCATCTCCACTGATATTGTCATCTCACTTACTAATTTGGGGCTCCTAAATTAGCCAGCTATGAGTATGAGGAACCCCAACTCCATAATTTTAACAGTTTTCCCACCTGCAAGCCTTGCAAAGACACTGGGACATATTGGGGGGGTCAGAAAATGCAACATTGCCCCACCAAAGGTAGAACACGTTGGAAATACAGATTTCTTTGAGGAAAAATAGTGTGGAGAGGGAAGACATTGAAAAAGAAAGGCCTCATTTTAACTCAATGACATCCATGAAAATAATTTTGCCAAATTCTTCAGCAGAATTTGACACCTTAATAAATATACTTTGCCTGAATCTTAGCATTCCTATCGTAAAATTGACAATATGGAGAAATATTTAGAGGTCATATCTTACAGAATTTTTCAGATAAATGAGCATCTCAGCTCAAGAATAGAAGTACATGAGCACTGTACAACACTGTGTCCCTGGTCAGCATTATATAGCTGAGTCAGTAGAGCTGGCCCATCATAAATAGTTTACTGCTCTGGACATTCCCCCTGGGCAGGGAAACATTATGTTTACACTGCATTTTTCAATTAACACCCCCAAATTTAGGACATTAAAGAGCATTTCTGTGGAGAACAGCGCCCATTT
>NW_005054315.1:7271908-7286650 GCF_000277835.1 Geospiza fortis
TGTTCTTGGAGTTTGTGCCCAGCTGGGAACTGGAGCACCAGCTACTCCCAAATTCTTTCAAGCAGACCCTTTTCTTTCTGCTTGCAGAGGTGCTAAGTGGCAGAAGTTGAAAATAGACTTGCTGTCATAGAAATGGACAGTGTTTGCTGCATTTTATTATACATTAAAAGCTAGATTTTAAGTTGTGATTTCTGGCTTGAGGTGAACTCACTAGGCTTAAAAATAAAACCACCAATTTGGAAACAGCCTACGCATTTGTACAGAACAAACCTTATCAGCAAGTATTTTTAAAATGTGACTTACATGTTTCAGATGTCATGGAAACCGAGAGGAAGGTAGATACAAGGACCAAATCTGTAAGCCCCATCATATTTCTAAACCAGGAAGACAAAACATTGATATATTAGAATATACTCTGACTGTATCAGTAATGCTGTATCGATGTACATCAGAAAACTGAACAGAGAATGATATCATGCAGTGATAAACTGCATCATGTGAGCTGCTCTGTACAGTGTGTGCAGCAGTTTTGCAGCTTTGAGGTGATGTTATTTGTTCTATCACCATTGAAACTACAGTTATGACTTAGTTTAGCGGGAGTCAGGGAATTGCTTTGTCATGGTGCTCCTCAGACAGAAGCCTCTTTTAACTTACGTGCTTTTTTTAAAAGGAAGATAAATGTACATTGCATTCTCTTCACAGTCAAGTGCAGAGAAAAAAAAGGTACCCCAACTTAGAAAAGGACAGATCCTGGGTTTGAAAATGTATATCCTGGTTTTGAATTAAGGTTACATCCAACCAATTGCTTAGGTGCACAATACTTTTTTGTCTTGTTATGAAAGGGGAGTAATCTTCAGTGACAGCTTCTCTAGGTAAGTGTTGAGCAGTAAGATCAAAACTAGGTGAGTGTCATGAACAATGCTAACCTGAAGGGGAACTGAGGAAATGGACAGGAAAGGAAGGTAAAGGAGCATAATATTGTACTTAGCTAACAGCAGCAGGGCAGATCCTGTATCTCACTAATGTTTGCATTTGTCTAACTGATACACACCAGCTGTAATTCATGGTGTGTCTCAAGAACTCTCCAGCAAACCCCTTTATTTAAAAAAAACTGACCATTTGATCATGGGCTTTAAGCTAATCCTAATTCCTGACCTAATTCAGTAATATCTCAGGAGACAGAAGGCATGCAACCCAGCTATACTAGGTAATTATAAGCATTCTACTTACCATGAAAAAGCCTTGAATGGAGTTCTTCACTGCAGATCACAGAGCAGTGGGTTCTATTGTCATGTATGAGTGAGCAGCAGCCACTGGGTCCTACAGACAGTAGACAAGTTATTTTCAAGAGAAATCAAGTCAGAAAGAAAATATAATTTATCTTGCAGATAGTGAGGATAAGGGGAGTAGTAAAAAACAGGCAAGAAATGTTAAGTACTGTCATCACACTTACTGCAAAGAATTTTTATTTCAGTGCCAAAAACTTCCAGACTAAAATAAACATGGACAAGACTTATCAAGTCCTATGTTTTTGCCAAGTCTGAAATTCAGAGCAAACTCAGTTTTGAGCTTTCAGAAATATCGTCAGCTTTGTATTGAAACGGAAAGTTTCTTCTTTTAGAAGGTTTAATAATATCCAGAGGGTTATTCTTAACCTCTGAAAAAACAATAACAAAACTTAGTGTTCAAAGAGAAAAGTGTGAGAATTTCATTGCAGGTATTGTGCAGGGATATTCACAGGGATATTCACAAAGATGAGGTTTAGACCAAAAAATGCAGCGTCTCAGCATTAATGTCACAGCAAAGCTGATGCCATGCCTTTTACAGGAAGTGAGTGACCAGTCAGGAGAAATATTGTGTGTGAGGATCTACTTGCTTTCATTTTTGCTGGAGAAAAGCACCACTACAAGTGCAAATCTACTGACTTCTTTAATTTTAAGGAAACCTTGGGGCCGATGAACAGATTTTTCGAGGGTACTTTTCAACACTGGCATCAAGAGTTTTGCCCTGGAAGAAATGAACAAGGTGGCCCAGAACAGGGCTCAGGAGGGACTGGGACTGGACAGACCCTTGGGAGAAAAAGACATGTCACAAAATGGCACAATGAAATTGACAGCATCAGCATAGCAAAGCATTCATCTTTGTTCATCATTCAGAGCATGAGGCTTCTTCCTAGAAGTCATTTCTAACACTAGCAGGAAGCAAAAATATCCAGAATATTCCTTTTCTACTGGAAGCCTTTTTCCACTAAGTGTTTGGTTTTGTTTCAGTAACTTATTTGCCCCCAACAAGGTATACCAGCAGTTATATTAACTGCCCGTCTATTTTTTAGAGCTGTCTTAAGTGAGTGATACCTCAGCAAGATGACAAAAACTAAACTGGTTGATTTTTAAAGAAAAATGATTTCACAGACTAAGTTTGGAGTCTTTCTGAAATGAGGGGTTTTGTCTCATTTGATATTTTATTTGTAAGTGTTTTTTAGGAGTTTAGCCACAAGTAATACCACTGTTGGAGACACTGGCAAGTCCCTTATTACCAGTGCTATTGCAGCCCTAGAAATGGAAGGCTGGTGATTACCAGAAAGTTGCAAGGAGATGTGCTTTCATCATTTTTAAGATACAGCTTTGTCCAGGAAGGGAGACAGTCAATTACTTGCTCTCACCAACTTTCCTAGCAAGAGCCAGAATGATTCAGGAGTAAGAAATTCATAATTTCCTATCTCCTTACTTGCCAGCTGTTGCAGTTAACCTTCTATTTACTGAAAAAATATGTCTTTGAGAGACCTTACACATACTGGGCTACCAGCCCGCACCAAAAGAATGCAAAATATTTGAGCTGAGATGCTCCCCACCAAATGTCATGATTGCTTTATTGAATTTCCCTCCATTTTTAAGTTGCTGTGTACCAGCATCAGTTTAAGTAGGGTATGGGGGGTGTGTGTGCGAATATGTACAATACAGAGGGCTCTAATAAAAGAGAAATGTTTCCTGAAAATCCAAAGAGCTCATGCAACTGAAAAAGCAGCGTGATTTGCATTCTGTTTGCATTTTCCAAAGTAAGCAGTAAACACCGAATTACCACCTCAATATGAACTGAAACAGAGGTTGCAGGTCTAGACAGAAAGCAGCAAGAGAAGGACTGGTTCTGCAGTGCCTTACAGCTCCTTCCTACAGCTTCAAATGACTGCATGGTAGGAGCGCAAGCCTAAGCTCTGTAAACAAAAACTTCAGTGTGGTGCTGGAAAAGCACTAGACCCAAAATTTGGGATAACTGTCTGAGTGGGTCAAAACCTAGTTCCTAATGAACCACTACCAAAGGAAGCTGAGAGAAGGGGGAACCCACTGTGTGTATTGCAGAAGCAGTGGTCTGTGGGGCTTAACTCAGTAATTCTCTGAAGGCGGCTGTGTTAGTAAAATATTTCTGCTTTTCTTTCCAAAATTCTATTTTCCAACAAAATGTTTATAATACTGTTTATATAAATGACAAAATTAGTATACTAGCATACTAACAAAACCTGGAAATAGTATCTCAATTTCCACCCAAAAAAGGTAACAAATTTTACATTGTAAAAATACCATGAAAGAGCAGTTTTGTGGAATTTTTTTACAGATATATACATCCATACACCTTTTGGAAGGGATTTTCTTTCTTCTATCAAACCAGAAAATCCATTCTGACTGAAAATACCCTATTAAAATTGCAACATTAAAACTGAACTTATTCCAAAACTAGCATTCTCAAGAGTAACAATTACACTAGTTACAGGTGTAGGTGTAAAATGTAGGAATTTCAGCATTAAAGCAAAGAATTTCTAGAATTGATATACACATTATTCGTAAAAATATTTTAAGCACAAAATACATAAATATGCTAAACTCTGAAAAATCAGTTGGGGAGTAAAGTTTTTCTCTGTGTTTGACTAATTAGCAAAAATATATGCCCGGAAACAGATGGCAAAATCCATTTCTAAATACACTTTACTACAAGGTAAATTTTTGTTACTCCCAACACTATCTGTCAATCATGGAAGCATATCCACTATTTTAATCAAATATTATTCCTCGAGATAAAGAAGCACATAAGTGAACTGAAATAAACTTTCTTATCAAATACTTCTATTATTTCTGGTTAAATGACAATATAAAAATTTGACCTACCATTTGAAAAATTCAGAAAGCAGAGAAGTGGCTTGTTCTATGTGGATGGGTCTTTTGCAGATTTCTCTGCTAATCTGGTACCAGATATTACTGTGAGCTCTTTTTATCTGGCTGGGGCAGCTCCTATCTGCAGCAGCAAGGCACACAGCTCCACTCTGACACACCTCCCACTGAATAGAGCAGAATATACAAATTACTGTAGCGATTTACTTTAAGTACATATAAGAGATAGCATCTCATAGTTCCAATTAATCAGATATCTTTTACCACTAGCATAGGTTTTTCATTATTCCTTTTAGCACAATTACAGTGCAATAAATCTGCTGGCTGGGGAGCACAGAGAGGGGACATTCAGACAGCAGAAGGCACTTTGAAACAGATTTTGCTTGAAAACAAGTAACAGCTTTGCATGGTCTAGTCAAGCAGCAGCTCCCTGAGAACAGCTTGAAAAGTCTCTGGAGAATCAGGAACAGTTTTTAATGAAGTGAAGGAAACTACTTCACTGAAGCTAAGCTGATTAAAGAAGGTGCTGAAAAAACAATTATCTGCACCAACAGCTAAATCAAGTCTGTGAGGGAAAGATTTTATCCTATGGTCATTCAAACTTTGTTTCCCTCCCTGGCAGAGTTGTGAATTCCATTTGTTCCTTCCAGCATTCCTGGGACTCTACTGTCAGCATGCAACAACTCCACATCACTACACAAAGATGTAGCAATTATGCGCCAGTATGCAAAAACCTTACCTATGCCACACCCATGGTGTCCCCAGTTCTTGGTATAGCATTTCCCATTTGACCAAAAAAAAAAAAAAAAAAAAAAAAAAAACAAAACAACCTGCGCCAATGAAATCTCACAATGTTTTTGTCAAACAGTTCAGATTCCTACCTTCAAAAGCTCACAAATTACTCCCTGCTCAAGTTTGTGAGGTTTCATCAGAATCAAGGTCTTCCTCATTTCCTGATGTAAGAGACTTTGGTGAAAATCTGGAGTAACCATCTGCATTCAGTGGTGGGTTTAACATCCTCCAACCACAACATTTTGTTTTCATCTAGGGAAAGGTTAAAAATACTCAGGCAAGGCTAACTTCAATTTTCTGGGCACATAAAAGGTTATTCTATCACAAATTCCGCTGAAACTTGGATCAGAGGTGCTTATATTGCTGCTCATACCTCAAAAGAGCCCTCAACCCTGTAGTCTGTTCCCCATGCCCAGCTTGTTCCCAGATCATGGTGCAGATGGGAAACTGAGCGCCTGGCTAAAGAGGATAGTTGCCAGCTGAGCAAAAGCCATTCTGTAGCTTTCATAAGAAACTAAAATCAATGTTGAATGCCTTGTAACTTAGGGCCCATCTCCTAAAACAAAATCCTACTGATAAGTTTATGGGAAAAAGAGCTTACAGAAATACCTTGAGATTTCTTTAAGGGGTTAATTGCTCCCTTGGCAGCCTGTATGCATAGCACTACAGCAAGCAAGGAAATCATCTGCTCTCAGAGCAAAGAGATAAGTAATGGCTTTGAACAGAAGCAGGGGATGGTTAAGCATAACTGAAGAAAAATCTTTTAAAAGGTAACATAGTGAAGCACTGGAAATTTGTTGGGAACTTAGTGGAGCTGCCACTCAGTGTTAAAGAACAATTTAGTACTGGTATCAAGATGAATGTAGCTGGCCCCACAGGTCCTTGACACTAGGAGTCAATGATCCAGAGATTAAAGCATCAGTGATCCAATGACTGTTTTGCCCCAGCATGAGTGTATGAACTCAAATCAAATGTGTTGGCAAAATTACTCCTGTGAAAAATATGCAAACTAAAGCCACACAAGATACAAAAACTGAAAACCCAGACTGAATGAAGTTACTGACATCTTAAGAGTTAGGAGTTCAAGCATGCAAGAGGAAAAACAATGAGATTGAAAAAGATAAAGTCCTGAGGTAAAAAGCAGAGATAGGGAAACAGAAATTCAGCACCATCAGAGCTCACTTTGCTCCAAGAAGCAGTGCTTAGCCTAGCAGCACATTAGCCTTGCTTGCCTAATACCTGACTCTGTTAGCCAGGAAACATCTGCTGGGTACAGTTTTTGCACCCTGCTTGCAGACTGTCAGTGGACACAGCAGGGAATCATTCAGACACAAGTGACCCGATCAGGAAAGGTTTCACTACCTCCATGTATGGAGGCCACCCCAGGGGGCTCTGATGGAATTGGCACACGGTAGGACGGCAGGGTGTTGTGCCCACACCTGTGTCAAGTCTAATGTTTTTTGGATGGTGAGGATCCACCCTGCAGAGGTTTCAGGGTTCTTCCTGTTTATCCGTGTCATGGTGCCCTTCTTGTGGGTAGCAAAGCCATCTCATGTTTTGTGTAAAAGGGAAATTAGATTTTTCAAGGTTTATAGTATTCTAATAGAGACAGACCGTTTCCAAGGAAAAGGTTTCCCCCAGCCTTTATGATCATCATGCAGCCCTAGTACCACCCACATTGTGAGTGGTGGAGCTGGTCCCCAAATAGCTCTGGTGGTTCCTCTCATGGAGAAGTTTGAGACAGTTACCCCAAGAAGACACTGTTGGTGGATACATTCCTAACCAGGGCATACTGTGTTTGGCAAAACTTGGGAGGGTACAGAGGTGACTTCTGCGAGGAGACACCCCGAGCTGCTCCCATGTTGAGCAGAGCCAGTTCCAGCCAGCTCCCAAAGAGACCCACACTGGCCCCACCCCAGCTCGTCTGCAGCACTGGGAAGTACTCCGTGGGAACATATTTGAGAAAAGGTAAAAACTGCTCCACAGCAACTGTGAGTGAGGGCTGAGACAACCCTGCGGTGAACAAGGAGGGGGAGGGGATGCTCCCGGTGCTGGAGCCAAGATTCCCTTTCAGACCATGGGGAAAGTCCTGATGACACAGTTTGTCCTCCGGCAGCCCACGGAGGATGCCACACTGGAGCAGGTGGGTGTGACCTGAAGGAAGCTGTAGTCCATGGAGAGTCCATGCTGGAGAGGGTTCCTGGCAGGAACACAGACACAGGGGAGCCCATGTAAGAGCAGGTTTTCTGGAAGGTGACACTCACTGTAGCAGTCTGTTCCTGAGGGCTGCAGCCCATGTGAAGACCCACCTTCACTGTTTGTGAAGAGTTATAGCTCATGGGAAGCCCCACACTGGAGAAGTTTGTAGACACCCCCTTTGCAGTAGGGGAGTAGTGTGAGAAGGAAGTTCAAAATGTTATGAACTGACCACAACCTCTGTTCTCCATCCCTCTGTGTTACTTGGGAGAAGGAGGTAAGGACTTGGAAGTGAAATTGAGCCTGGGGAGAAAGGAGGGGGTGAGAGAGGATGGGATTAGTCTGGGGTTTTTCTCACTATCCTACTCTGTTAATAATGGGCAAATTAAAATAATTTCCCCAAGTTGAGTCTGATTTGCCTTTGATGGTAATTGGTAAGTCATCCACCTGTCCTTTTCTCAGCTCATGGACTTTTTGCAGTATTTCCTTCCCCTGTCCTATTGAGAGGGTAATAGAGCAGCTTGGTGGGGCTGTGGTGGCCAGGCAAGGCCAACTGGCACGGCAGGCTGTACACAGCAGTAAGTGAGGGCATGCATGTAGACAGCAAAGGATTTATAAGAATTTAAGGGTTACAAAGCCATCAGTATTTTTACCGTACTCATCTCACTCCTTCATCCCACCAAGCCAGAAATATAAAGTATTTTATATGGTTTTCAAATCCACTGTAGTTGCCAGATAGGCTATTAAAGTTCAGAGGATGTAAAACAGAGGTGACTATCTTGACGGAAGTAATTGGCTAAAGTAACAAGAATCATATCTACTTTTTTGTGTGCATGGCAAGTATTTCCTTTGCTCACATGTTGATACATGGTATTCTATTTGATTACCAGCAGTTTATAAAAGATCTAACAATGATAGTTGTGCTGGTCAGGCCAACCTGACAAGCAAAAACCATAATATCACTAACAAAGCCTTTATCTTAAAACTGGTTTCCTTTTCTAAAGAAATTCTAAATTTCTCTGCTTCGTGCCTTGCCCCAAAACAAAAGCAGCTGCACTGTCATCCCATAGGGTCTGGATACAGACAGCCAGAATGAAAATAACAGCAGCTGTTCTGAATGTCTGAATGTCACCAGGCCACCAGCAGGATCCCCATGGGAAGACCACAAACCCTACCACAGAAAGGATCTGTGCAGCACATCTGTTGCTCTTATGGAAATTAAAACACTTTGCTGAGGCTCCAGAATCTTCCATTCCCACAGGTGGTCCTGTCCTTAGATGCCAGAGTGCCTTACAGTACAGAGGTGATGATGAGTCTGAGCAGGCAATTATCTTTGGGCAAGAAGCCTATCCTAAGTTTACACACAAAAGCCTATCCAAAGTTTATACACAACTCTGAAGTAACCACCACTCTTGTGTCCAAATAACTTCAGGGCAGAAACAAGATGTCCATAAGTGAAAGATTCCAAATTTTAAGTTAAAGAGGCCAGTTCTTGGTGCAGCATCATAGACTCATTCCAGACCTCCCAGGTCCTTACAGCCAACACTCCCCTCAGAGTGCATGGGAAGCTAACTTCCTGCCATGCAGCACCCACTCCGTCTTTCTTTGCTGTGGAAACAAATATTTAGCACATCATTGTTGTTCCTATCTGACCTCATCCCTGAGAACAAAGAGGTTTTTTCCACACAATTTCTTAGGAAGACATATCTACAAATACGTGACATTCTGGAAATTGTGACTTGGATGCATAAGACTTGTTATTGATTTACACAACTAAAATGAATTTCAATTCTCTGGAAAGTAACTGAAGATAACTTCTTGACAAATTATATTCTTTATAAAGACATCTTACTACATAGTCTTGTTTGTGCCTTAATGTATATGAATTACTAGAAGTTAATGTCTTACTGAGAGAAGAGGGTCATGACGTACTGACAGCATGCAAAAACAGAGCTTCAGTCATAAAAAAAAATTTACAATACCGCTACTTAGGAAAGTATCTTTTTTTTCCTCTAGGTTATGGACTGGGTTTTTGGAAGAACTGTTTTTCTCTTTAATGTTATCTAATTGCATTTATCAGATCTGGCTGCAACTTAGAGTTTGCATTCCCTGAAAGTTTAAATTATTTTGGAAAGAAAAACAAGGCTTCTCATAAAAATGAAATATCACCCAAGTTGGTTTTTCTCTATAATAAAAAAAATCAACATATTTGTTATTTTTTGTATAGTTGAAACATCAGGCATCCAAACACCAAGGACTCCTCTGCTAGAGTTCAGGAACTCTTAGAGCACTTAATTCCTAGACCTTAGAGCACCTGTCAAAACAGGGAGGGCTGTGAACTTCAAAACTTTCTCTGGGCCTGCTTTTGGCAGCTATTCACAAGGAAATTAGAATAGACTATGTCAGAAAATGGGCTGTTAATTGTACTCTATGCTCCCAGTTTGGCCAGCTTTAACAAATTCTGAGAATATAGACTGTTGCCTACTTCTGTAAACTGTAGAGGTACCAAGGAGTGCCTTTTAGCACCTATTAGCCCAGATTTCAGTCTTGTTTCTCCACCATGAAAATAGAAACTCAATATAATCTGTTTTGCCTTCCCTCACTAACCAAGAATCCTTTCTTTATCAAAAACCTTCTTACAGTTTTCCACATGATTTTCTGCAAGTTTTCCCAGCAGATGAGCTGTTCCAGGAGCTAATCTTCTTTTGCCATCAATATAAAATGAGCTATTTATTCTTATCCATAGTCACCATGCCAACTACCACCACATAACATGGTCTTGGTGTATCAATCACTCACTTTCCCATTGTCAAACAGGCCAAAATCCTAATTTCTGTAGGATTCTACATGGAAAAGAATCTAGGTGTAACTATGGCCTGTTGCAAACAGGCAGGTCTTCACCAGGACTTCTTCACAGCTCTGTGAATCTTTGTTCAAAAATTTGTCCTGCAAGGTGCCAGCAAGAATCACACATTGCAGTCAAGACACAGTCAAAACTCTACCCCATGTGCTTTCCCCACAGGATGTAGGCATTATAATTTAGGCAATCCACAGTTCTACAGGAAAACAAGGCTGAATGATGCAGTCAACATAAGACAAACATTGTTTAAAGTAATTTATTCTTCATATTTTGGGTCCATGATTTCTGTGGGGCAATTCTCTGAGACAGTGGAGCCCAATCTCCTGCCTCCTCCGTGAGGAGGTTAACCCACAGTTATCAATGCCTGCACTAGAAATACAAGTCCTCAGTGTGTGTGTTCAGCCAGATGTGGAGGTCAGTTCTTGGCTGTTTCATATCCAAAAATGTCAGCTGTAAGCATCTGTGTTCCGCCTCGTCTCCATAGCCAGCAGCAGAGCTTGCAGGCTGCTTACAGCTTCTGAGGAGCTCAGTGCTTTCAAAGAGCTGAAGGTTCCAAGCACACCTGCCCAACTGCTCTCAGGGTCCATGGCCATGGGCCAAACTTCCTGAAGTTATCCTCAGCAGCTGACAGCCTGCAGAAACAAGCTGGTCTGGGACCTTCCACATCAGCAGTGAAGAGTGTGCTCTGCACTGTGAGGCACGAGCAGCGCACCTCTCTGCCCTCCTGCACCACCTCTCTGCCTGACATGCCAGAACCCAACTGCCATACTCTGTACCTGTCCCTTCCAAAAACACCAGTCCAGGACTGAGGCTCCAGGATGAGGCCCAAACTCCGGAATTTTCCTAGATCCTGTGAAACTAACTGAAATGCCAGTCAGTTCTGTAGAAGAATGATTGCTTTGGAACAGTAGATAAATTTTCATGGGAAATGCCATGAGATCAGGTGTCCTCCAGCTTTATTTGGTTTCTTTCAGCTGTTGAACTAAACAAAGTCCTATTCTCACGGGAATAATCCTACAAACACATACAAAGTGATCATTTTTCACTACACGGAAAGGACATCTTGAGGTAATTTTGGATTTTCTCTGAAAAAAGCCTGATGTTCAGAAGCTACCAGAGGGCAAAGAGATTGTGAGGAGTTACTAGCAAGAGAGCAAAACAGGAAATGTTATTATAATGATGCAACACATCCTTATCTTGAGCACTGGGTGTGATTCTGGTCTTCACTGACAAAAAAGATATTGCAGCATGAAAATGAGTTATTAAAAAAAGCAGTAAGGGTATCAGAGGCAAAGAGGGCTTTTGCTAGAAGAATAAACCAAATTGTCTGTCACTCTTTGGCTGAGAAAGAGGAGGACTTTCAGCATCAGGAAAAATTACACTGAAAACTATTTTTCAGTAGCTCTCATGAGAAAGGAAACAGGGAAATTATCAGATATACAGTTAAAGCAGAAAACACTACTCTTTCACATAAGTAAAACGCAAAACTAATTGCCATGTGAAGTTTTTAGTAAATGCACAGTTGGTTTCAAGAGGCCTGACTCAAGGAGAGGCACACTGATCACCACGTAAGATGCTGTTGGAAAAGCTGCTTTGAACTGAGGCTGTCCATCCCCTGTGGTTGACACTGGCAGAGTTTTTCATCCTCTCCTTCACCCATTATTGATGGCTTGTGCTTTTGGTTAGCAATAGGATAAAGACCTGGGGGTGGCGGGTGGGGGAGGCTGTGCAAGCTGGTATGATAATAATTACATAAACAGGGAAAGAGAAGAAATGCAAAAGTGAAGGCAACACTCATTTGAATTTATATTCCTTTTTTGTTTTTTTCAGTTACTTAATTTCATCTCACAAGAACTGTGATTAATAATTCTGCTATGAGCCAAAAGACATTTTTTTTTCAATTTCCATGAATTTTTTCCATTTCCGTAGAATTCCTGCAGTCTGGAGATTTGTTCCTGTAAGTTCTCAATTGTGCTTTTGAGAAAGTTTGCTCATTTCCTCCCTTTTGTTCTTACTTTGGAGAAGAAAAACCTTCTAGGGAAGAAAAAAAAAAGAAAAAGGCTCACAACAACAAATTTCCATTCTTTGTGGCTCAGAAATATAGAGTAATGCAGACATATGCAAAAAATGCTTCTCCAGAGAGAGAGGGGGCAATTAAACAGATTAATTTTGAGCACTGAGAAGAAATGTAAAGTAGCAAGATTTTGCATTTCTAAGCAAAGAAACCTAATATTTTATGCCAGCAGACAGTTTCCCATTCCAAATCCCACTTCTAGTTCTGTGTCAAAGCCCTTTTGGGAAACAGACTTTCTGGCAGTCTCTTCCTTGGTGTTTCTTTCCAGCCCCTTAAGTCCCACAGCACCACCCAGCTCTGTTGAAAGCTCAGTTCACTCATCTAGGCTGGGCACTAGGGCCTGTGGGCACCTTGCTCAAGCAGCCCTTCTCTGGAGCCATGATCTTCTGTCACTGCCTCATCACTCATGGCTTCACCTTCTGGGTTCTGCTAACTGGTCACCTGCACCCTGTGAGTGCAAAAGGAAATTAAACCTGCCTTGTGCTCAAATTGCCAGTGAGATATGAAGGAACTCTTGCTCCACAGAGGCAAGATCTAGACTGCAGACACATTGCACAGCTTGGCAGGGCACTGCCTCAACTGCAGGCTCTGTTTGCATTAAAGCAGAGAATTTGGGGGAAAAATGTGCATGCAAAAGCAGCAGATTTGGGCACTTCTAGGTCCTTCCACTGCTGTGGAAACTATTCCTCAGTGTGAAGGAGAAACCATATTTCACCTCCTTTCTATTTACAAAAGAGCAGCTGAACCAAGTAAGTGTAAAAGAAGGAAAATTCAAGTACACTTTGTTTTATCACCTAATGTGGACATATTGGTATCTCTCAGGGTACATAAACATCCCTAATGTAGAAGTAAGTAATAGAAATTATGAAGGAAATAGAAAAAAGGAATGAGTTCAGTGAATATTCATCCTGCAAACACTGACAAATCACAGCAGGTGAACCCTCACACACTCTTGATTCCAGAGTGAGTGTGCACTATGTACTGGACTCCCAAGCAAGTGCAGGCAGCCGTGAATGTTTGGTCAGATAATTGTACAAGTGAGGGTCACACCCGCTGTCCAGAGAACTGATTTGCTCAGTGAGGATCTTGAGGCTCTTGAATCTTAAAAAAATTGCCTGACATCCTCAGGGGACATTACAGAGACATTGCACAGTGGGTAACACATGGATCATAGGCCAGGCCAAGCCAAGGGTGCCCCACACTGCCTCAGCAGGCTCAGTACAGACACTCCCACACTGTCGCCGGTTGGACATAAGGTTTTCGGGGTGAAGGAAGAGACGAGATGGGCTCCATGATCAGAAGGCTTGATTTATTAAGTTATGATATATACATCTATTATAACTATACTAAAAAGAAAAAGAAAGGGAGAGTTTCCAGAAGCTGCTAGCTACCTAAGAATAGAAAGTAAAGAATGATCAACAAACCTTGCTCTCTCGGACTGTGTCCGAGAGAGCTCAGTTCTGGATTGGCCATTATTCTCAAACACTCAATCTGGGCCAATCCAGAACTGACCTGTTGCATTCCACAGAAGCAGATAACCTATTGTTTGTGTCTGGTTGCTGAACTTCTCAGCTTCAGCAGGAAAATCCTAAGAGAGGATTTTTCATAAAAGAAATGTCTGTGACACCACACTGCTGCAGATGTCACATTACAGGTGAGTGACATGGACTTGGTTGGGTCAGACACTGCACTCCCAGACAGTACCAAGATTTATAAAAGAAAAGTGATTTACAACTCAGACTGAGAATAATCCACAATGCCCAGACAAAGCTTTCAGTCAGAAAATTAATCAGAAACCAGAAGACCCAACTTCTAAGGTCTGTAAGGGCTTCTACATCTGAGGAAGAACACTCCATCCTGTATCCTGAAACTGGGATGCTACTTGTTTGGAAGTAGGAAGGAGGAGGTAATGAGGAAAACAGAGAACAGTCAAGAGAGAATTTGGTTCTAGCCATATGGGGGACAGAAATTGATAAGAAATTTATATTCTGAGCCTCTGACTCCTTTTAAGTAGGTTAAGCTCTCACATATTTGCTTCCAAGAAGCAAATCTGTACTACCAGGTACAAGTTCAGCCAGGTACCTCAGAAGAAGCAGAAAGTGTCCTAGGAGAAGGTGGGGGAGCACATTGCTCTTCAGGGCAAGGGAGGTCACCAGTTTCCTAATGACTGCTTGATGTGGTTTGACAAGAAATGGGTTTTCTGGGATGCTGTGGTCAGACCAATAAGTGTTCAGATGTGAATACTGGCACCTGGTTTGGCCACTGGGATATTGGATATGCCTCTGAGAACACAGGGGTTAAAGCAGAGCTCCCCCCTGGGAGCGGTCTCTTTGATTTTCCAGCGGGAAGAGTTTCAGACCTCTCCCCCTGTCCGAGCTGCTGCCGGCTGGGCAGGGGGAGGGGAGAAGCCATGCGGCCTGAGGTAGGGCCTTGGACAGAGAGGGGAGGTGAAGAGGCCCTTGCAGGATGGAAGGGTGGGAGAGTGAAACAGCAACGAGAGGTATCGGGCAGCCCCCCCCGAGAGAGAGAGAGACACCAAGAGGTATTGGGCAGCCCCCCCCCATCCCAGGAGATGGGAGAGAGAAAGCCGGCGCTCGGTGTTTGGGACTGTGGCCTTGAAGTTGATATCGGCCTGTGGAGAAGGGGGGAGAAAGGGGGGG
>NW_005054315.1:7286715-7293666 GCF_000277835.1 Geospiza fortis
AAAGTCTGAGCAGTGAGTGAGGCTGGGAGAGTAAAGAAGAGGCCGGAGAGAGATGATGGAATAGCTTGGTTGCTGGACTCTTTTTGTATAGCCGTGGACAGAACCATGCTTCCTTGTGATACACAGACTGCATCCAGGGGGGGCAGTGCCTCAGAACCAAGAGGGTTCAGGGTGGAGACCCCTCGGCCCCAGGGGGTGAAAAAATTTGGGGGGAGGGTACAGGTGTCCCAAAGGTGAGACTGTGCCCTTTTTGGAACTGGACAAAGCACCCTTAAAAAAGGACAACCCTGGAAGCAGCTCTGGTCCATGTTCAGTGGTGAGAACACAGGACAAGAAAGGAAGGGGTCACCATGGCACAAGAAGGACTCCTCTCCTCTTGATGAAATGAGGATTGATTGAGTGTCTGAAGGTTTTGGTGATGGACTGAGAGCTGGGAATTTGGGAGATGTACTGTATTGGAAATGTGGTGGGGGGAGGAGGAAATGTTGTTGTGAGGTTTTCATTTTCCATCTGTGTGTGTGTGTGTCTTTTTACTTGTAGTAGTAGTGTAGTAGTTGCTAGCTAATAAAGCTTTCTTTCCTCTATTCCTAAGTAGAAGCCTGCTTTGCTTGTTCCTGGTCACATCTCACAGCAGACACCAGGGAGAAAGTATTTTCATGGGGGCACTGGCATTGTGCCAGGATCAGACCATGACACTGCTCTAACCACGAGGCCAGTATGAGAATGAAAAACTGAGCAGAGGCACAGCATGCAATCAGATTCTTTTGTATCATCAGAGCTATTTCTGCTCTGTTAACATCTATTCTCAGAAGACAGATGGCCAGCTTACATCATGACTGGGGGTGGAATTAAGTATTTCCCATTAATTACCTCTAAATTCAACAATAAGGACTAATCAAGAGTAGCCAAATAAGAAAGTAGAATTCTTTCTGGGTTTCTTAGAGGCCCTCAGCTTCTGCCACTAACCAGACTGGACCATCCCTCTCCCTTTCGGAGCTGTGAGTGCGCCTGAACTCTGAATGAGAGTGCCTGTGTGGAGAATCTTTCCACAGACCCTCCTCCTGCTGTTATCACAAAGCTTATCAATACTGGTAAATCAGCAAAATGTTTCTGTCAAGCTGGTTCTCTGCCCCAGCAAAACCTCAGGTGTCAGATCTGACCTTTGGATAGCCACAGTTTGAATTTTAAGAGCTCAGCAGAAAAGGCAGTCTCTCATAAAAATATAACCAGAAAATTGATTTTATCTCTCTATATCACTAACAGTCTTTTTCTATGAATTCATATGCTAAAGGCTGGAAATACACAATATAAAAGTAGTCATAAGTAGAACGGCAACCCCCTGGCTGACAAACCAATGAAGAAAACTTATCTGTAAAGCAATTGCTACATTATATAATCTTAAAAAAAATAGGTGGGAGATAGTGAAGTCTTTGAGTTTGTCTTCTTATTAAAAATATTCTACCTACTTCTTCTGGTTTGATCATTTGAGTCAAGCAATGTCTGGAAAGAAGGAGTTAACTTCTAGTGACTGAAATTCTGGGTAATTAATGACAAGGACGAAGAACCCAGAAGTTTAGGTCAAAATGTGAAGTCCAACAGGAAGCAGTATCATTTGCATCAAGACAAAATAAGTATTTATGTTCCAAAGACTAAGACAATAGATTAGTGATGACAGAAATAGAACCTGCCCTTGCAAAAGATTTCAAGGTGATTTTTCACAAAGTCCCTTCAGATGGTCCATTAAATCTTGAAAAGACAAATAAATTTACGGTAATAAACAACGGAAATACCAAATCCTGAAACAGCAAACATCTAGTTGGAATTACTGAAATAATGGCAAAATGTCAAATTGATAGAAGGATAAAAAGCAACTGTGGAGTTTCTTGAGGCTACATAATGGACAATGACAACAAATGTTGTTGACACAAAGAAACAGGCAGCGATAGACAAAAGTAGACAATGCTGAATTTTGATAAGTTTAAAATTCAGACAAAATTTCTCCTTCCAATACTTGCCATTTATAAAATAAGCTATCAATAAATGACACATTAAAAAAAAATACACAAAAAGAATGCTTGCCAACAGTGGCAGCAAACTTTGATGGAATAGTTCCATCCTTGTATTGCTTTCATAGTTCAAGTCATAGAAATATGACAGCAGCTGTGCTGCTTTGGACCATCTAACTCAGTACTTCTTCTGAGGTAAGGGCTATTAAGAAAAACAAAGAGTAAAATCATATCCAACACACACTGCAACCCTACTTCAGTACTGCCTTAGCCTTCAAAGTCTCCCACCACAAGGAATGTCCTGAGCCTGTTAATGTTTTGTCTATTTATTCTCATTCTGTTGTCATTATAGTGCAAGAGTTCTATTGTCTTTGCAAGGGTTCCATATTGCTAGAGTTTCGTACCTCCTTGATGTTTCTTGTAGGCAGCTCCCCTAGGCACTGACTCTTCCTTGTCCTCACAGAAGCCAACTGACTCCAGGTCTCCTCAGCCAACCAATCCACTCTTTTATAATACTCTTCTGATTGGCTACAGCTGTGGCCTGTTAACATCAGGCCTGCTCCTGATCTTTAGTATTTGGTTCAGCTGCAGCTCTTTAGGTGATAAGATTACATTCTATACCACCTTCATTTACCCATACTGTGTCCCTCTACACCATGCAAAGCCTGGTCTCTGCAGGAACCCATGTGGACTTCCTATGTGTGCAGTGTCCTCTGTCAGTGGAGCTTCAAATGTGAGAGCCAGCCCAGCAGCTTGGGGCAGCTGGTGAGATGCCAGTCTGATTTTCAGAAACTCCTTTCACCATGGCTGGAGGCAGAATGCCTGCCTGGGTTAGCTGGGCCTGACTCTGCCGAGCATTTCTCATGCTTTCCTCCAGTGTTTGTTGTTCCTGTTTTTCACATCAGCCCTTGGAGTAAACTGTGTCCCTTGGCTGTGAGACAGCTCTTGGCCAGAGGAATCAGTCAGCTGGAGCTATTTCAGCTGGCACATCTCCCTCCAGCCCTTACATACCCCTAGCTGGAGGAACATGGGGACTCACAGCATCTGTACCTAAGCTTCATACACAACAAAAACCTTGGTTTCCTCACTTAGGGATTTATGGCCACCTGCAGGTCAGTATACCCTCCACTCCTTATATACAGGTGCATCTCTTCACTGTAGGTCAAAAATAACTCCTACTACAGCGCACCTCAAAAAGCCCACCTCTGTACTCACAGCTGGAAAATACTTTGCTGACACCAAACCAGGAGATTTTAGTGGAAGAAAAAAATCCATTGTGCATCTAAGGCAAGGGAATTTCCACTACACTGGGGCTTGTAAAGGAACATGGTGATCCTGGAGGTGGCCCCACTCAGGAAATCTAAAGATCATCAGGCTGATTTGAGTTATCTTCAAAGAAAAAAGCCAAGAGCAATGAATATGTCCATATTCAGTACATTTGTGGTTAGAGAGGTGGAGGTACAAAGAAAAAATGGCACTTTCCTGCTTCACGTGTCCCACAGGTAGCTCAAAATGCAACATATGATCATAATCAGTAATTATGTACAGTGCTGCTGTCTTGATTCTTCCTCACCTCCTCCCTTCTTGCCAGGCCAGGTCACAAAGACTTCATAATGCTGCCAAGTCCAGGTCAAATTTTTGCAAAGCATTACAAGAATTTTGGTTTTTTCCAATTAGCATCTTATTCAGTTGAGATGGTATTTAGCTACCAAAGAAGTCATATGGCTATTTTTTAAAATGACATGTTTTCTTTTGCAAAATATGTACTTTGACTTAACTCCCATTATGATGCAGCCAAGAATTCTCATTTCATTTCCTATGGAAGACCATCCCATACTATCCACCTACTCTAGAAATGGAGATAGCCACCATTCTGTATTATTCACATCCTTGAGAGAAATGTCTCAAGTGCTCTAGGCCAATCCCAGCTAAGAGCTGTTGTAATTTACAAGTGCAAACATATGAGTAAGGGGGTTGGTTTTTTGAGAGACACAGCTGTGTGATGCTGAGTATGAGGCCAGCTAGAGGCCATCTCTTTTGGTGAGTTTCAAGGAAGAGAGATAAAATGAAGAACAGAAACAAATGCATGGCCTGACTCAAAGATTCCTGAAGCCTCACCAAACCCACTAAGCCCTTCTCTTCCATAATTCTTAGCCTATCCAAACATATCAGCGACTGCTCACAGCCTCCCATAGCTGGGACAGAAAAATTCAGTCATGGCAGCCCTGCATTTTTGAGGGTGCATGGGCACATCTTTGAGATATCATGCGCACACAAGGAGCGTGGCTGGGGCTGCTCTGGGTCCCTTCAGTCATCAAGGGACCTTCATGTATCTTAATGCATATACTACTACAAAGCTTTAAGAATGATCATCTGAGTGCTCACTACAAAATCCACTGCTACTGAAAGCTATTGAATTATGAACCACACTGCCCCAGCCTCCTTGAGCTAATTGCTTTAATCACGTTCTGCAGTCTCATCTTCACTATTAGTTCTGGAACGCAGAATCATTTTGCCTGAGCCATAACCATAGCAAGATTTTTTATTTGGCTGCACTTATTATTGATATCAATATTAACAACAACAATAATAACATTTTAACAGCCAAGGTCCTGGATAGACTTTGAAACCTCCTGATCACTTTCATTTTGCAAATTCTCCTCAATTTACAAACCATGTGGCTATAGATTATTAACTAGGGGGTAAAAAACAAAAAACACTACATATCATTAGGAAAAGAGTTTGCAAGGTCCCTTGGGATCTGAGCACACCATTGAAGGTAAGGATTGGGAATTGAGGATTGGTAATTTCAGGCAGCCAGTGCTTTCTGCTCCCGAGAATGCATTGATGTTCCATTTCAGATTATCTTCATGATGCACTAGCTGCTCCTCTCGATGGCAGCCTTGAGGCAATTCTTCTTCAGGGACTCCAGGGGCCTACTGTCCATTTGCTGTCTGGTTTCCTATAAACAATTCAGCATCCAAGACTCCAAGATTTTCTCACCATGTAACTATTGGATCCATTTATTCACAGCTCAGGGGACTAGATCATTAAATTAGGCACAAATTCCTCATCTATCACTATGTCAAGTAAATTCTAGGACTCTCAGTTGCCTGGGTAGCACATGGCCAGTAATGATCCTCCAGCCATTATGCACAGCAGATCTGATGAATGCAGATGCCAGATGAAGTGGTCTCCAATAGTAGTCTTCTTCTTGGAATAATCAAGGCAAGAGTTGCTCGATTAGATCTAATTGACATATGCTGGAGGCTGATTAAGAAACACAGCTCTACAGAGCTCTACTACTCCCCATATCCCAATCAGCTCTGAGGCTCTGGATTAACAATTGTACAGACTCAAAGGCCAAAACTCTCATTTTCTACTAAATTCCCTGCTAGTTCTTAAAAAGGACAGAAAAAGCATTAAAAATAATAATTACAGTATAATTCAGAACAGCAGTTGTCAAAGCATCTTCCTTTTTTTGCTCTCTCTTGGGTGTGCTTTTTTTTCTTTAATGCTGTGGGCTTGGCATTATTAGCAGCAGAACTTCATTATGATCTCATGTAAACAGTGTGGCTTTTATTGGAAGGGGGGAGCTTCAGTGTCAGGCATCACTAGGTGGAGGCAGTGCACAGCACAAGGCTGGTGCGGCTCACAGCTCCAGGGGTTTCAGGATCCCCGCAGCCAGCTTCTGTGGCTCACCCTGGAACACTCAATCTTTTCCCATCCTCAGCTGTCTGCTCTCTTGTATGTGATCCTCTCCTTAATAATAAGCCAATTCATCTTCTAATTTAGGTACCCAACAAACTTTATGGTCCAACCCTCCAAAAATGTCAAACATGCCAAGTTAGCAGCTTTTTAAAAGTGACAGCAGACGGTGCTGGCACATCTTTGGCTCATTTAAATGCATATGTGTATCAAGCCATTCAGATCTAGGATGAGGAAACATATTTTTATGAAAAACTTGGCTTTTCTTTTAAAAGTCAGCATGTGGTCTATTCTTTTCAGTCTCTGAGGAGAATTAAGTCCCATTTACTTTAAAAATACAGGAATCAGAGCCAGATATCAAGCAGAACCAGATGTCACGACCCAGAAGAGAGCATACACAGATGGAAGGGGGACATATGGCACACAAGTTTTTTCCCACTGTGAGTGTCCCTGTCCAGACAGCTCTTTAGCTTTTTCCCTGTTTGTTCCTGGAGGCAATATGTAGGGGAGTTAACTGCCAAGGTTTTTTTCTGTTTTAAAGGGACAGATGAATGTTATTTTTTGTAACTTCCAAATACTCTGCTTATTTGCCATTTCAGAATTTATAAACTTTACCTCTCAGTAGGGTCTTTAAACAGAATCATGGAATATTCTGAGTTGGAAGACACCCACAAGCATCATCAAGTCCAACTCTGAAGTGAATGGCCCATATGGGGATAAAATATGCAACCTTGGCTTTATTAGCACCATGCTCTGACCAACTGAGCTGATCTCAGGGTCCTAAAGATGCATTTGTCTTGCCATTTCTGCTATGTTCCACTTGAAATTATGTAGTTGTTTCACACCTTACCCAGAAAGTATAGATCTAGTTGATACAGTCTGAGTGTGCTTCCCTAGCAGCAAGAGGTCAGAAAAGAGCGGATAACTTGAATTTCTTTCCAAATCCAGTGCTTGTCTAAGTCCCCCAATTCCATGGCACAGAAGAAATATTAACATTATGCATATTTTTAAAGAAAAGAAATCAGGAAACAAACAAACAGTGTGGATATTAGAAACAATGTGTTCAAAGAGAGAAAAAAATGCCTTCTTAAGGACTGTTCCCTTTACATCTTCCAGGGGACATTAGATGAACAGAGAAAGAAAGTGCAAAAGATCGACTCTCAAGGAGAGATGAAGCAGCACTGGAGTGTGTTACCATAGACAGTGCAGGAAAAGGAAGCACTCCACTGATGCATAT